>NC_137191.1:20873396-21103346 GCF_960531495.2 Zeus faber
TTCCCAAGGGACAGTGAGTACCAAGAGGATGACCTGCTTTGAGGCTTTGGAGAGCAGCACCATGTCTGGCCTCAATGTTATGACGGCAACATTTACTGGGAACTTGAGTTGCTTTCCCAGGCCAACCTTCAGCTCCCAGTCCTGTGCAGTTGAGATCAGGCGGGAGGAGGAGGTCCTGGAAGCTGCTGTTGGTCTCTGACCAGCTCTGATGAAAGCAATGGTTTTCTTCACTGGACAGATGAGCTTGCAGTGGTTAATTCCACTGGAGATGGTGTCGGCGATGAAAATGTTATGGTGCTGTTTCATATCAACATAAAAGAATAATCTAGTTTTTCTAGATGAATACTATAGTGTAAATGTACGTGTGTGTGTGTGTGTGTGTGTGTGTCTGGGTATTTCGAGATGACGAGGCACTCAAGTAACGCTTGACAGTTGTAAATGTGAAACAGTTTGCTCCCCTGTGTCCTTTTACCTGACAAAATGGGACCCCTGACGGACTTAAATCACTGTACCTAGGTAGAACAATTTAGGCCAAATACATGTATGCCATATTTTGAAAATAAGTAAATAATGGTAAAACAATGTTTTTGCGATTAGATCTAAACAAAAACACTTTGGATCAAGTAGGTTGGCGTTTAAAATAGTAAACTAACTGACAACCTCCTCTAATATATCCTACATTCTGATTCATTCCGTTCTACAGTAAGAATAGTGTTCAGGTGATGATGCCGTCGCAACTTAGTCTGAATATAACGGAAGACATGGAAGACACAGAAGACACAATTATTGAACAGTATTCAGTTTAGGGAAAAAATTAAACGTGCATTTCCATTTCATTTTTATTTTATAGTTAAATTAGTTTTGCATGATAAATCAGGTTAGGACATATCAATTAGAAACAGAGCAGAGTGGTTAAATGACTTCCAATAATGTTGGGTGGAGATGAGAAAGCTGAATGGATGATAGCAAAGTAAAAAAAAAAATATATATATATATATATATATATATATATATATATATTTCAAGGCAATTTAACTGATTTGTGTCAACTTTGACAGAAGCATGGTACGTTTTCCAAATTGAGGATGCCTAAAGGCACGAGGAGAAAATGGGAAGATCGCTTAGATTGACAACTTCCATATAATGACAAAAAATGTAATTCCCAGCAAAATCTGGCAGCACATGGATATTATGTACAGTATATATGAAGTTACCTTAGTGCTATATATACAGTATATGCTGAATATCTGTATGTTTCTCACTGTTCTCTTGCATACAAAACAGAGGAGAGGCACTTCCTTATGACATGAGATAATGGAGCTGGAAGTGCTTCTGTCCACTGATGGGGCACTAATGTCAATCGTACGATGATTTCAGACAAACTAAATGTATGCTGATGGATGGATGGATGTATATACTTGGATTAGATAGACAGACAGACAGACAGACAGACAGACAGACAGACAGACAGACAGACAGACAGACAGATAGATAGATAGATAGGCAAATGATAAACAGTGAACCTAAAATTGCCCAAAAAGAATGAATAAACCTAAAAAATAAACAAGAAATGTTTGCGAAAAGGCAAAAAGTTACAAAAAGCAAGGAAATATGTGTATAGATAAAAAATGAAAATAGAAATTTGGAAATCAGGTTAATAACAAGATAAAAAAATCAGGAATATACAATGACCCTAAAGATTTGCAGTAAATGAGCAAAGAATTGGAAATGGAAGGGTACAACAGTTTTAACTATCCAATTTCAGTCTGTGATCACCACTCGCTACATGATGTCCATAATCCCAACTTCAAATTGCAAAAAGTTCAGAATTAGCATTTCCTAATGGCAATAAATTAACATTGTCTGTGTCTAAAGTGAAAACCTGGAACTGTGCCAAACAATTAATAATTAATCTTCCGTTATTCTGTGACACATGGACATAAATCAAAGAGAAAAATGATATAGATTATATATATATATATATAGATTTATCTTTTGGGTTCAACAAATCAGAGAGAATCATTTAAAAAGCAGCTCTGTGTTTTCAACCTTAATAAGGTTTGATAAATACAGACAATTTGGTCATAAGAACATATACAGAAGAAGAGAACTAAATATTATTAGAATGAGGTTATTTCCTTAAGTAAGACATAGAGGCTGTAAAAATAAACACACTTTGTACTATATAATATTTCAATTTTCAGCCTTAAACTTTCAAAATGTGTTCCTCCATATGGCTCCATCTCAGAGAACACACAGAAGAGGAAAACCGATTTTGAACAGATTTAAAATCATTTTAACTGTATAGTTAAAAATATATAGGTATTAACATATATAAAATATTCCTTGAACTGAAAATTGCACATTTTATTTAATATCACTTTATTTCAATTAATAATAATAACGTAATTATATATATATATATATATACATACATACATACATACATACACACACACACCTACCTGACATCCAGGTGCCCTGCGCTGCGCACACTCAGCTACGTGGATGGGCGCTTAGGGCTGGATGGGGCGTCTGGCCGGTTGTGGTGGGCTGGCTTCGCCTTTGCACGGGGTGTGGGAGGGCATGGGGGCCCCGCCGCCTCAGGGGTGAGGGTCTCCTCACTCCCACTCCGGGACAGGAGTGTGAGTGAGGAGTATGCTCCTCTGGGCCGAGCGCAGGCATTGCTCCGCAGGCTTTCGGCTTCTCTGGGGGCTGGGGGGGTCTTCTGTGGCTGCAGGGCGGGTGTGTGTGTACTTTTCCACATTTCAAGGGTCCTCACTTCTAAAATCTTTACCCTGACTGAAAGACATGCAGACTGCCTACTGATCAGCAAAATCTGGCCACCTATTTCGGAATTAAACGAGCCAAGTAGTAAAAAAAATACCTTGTTTTTGGTGTAGGCACTATTACAAAGACCACTACAAGGGGTTTTGTTGTTTTGTTTCTTTAATATTTTCTAGAGATTTCTAGTGATTCGAAGCTCCTTGAAGCCACAAAAGAAGTTTCCATTTTTGATCCATTTCAATCACTTAAAAACGAGTGTATTCAATATCATTGAAAGCCCATTTGTAATTTACCAACCTCCTGCATGAACAACCCTAACCCTAATACCCTTTTCAAAATACAGCTCAGAAACATGACGATATGCTCTAAATAAATGTCTCTGCTGGATTGTTTTGAAGATTTGTGTGTGTGTGTGTGTGTGTGTGTGTGTGTGTGTGTGTGTGTGTGTGTGTGTGTGTGTGTGTGTGTGTGTGTGTGTGTGTGTGTGTGTGCGCTGAGAGAGGATCTTACAAGGGGACTGCACAGAAGAGGGAAGCTACAGTATGTGTAGCACCCCTTTGCTCTCCGGGCAATTAATAGGGGTAACTAACCTGAGTTCTTTAAATAAAGTGTTATCTCTGACTATTAGTGCGTGTTTACTTTGTCTTTTAACTGCGTGTATTAATTACAATGTAGTAAGACTATTATGAATAGTAGGTAACTACCCACTAGTAAAGGATTAGCCCTTAACTTAACTTTCAGTATTTTAGCCACTCAACATAGTAATTTAAATGCTTACCTTCAAGTAAAGGCTATGGCTATGCATTAAACATCCAATGCAAATAAACCATTCAACTGCAATACAGATAAGTTTACCTATTTACTTAGAAAAATATATTTACATCTGTACAAGAATAAGAATAAACAAAGAAAAGTATTTCAGTTCAATACCACTTCAATTCAGTGTGGCATTACCTCAAAAGTTTTGGTCATGTGACCACCAAACCAAATTGTACACAGTTCCAATGAAACAGTATTTCAACTGAACTGAAACTTTTACCTATAGCCGGCAGCTAACTGAAATTATACTAGGGGTACCCAATGAGTGACCGAGTCAACGGTGCAGGCCTGATACGAAGCTCGGGATCGTAGAAGCCACAAACACAAAGGCTGCTTCGCGCCAATGTGCTGAGAACAAAATAAATATTCGCTTGCAACAATTATTCTATTTCTACTATTGATTAATTCCTATTTATGAATCAATAAACTTTTACATTCTAGGCCTAATTTTCCATAGGGCTACATATGATATAACAGATCAAACAGATGAAAAACTTAGTAAAGACCCAACCTCTATGAGCACGTGTAACAATGTTATATCTTCGATCCATTGAAGTCATCCATTAACAAAGTCATGGCTCACTGCCCAAACTAATCCACCATAATGGCCATTTTTTTGGGCAACGAGTAATGATTTGATGTCTGATTGTGATCAATCAATAGTTGAGGCTCTTTTCCCGACGTCGGGCCGACCAAAAAGGACAATGCTCAGAATGATGAAACTTGCATTAATGCCTTTAACCCCTTCCATAAGCCCTTCCAGCACAGGAAAACCCAAACCACCTTTAATTCATCAAATCTGTTGATTATTTGTGAGTAGAGAAAGGTGGAACCCCCCTAGAACGTCATCTTTAGTCTTAAGTCAACATTTAAGGGCAAAATACATAAGGTTTTGACTGGATTTAAGGTTGTACTAATGAGCTGTGAGTACCATGAGTACTATGCCGCCTGATGAAGAGATGGAACAGAGATGGACTGTTAACTTTACTGGGGTTGACCAAATCAACTCCCTAATTTAGCAGAATAACAAGTGGAAATATTAAGAGATGTTCTTAATTCAGCAAATCCTCTCAAGTAAATCTATCCATTCGGTAGGTGACATGTCTGCCTTAATGTCCCCAACGTTATCAGGATTTAGTGGACAGCCGATCATTCTCTGCCACCGTGGACTTAATTAAATCTGGATTATGTGGACCACACCTCATTGGGCATTATCCAGTTTAGTTTACCCCATGGACAATCGCCTACGAGGGAAAGTAAGGATCGTTGGTTTTTATTTTTGTGTGTAGCGCATTCAAAATTAAGATCTTTCAACAAGACAGTCACAAATTTCTTTGCCAACCCCCCGAGGATCTAAATGAAAGGCTTTGGACACTAAGACCAAAGATGAGATTTTGCTTGAAAATGAGCGCTCAACCGATCATATCCATTAAAGGATTTGAAGGATGTTGCCGAGCAGGAGTCTCCCATGCTGGGGAGTCAAGCAATGGAACATTGAGCTTCAAATGATGAACAGAGAAAGGAATGGGAAACCTTAATTTCATACATCCCATTGGCCGCTGAGAAGGCTATCATTCGCAGGCCAGTCTGGGAAATATGTCATAATATGAGATAATATGAATGATATGTGATTTGTTCTTGCTTCAAAGTACATTCATGGTTGTTTGCTCACGTTCATGTAAAATGAGTGCAACAAATGCATTGAAGAGAATGAAGGTCAAGCGGCGGCCTTTCTCCGCAGGCCTTCAATCCTTTAGCCCGTTTAGTTGTATGACCTTCGCAGAATAACACCAGCATACAGTACTACATCACCAAAGCGACGGCAGATCTGGTTTCATTTTCTCAAGGAAAAGGTTTTTGCTCGTGAACTTTAGGGAAACAATGAATACTAAATCGAAGCACGCTGGACAGATACCTGTTAATAACATATTCAATGAGTGGCGTTAATGCGATTTACCACAGCTGTCAGCCCACGCAAACCCACTTTGTCTTGTTTTAGATAAGCTCGGGTGCTAGGGGCTAGCCAGAGACGGCCAAAAAAGGTCAACGAAGACGCCGCAAGGGGGAGGCACGGTCATCGCAATCAGGGAAACAGCCGTTAGCCAAGCCTGGATGGATTGAATAATGCGACCGGCTCCGCCCCAATAGAAAATCAGCAGGAAGCCGCAAGCGTCTTATCTGGTTTCTATATCTGTTCGGCTGCAGCGCGCACATTGTTTCAATTGAGTTAGCAATCCAAAGCAGATTCAGTCAATTAACGGGAACATTGTTCCACGCTGGCAGTCAGATGGAAACATTAAATGATTTTAATACTAGTATCGCACGTTTCTATTGAGTGAGATCATTCGTCTGCTACCAGCGATGCAGATAAACTCCACTGCGCCTTCCTAATTGACTAATCAACCCTGAAAAAAATGCTTTGTGCGCAATCATCATGAAATATTCCACCAAAATGCTTAAGTGAAGCGCAAAAAAGGGCAATGAAAGTCTTTTTTTCTGCAGAGTGTGGCATGCTGTGGATAAACGGCTCCGACAGATTGTCCAGGCAGCGGGAGCGACTAAAGCAAGGACGAGCTGGGATACAAAACAACAACAACAACAAAAATCACTGAAAATTGACAACAAAGCGCCACTGAGAGGCGAGATGTCATGTGTGTTATCTCTCCTTCGCTGGAACCGGGTGAAGTGTAAAGGTGTTTCTCTCTCTCTCTCTCTCTCTCTCTGTCGCTCTGCAACCCCCCAATCCTCCAATCAGACCTCCCGATATCTCCTAAAACGTCTTCAGTTGAGTTGACCAAGGAAAAGTCAAGATCCGGGATGAAGGTGATGATGTGTCCGGGAGTTAAGATATCACACATGTCAAGGACCGCCATAAATAATTACATTTTTAAAAAACGAATCCACTCAACCTCAGTGCTGAGGCTTTTTACTCTCCAATGATTTTGGAGCCAAAGAAATCATTCAGTTGGTTACTTCAGCCGTGGCAGGTAAACGAGAGAAAACAGCTTCGCCTTTGGAATAGCAGGGGCAGCGTCTTGCTGCTGGAAAATAGAAGCAACATAGAAGGAGCCATGAAACCCCTCGTGTCTGTCTGGAGTTTCAAATTGGTTCCTGGAACGATTAAACACTGTTTCGGCAGCATTTACACGTCATAGCGGGGAGGTTAAGGTGAAACATCCACAACAATTGGGAGTTTTGTCGTTGGTGGGGCAGAAATCACCAGGGGAGGTGTCTGGAGTTGTCGCACTCAATATATCATTGTAAAGATGACTATATCATTTTACTTTTTTGTTTGATGAGTGTGACATCTCCTCTTTGCCATTTTGCGCTGCTTCTCCAAATTTCCCTCCGTCTCTCCAAACCAAACAGCTCATCAGTTTTCAATTTTAACGGTGAAAAAAAAATGCTCCGTGCGATCCGTTGCACATCATCATAGCCCCCTCTTCTCAGCCCGAGTCACGCCCTTGGCAGGTATACTGTATATATATATAATGCAAAGATATACATATGGAGCCATAATTAGTTACCCTGAGGGCCATGGCAGCCATGTTGACAAAGTGAATCTCGCATGAACTTTGACCCTGAAGTCATTATGGCTCTTCCATTTGTTTTTCCTTTTAGCTTTTCCCAAGGTAAATGCTGTTAAAATGGTTCAAACTTTAGGAAAATGAGAGAGGAATTATCTGTTATGCTTTGACAACTGACCCAACCAGTGGGAACACATGTTAGTTATCATCAAGACAATTAAGTGCATATTTGGTGGCAATTTTGAAAAACCTGTCAGCCATGATGGGCCGTATATCTTCTTCTTTTTAGGGCTGCCCCTGTTACGGATCGCCACAGCAGATCTTCTGCCTCATATATATATTTATTTATTTTTTATTTTTTCCCCACATTTGAACCTTCATCTGTTTTTATTAGGTTTTTATCACAAAATCCGTAATTGCTGTGCTTAATTCTGATTCTGAAGTCACTATGTCACAAATATATATATATATCTTTGCTTTTCCTCAGGTTAATAAAATAACACTACATCTGTGGAAAATCTGGTGCTTTTGTCACAAAATACTCAATTGTTGTTCTTAAGAGTTTCAAGGTTTACAAGTTTGAGGTGTAGCAAATCAAATGGCAACAAAAGCATCAAATAGATGCTCGTGACCTGGATGCGCTGCCGCCGGATGAAGCCAGCGCTGTCATCCAGAGAGTGTGGCCTAACCACGGCCCTCGTCTGCCACAGAGGTTAAATGGTCTAAGTAGGCCAAGTGCGCAAAGTCATTCCCACTCACATGCATATAGACTAAATTAAGCCATTCATGTGTAATTGCCCACGAATGCCGCCATATTAATTGCCAAGATCCTTAATCTGGCAGATTAAGCATTTAGCTCCGTATTAGTATGTGGTTATAGACTGAGGAAGAAATTGAGGCAAATTAAATGGAATTGAGTTGAGTTTTATGAAGGCTGAACAGTTGCGGTTGTATGTATACGTATATGTATGTATGTATGTATGTATGTATGTATATTTATTTATAAATCTATATATATCTATATAGATATATAAACGTAATCTTAAAAACACAAAACATAATAAGAAGAGGAGTAATGAGCTGAAGGGGCATGGACTTAGCATCTGCCCGGAGCCACTGATTATGGCTTCACTTCTGCGGCTGCACGGCTCCCACCGCAGTAGCAGGGTGTGTGCACGGAAGTGTGTATCTGTATCTATGGTGTGTGTGTGTGTGTGTGTGTGTGTGTGTGTGTGTGTGTGTGTGTGTGTGTGTGTGTGTGTGTGTGTGTGTGTGTGTGTGTGTGTGTGTGTGTGTGTGTGTGTGTGCATGCATGTGTGTACGGGCACATTCTAAAGAGTCAATTTTATGTGTTGCTGCCCTGAGGCAGACGATATACTCACTGTTTACTTTCAGGGGACAAGGAGGAACATTTTTCTGTCAATAACCCCTGCTGCAATAACCCCTCATTTTAATATTCTGGTAAAAGGCATTAATTTATTATAGGGATGAAAAGTTTGGCTCTTGTTATTGCATTTTATTTTATTTTAATTTCATTACATTAGATTTGTTTGTATTTTGTCTTCCCTTTTGTTAATAAAGCCCCGTTGAAATCTCACTTTGCGGTAAATGATTGGCGCTGCTCTGCAAGTCGTCTGATTCATTTGCAATTATTATAAAGCCATGCAGGGGTCAAAGCGACTGTAATTAATTGCATTTCCATTTGAAAAGAACACTCCAACTGAAGTTATTTGAATGGTATTATCTTTAGCCAAGGAAGTAGATAAATATTCAACATCGCATGCGACCGGCGGGACCTTCTAGCATCAGAGCCGCCCGCTAATCTCCTCCCTTATCTGCCCTGATGATTTATCAGAAGATCAATTGTCAGAAAAATAGTTGCTTATGCACTCATCATGAGAAAAAAATAGATCAGTGTTTTTTATTTAGTTTTGTCCTGATGTGGTCATTCGGCCGTTGGAGCAAAGTGTCTCCTGTGCCTCATAGACCACCTTGCGTCACATGATTACTTAAAGCCAGTTGGTTTCCAGACAAGTGGGGGAAATCGTTTTTTCTTTTACTTTTCCGATTGGTCGATGTTTGTAAATGTCTGGCCTCCTTGAGGACAGTGCTGTTCTATCAAAGACAATCTTTTTTTAATTTGACCAATCCTCAATGCTAATGGTCTGTACAGCAACGCACCAATGCTCACCGCGTCAAATGCCATGTATATAGAAATATAATTGGCCGAATAAACACACTCTGATTTGGATTCCATTGATTTGATTATGAATGAGGCACACAGTACAACTGTTGAGCAAACTAACTGGGAATCTACCAGAGGTGGAAAATATGGACTTGGAAAGTAAAAATGCCACGCTGGGATTTTGAGTCAACCATGTGCATTGGTAGAGGAAAAACATGGAAACAGGACTTTCAGGAGGCTGGAACTATCATTTCTAGAGCACTGACATGTTGTGTTGTCTCCCTCGTCCTACACTGGGAGGCAGGCTCAGTCAGGTTATGACATTTTGGGATCTTTCTTTTTTTAAGCATGAGATTGTATTTTCTTCCAAATATTTATATATATATATATATATATATATATATATATATATATATATAGTGAAAATATATTGTATAATGTGAAAAGTTGTCGACTGAATAATATAATAAAAGAAAACTCCATCCTATCCCGTTTTCTAAAGTGTGGAAACTCTTTGGGTTTTCATTTATGTACAAAGGTGTTCTTCCTCCGATTTTAGAAGCAGGGATAGAGTTGAAGGAACAGATTCTAGGAGCTCCCCATCAACCAGCTGTGGAAAAAGCAATAAAAGTAACTTTCACATAAACAAAAGAATCCCTTTCTACTATATTAGTTGCACTGTATTATTTTGCTGAATGCCTTAGCAGGTACATTTATACTGGCTTAGATTATTTTTAATCGGGTTTCTAACAAAGGTTGACTGATGACGATAGACCTTCCTATGGCTTTTGCATTATGGTACATTCACGTGACACAATGTATTTGACGCAATGAAGTAGTTGGAGATATATAATGTTGGAGAAAAAGTAAAACCAAGAAGCTACGCCCGTTTTTAGAAGAAATCCTGAGTCAGATTGGAAGAAGTTGCAATAGATCAGAACACTGTTCGTTCACTGATCAGCAAACCCGCTGAGGCACCAACGCCAACAACCTTCACACCAGTGAAGGTTGTTGGGGTCATGTTGTTCTAGGTTGAATGACAGCTTGAATTACATGTGAGGTGATACTATTTGGCTTGATGAATGGATGAAGCCGGATGAGACCTTCGGGTGAGGGTTAGGATAAGACCTTGTCAGTGGTGGTTCTGAAATGAGGGTTGCTGGATGGGACACCGTGGCCCTGAAATGGGGTTGTTGGAGCCATTCCCGGGCAGTAGTGGAAGAGGTACACAGACCTTTTAATAAACGGTTTGTGTACCTCTGGTTCCCAGTAAGTGGTGGAAGAAGATCTCGGACTAACTTAGGTAGAAGGCTGAGTTCTGAGGACAAGGCCTGAACACTTCTTCCATAAGAACTACTCAGACCTTCTTCTTCAGTAAAAGGTTTGAAGATTTCTTCCGCCACTTCCCGGGAACAGGAAGTATTGAGACCTTTTACTTAAGTAGAAGTTCTGAGGACTTCTTCGACCACTGATCTCAGGGCAGACTCTGGGCAAAAGACATGGATGCCAGTGTATCACTCCACTCAGTCAATCCACTCAGACCTATTGGCAACCTAGAGTCTCTAATCAGCCTATCTATCTCTCTTTGGAGGCGGACCAACTGGCAGAAACCTCACAAACAGAGAGAACTAATGGCCAAAGTCCTCTCAAAGGGATATTTGAGAAGAGCTCCAATCCCAGATCTCTGGGTATGGATCTTGTACCCACGGCACCTTCCTTATTTCTTGGGTCGTTCAAATCATCTTTGAATGTTAACATCAAATTCAGACCAAAGTTGACATTTCGACTAAGTTGGTCCAAATAAACTGACTGGGAAACGATGTTTAAAGCCGACTCTAAGAACAAATAACGTCATGTTCGTAAATCGGCCCTAAGTGACCGCTGAGGAGGCCCTTATAAAAAATAGAGCATTTACTAAAACAACAGTATAACCACTGGGGACTGGGACTTTTCTTGTCAACGTTTTAAATGGCTTTGTCCTAAGTGGATGTTTATTGTTGTGGATCTTTCCTCTTTTATAGAAAGTTTGAATGAAGAATGGAGATGAATGTGGAAAAGAAAATGGATCAAGTTGTGTTTGGCTTCAGATGGCCTTTCCTTTTACACATTTCTTTTCAAGAAGTCAAGGACTTCTATGTCACATCTTTTATTAGGGTTCTTTAACTCTTATACGTCATGGCTGAAATATGGAAATGTAATTCCCGATTCGTTTAATTCCTGCTTAGTGGAATTGAATTGAACTTTAAATTGTACGCCTGGATATTTTAAAAATGAATCAACTTTGTTGAAGGGGGTTTTGCTGCTTTTCAAGGTCTAATAAGTACACCTATGGAGGGAACTGAGATCCAACACTGCCTTTAAAATAAAACTTTCTTTTCTCTGCGGCTGCAGGTGTCAAAAGGTCAGATAAGGTATTTTTTTAAATATATCTCACATGAAAGTGACATAAATCTTTCTTTAAGCCACCGTCCACTCCTCTTCAACACAGTGTTAATTAATGAGCAGAGACACTTCACCGCCTTCATCTGTATATAAAGTATACGTATATCATATGTCGATCAGAGACATTGCAAATATAATGAACGCATTCCTCGTGTTTCCACCATCATATTAAACTCAAATAGAGTTGAAAAGAAGTGCAGGGTGATATGATACCCCCTCGTATCCCAGGGAAAATCTCCAGCAGCAGTGCTGGTGCTGGTGGTGATTAGAACGGCTCACTATGCATTTAGAAACTCTTAGACAACTCTTCGCCTCATTATAGTTGTCTATTTTTACTCGGCTGATGTTTATTGGAAAAGTAAATGGATCGTTTTCTCAAATTACACGCACGCTTCAAAAGTATTATTAGTGATAACAAGGATTTCTTCTCTACAGTGTTGAGTTTGGTTTTACTTTTGTGTTCCTCGAGTCAAAGAAACGAACTGGGAATCATTGCTGGGAATCAGTTTATTGTAGTAGGGGAGTCATGAGTCCCTTCCGCCTTGTTAAAGGAGTTACTGCAGTACGGAGTCGGAGATTAATCATGGGGCGTTATCATTCCATTTCTAATGAAGTGACGTATTCTCTCTGACATTTTGGCAAATTTTTGTCCACCTCCCCCTCAATCCATCCCCTGAGCATTGATATTTCACAAACAATCGCATCAGTAAAAATAAGCCCTGTTTCAATTTGTTATGCATGACTCGCAAATGATTTGGTCTGAGCACACAAATGTTCTAAATTATGTTTAAAAAAAGAATGGTTCTTTCGTTTTGTGTTATTATTGCTGTTAAATGGAAATCGGAGGAACGCCAGCACTTGCAGAAATGATAAATGGGGTTTGATGGATGAATACCTATGTGGGTATCGTACATTCTTGCACAAAGGTATGCTTTCTTTGCAAACTTTACCTATTAATCAACTTCAGTATAGATTATATGCATTCCATTGCACATTCCATTCACATCATTTTTGAGACAATTTCATCGAAAGCGACTTTAGTTAGTTGAACCAACTGTCACTTTTTTACTCTACTACATAATGTCACGATACTTGATTAAAAAAAAGAAAAAATATATATATATTTCAAAAGTATATTCTATAGTATATAAGAAAGTTGAATACATACAAAAAATACTTTTTGTATTATTTGTATATTATTTATTATATTATATTATATTTTTTATATATAATATTAGATATATTATATATAATATTTTGTTATGATGCCAGCCAGCCAGCCAGCCAGCCAGCACCTCAGTTCCAGACTGACCACACTCCGAGCCCTGTGCCCTCAGCCTGCCCACCCAAACGACCCACCCGCCCTTTATTCCATTCCCAGATCATTATTATTCCTCCCCTTGTAAATTAACCTTTTATAATCTGCCCGTGGTGTGTGCTGCATTTGGGACCTATCCGTCTCGATCATGACATAAGTATATATGTCAATATGGGGTACCAGCTAGTAGTAGTCATTCTGTTTATAGGGTATTTGTACTATTACTTTAAAGGGCTTTAAAAAGTCTGCAGATTAAACTTTCAATTGGAACAAGTAAAATAAAGAAAAGTTAAACATTAGTTCATTTTGCTTTATACATAATGGTACCTTGATTTACGAGCGCACTGGCATACGAGTTTTTCGTTCCGTCGATTTTTTTGTATTGATTTGCGAGCAAAACTTTGAGTTAGGAGGAGCGAGCTTCAGGTGCCGCCGCTAGTTGGCGTGGCGAGCGAATGCAGCCAGCATCCTGCGTCTCACTCCTTCACGTCACGTGGTTACCTGACCACGGAAGCATCTCTTTTGTGTTTTGTGCTTGCGATTTGCGCTTTTTGTGCAATTATTTTGGCAATTTTTTTTTTCTAAACGAAGGGTCCGAAGAAAGTAAGTGCTGAGAAGAAGAAGTGGATGATGTCCATTGAATTAAACCATGAAATCATAGAAAAACATGAGCGAGGTGTGCGTGTGAAGGAATTGGCGAGGCAGTACGAGCGTAGTACTTCTACGATATGTACCATACTGAAGCAGAAGGAGACGATAAAGGGTATTACGCCAGCCAAGGACGTTCAAATAATGTCTAAGCTGCGGACCGCTGTCCATGAAAAGATGGAGAATCTGCTGTTGGTGTGGTTGACGGAGAAGCAGTTGCAGGAGATAGCGTGACGGAGGGTATCATCTGCGAGAAGGCAAAAACACATTCTCTTTTATTATGTTTTATTATGTTTTTATACAATATTTGTTATTTATAAATACATTTTTCTTATTTAAAAACACGTAACAAAAAATAAAATTGATTTTTTTTTTTGGGGGGGGGGCGGGGGGGACGGATTAATGGCATTTCAATTAATTTCAATGGGGAAAATCGATTTGCTATACGAGCAGATTGAATTACGAGCTCTGTCACGGAAAAAATTAAACTCGTAAGTCAAAGTACCACTGTATATCACAATCTGACAAGTGGCTCAAAGGGGGAAAAAAACTACTCTCATTAGGAGAGAGTAGAAGGTGTCAAGGTCCCGTGTATCCTGAAGACATTGTCTTCCACACGCTGGTGAGCGACGGGTTGAGGTGCTTTCATCTTAAATAGTGGAAGGAAGTTTGTTACTTCACTGCTGTGATGAGCGCCGAGTCACGACTGGGTTACATGTACATTTAGGGCTGGTTCTACACCAGCAGCACTCTGGATGGAGCTGTAGAATCTTGATCTGGCTCGCGTCTGATGTTGCCCGGTGACGCATGTATGCGACTAACCGTCGAAGGAAAAGTGGGGGAAAAAGTTAGTTTTTCTGAGAATAGAGTGTGTTGAGTCAGTGATACTATAACAAACTGTAAAAATTTGCAGACATACAGAGACATAGGAATCCACCTTTTTAGTTCCAGTTTTTCATCGAAAAAACATATACATATACTTAGATACATAATACATATACAAGTATAAGCAAGCAGTACATAATACAAATATATATTACATTTATACATACAAAACACACAAATTATATGGAATATTAATATATATATATATATATGATATGTAATGCGAGTAAGGTATCCGAGTCACAAACAAACTACTCTCTTGGCGGATTGACTCCTGACTCGTGAGTCATTTCAATGATTTGTTCGCCACCAACAACTCGTTTGTGAGTCTTGCATTACTACTTTACAGCACACAAAGCCCGACAAAGAAAAAAGTCGAAGAAAACTGAATTTGATTGCTGTTGGACGACAACAGCTAGCTGGTGGGATTCCATCCAAAGCATTTCTATAGCGTAGATGGAGCCATCAGACTGGATGTTCTGCAGGGTTTTCTCTCTCTCTCTCTCTCTTGCCCTCTCTCTCTCTTTCTCACAGTCTCACTTTCCTTTTCTTCCAATCTTATACCAGCTACATACTCATTTTCTCTGTTTGTCTTTGCTTCTTTCATCTTATCTTAATTTATGTGTGTATAAGTAATAACGGGTCAGTGGCGGTAATAGACTCACTCTTGCCTATTTGGATTTGTCTTTAGAATTGCCATATGTGCCATATAAAAAGTCTAGCAAATGCATTATTTAAGTAAAAAAACAAGACCAATAAAGAGTGTTAGTGAGTTGACTAAAGCAATAAAAGCATTGCACATGGCCAGAAATGACAAGTAAAAGTATTAAACATAGTAAATTAAGCTTTTACATAGCTAACAAATCCAAATATTGAATAGTGCAGCGTACTGAAACAAACTTTTCAAATGAACTGGATTTCTTCAAACCCAGTTTACTGTACTTATCTAATACTACTACTACTACTACTACCAACTCTACTACTCTACTAATTTACAATGTGTGCAAATTTGGACTCAAGCGTCTACTTTAGTGTAAGGGTTAGACAGCTGCAGTTCTGCTGATAAATCAACCCATCCATCTTCACACCCCCGGTGGACTGTATAGCAACGTACCACACGGCATCACACAATATTTATTCCACTCATAGCGGTCTTTGAATGTCTATCTCTTTGAATTTCCGTACGTGCCTCCTTCAATGTCTCTTAATATATCAGTTATTATGCAGAAAACATGTGGGAAGCTCCCTGCTGCATAACTTGACGTCCAGATCCAGAGCCTTCATTTCACCCACCCTGCGGTGCCATTGAAGGAGTGGATCTCCGTCCACGGACTCCTTTTTGGTCTTTGGGTTACAGCTGTTCTCCCTGCACACTAAATCCCTCGGCTCTTGTACTGTAACCACAATGGGACTCCCAAACACCCTTTTTTTTTTTTATTAACGCCGGTACACCCCAGCATGTTTTCAAGGCTTTGTCCCTGTAGTGACAATCCTTTTGTCCCGGTGAAATCAGTAGCAGATGTACTGTATCTTTCTTGGTAAATCATAGTACATCATAGAATGTATTGCTGCAAAAAAAAAAGCGTTGTCCTCAATAGTCAAAGCAATCCATGGAAATACAACAGAGGAGAAAATACAACAAAGACGGACGTCATCTGCAAGAGTTCCAATTTCCAAACCTGCAATGTCAAAGTTCAATAATCAACAAAAAAACATCCAAATACCTCCTAATAATTCTATTTGGATGACCTGTGGAATGTCAAGAGCATTTTTCCTCAGATATTTCAGAGGACAACCTTGTCATGTTTAGATACAGGATGCTTTTGTTCTCTATCTACTGTCTAGTCAGGACCATAGCTGGCAGTTCGTTTGACAGACCAATGAGAGTACACCAGGACTTGGGTTTGCTAGCTTCCCTCCCTTTTTGACGAGGGCATCAAAGACATAGTTCCAGGCTTTCTCTCCTTCGTAGATGACAAAGTGAGGGGACGGGGATAGCTGGTGGTGCCTCTGTTAAGCTCTGTTGGCATTTCTCTGCCATTTTAAAGTAACCTTGGAGATGGAACAAGAGTGCTGCTGCATTCCAATCTCCCAAGGAAAGAGTCGTAAACTTCGACGCGTTACATAGGGATGTGATGTAATGACTTGACATAAAGCGTGATAATCCCAGAGCCTTTTGAAGAAGATCCATTGATTGCTTTTCTCACCACATACAATGTTAACAGTAGCCATGTGGGTTATATTAGCCGACAATTGAATGGTCGATCAAATGTTTGATTGCAATTGACTAGTCGATTTAACAGTCTATCGCAACTCTATTTGTTGTTGCAATAGTCGATTTCAAAGGAATAGTCGATTTCAGAGTCCATATTGGAGGTTCGTCTGTCACTTCAAAATTCCTTCAACTACATTCAATAGAGTTGGCTCTCAGTGCTCATTGTTACAGCCATTGGAGCAAGGAAGATCAGCCTGAATGTGGCCACTCTCCAAAGGGCTATCCGATAAAATTCAATTTATTATTATTAATCCCCAGGAGGAAAGTTAAGGTGAATCAAATGCATAATTAAATACATAAAGTAATTAACAGTGTAAATAAGTTCAATGGATTGTTAAATATATACACATCATTTAATTGTATTATTACCTTCGCCCTAGTATACTGATATTCTAATTAATTTTTATCATACACTTCCATTAATGATTCACTTGCTCTTAATTTTTGAACACCTCCTTAACCACATTTTTCTCTGTCTTATGCATTTAATAATTTATCTTTTTTGGATATGGATGCAGAAGAGATCTGTGGTGGCTGGGTGGAGTCTCCAACCAACCAATAAACTATCATTGTTAAACAAAGCATTTTATTGAGTTTAAAATCAGTATGCAGACGATATTTTGTTATATTTACAAAACCCAATATCATCCCTACCGGGAGTGTTCAATCCTACAATCCTCCTATGTCTAAATTGTCAGCCACCTCTGGACTTACCACTCAGTGGGGAAGACTGGAATGCTGTAATCCAGAAAATTCCCTGAACCATCACAATGGGGGACATTAGATTTAGATATATAGATACGTTGATATTGATATCTCCACCAATCTGTCAGATTTGTTTATATATATATACCACAGGTTACCACATATCTGGCGACATACAGGTGTCAGCCTGGGGCTGACATCCAGGTGCCCTGCGATGCGCACACTCGGCTACGTGGATGGGTGCTTGGGTTGATGGGGCGTCTGGCTGTATGTGGTGGGGTGGGCCACGCCCTTGCACAGGGCGCAGGTAGGGATGGGGGCCCCGCCGCCTCAGAGGTGAGGGTTATTATCCTCTGGGCCGAGCGTAGGGGTTGCTCTGCAGGCTTCGGGTTTCTCTGGAGGCTGGGCGGGTCTTCTGTGGCTCCAGGGCAGGGTGCTCGGGGCTTTCTTGTGGTCGTGGGGAGTCTATACGGCCTCAGGACTCAGGGGTGGCTTTGGTGCCTTTTCCTCTGCTTGGGGACGCCACCCTTCTGGTTACATCCCTCTCCTTCCCTTCCTTATTTACTGCCATTACTATGACAGGAAGAGGCCACGTGCTGAATTGCTGTTGCAGTGTTCCTGGACACAATTAAATCTGTTTTTTCGATACATGTTGTCATCTGACATTTCTGTGTTGATGTTTTCCCACGTACACTTTGCTTTGTTCTGTTGGTCTCAGCCGCGGTGATTCTCCCCCTCTTGGAGTAGTGATTAGTTGTTTAAAGACCAAAACATGGTGAGATAGTTCTCCAAAGAGGGGCATTGGTGGGGGTTCTGTGTAACAAAAAACAAACAAACGAGCAAAAAAAAAAAAAAGAAAAGAAAAGAAATACATGAATAAATCAGTGCTGTTTAATAAATCAGAGAGGTATCACCCAAGAACAATCGTCCAAATCCAGCCAAGGTCTTATAAACCTTAGAAAATCCATTTTAACTTGCCATATAATGTACTCGTGAAACTTAAACTATTTAAAATGACGAGCACAAGATTTGAATGTGAAAATATTTTCTCAGGTTCGCTGTCAAATTACCATTTTTCAACTTGTACAACAAAACTTTACATTGTCCCACAAGCACCCCAAAAATCTGGAATTCAAAAGGGATGATTGCAGCCAACGGGACGCGGGCCCTCGTAAACAATGATGAACTCCCGTCATGAATAATTCATTCGTTGGGATCGCTGCAGAATGGAAATGCTGCCAGAGCGGTAGCTCTGCAAAGCTGGTGAAGCTGAAACACCGAAAATCAAAATGCTATGGCTGTTTTTTTTCCAGGAAGCTCTCGATTTACTGTTAACGTTCAAATATTAACTATGGCCAATTCAATTGAACCATACAGCTGTTAGCTTTAGTATAGAATATGTGTTTCAGGTGTGCCAAATCCGTAATAATCCATATTGTGGGGAGTCATGGAAGGGTGTGGAATAGAAAGTACTTGTGGCATGGGTGCCGAAATAGGTGGGACACAAGGATTTTTTTGTCTCCCCCACTTTCAGATATTTTTTTTTTTGGCGAGAATGTCTACGCCAGGTATTACGGTAATAGAACGTTGGCGATAACGACTAAAGCCCTGTCGCAATTGTTTGCGGCCACACGATGACCATGTGTTGCTCACTCATCTCCCCCTACTCCTCGGCCAATTTGCGCCCAGGAACTAACACACTAACACACTGTCCTAATTAAGACAAAGTGTTTTGATTTTCATGTATTTTATTAATAGGGCTGTCTGTTCACTCAGGTTGAATCTTGGTTAAGATCCTGACCAACAGGACACTAAAATCATTTTGTATGGGGAGTCGACACAAGTCAAAGAAAAGCACTGCGTTTTCTTTGAAGGCAACCATCCCCGGAGAACAGTACTTGTAAATAACTCTTCTCTTCTCTTATGTTTAAGTGGACCCGATGGAATTTCCCAAAAGAAACGACTAAATAAATAAGGGTTATTGAGCGGGTGGGCGTGATGCGGATGAACCATGATGAAGAGCGAGTTTGGCGGCTACATGGCGACGGCACCGTGGCCGGCTCCCTGAAGACCCGGCGGACATGTTGGGTTACCATGAGGTACAGAAGGAGGTTTGAGGGGAGCTTCCCCGACATGTCTTAATTGCTACCTTCACCTCTGAAGTCGCGGCTCATTAAGTCAAACGAAGATGTGCACGGAGTGGTGTTACACCAGACATGGCGGCTTATTGGCCTTCACCCCACGCCCGCCTCTCCTCCTCCTCCTCTTCCTCCTCCTCTTCCTCCGCTCAACCCTTGTTAGTATACCCCTAGCAGTCCCACAATCCTAGCTTCTACAGCCATGGACCTTATGCCTAATTGCTATCTTATTTAACCTGGCTAAATAATTTACCTCACACGGGAGGTGCGACAGGCTGGAGCAAATACTCCTGCTGATAAAGTGCAGGAGCACTAGATTTAGCCACGCTAGACTGTATATACAGTTTATATACAGTATATATACTGTACATATACTGTGTAATGTAATGTAATTACATTTTTGGTTTGTTGTATATTGCTGATTTGCCCAATTTTTTGTTATTTATTAAAATTATTGTATATTGCCAGTTTTTTCTTAATATCTTATATATACATATTTATGTGAGGAGACGTCCCTGTTTTTCGAGGACCGTTCCGGTAGATATATAATATGATATTTTAGGTTTATTTTATATTGTACCTATGTTTTGCTGTTGTGATTAAGATTTTTGATTTATTATCTCTTCTATCTATCTTTCTACAGTGACTATATTCAAAACAAGCATATTCACAGTAAGCGTATTGTTCTCGCTGACATATGAGCCTTAATTGACGAGCAGTCTACTGTACTATTTAACGCCGCAGAATAAATCGGACAAATTTTTCCACAGGGCCTAGGGATTTCCACACAAAATCTAAAAAGAGGATTAGTATCTGATTTAGCAGTTCTTGCCCTGATGCAGTGAATGCAGCATGGGTGTTAAGGTCTGCTTTTAATCGAAAGGGAGGTTGCATGCAAATGGATGGAAATTAAATATATTTGGAAAAGAAAAATAGATTGTTAATCTCTATGGAGAGTAAAAATAAATCCTCTTCATTATTTGGTATATAAATAGGGCCATTTCACTATAATAATTTATATCAGGAGATTTAGGGGGTTTTACGGAATACATACTGTATGTAAGTGTGCGACCATATTGCATAAGTGCTAAGGTAATGCATAAATCTATGCATAAATATTGGCGCCACATTGATGTGAACAGCCAGAGCAGGTTGTTTGAAGCAATTGTATCAGACTGCTGGAATTCATCACACTTCATATTCACATTCGCCATGTTTTTTGGGGAGCTTTGGCCTTGGACAGTTCAGCCGACCATGATATTTCCTTAATCTAAATGTCACAAAGACATTCAAGCATGAAATGTCAGACTAATTCAGGGCCTGGGCACAAAACGTGCGGTCGCACGGGAGGTAAAAAAAAAAAAAGAAAGAGAGTACTGTAGCTCTAACTATGCAGAGCGATATATCAAACTGAAAAGGTAGCATCTGGAAAAAAAATAATGTAAAAAAACAAATGGTTTGGCCCCTTCGGCTCAAATTGATTTAGTCTCAAAAGGAGTACTCAACATCCCTCTTGTTTCAGTGGAACATTGTGAGACCATCGCTCCGCACTGAGTGCCCTGTCGCTTTGCAGGAGAAGGAATTATTTTTAGACTGAGGAAAAACATGTCTTTTGAAATAACTTATTGAGTTGTTTTTACTGTAATTAGCCAATTGATATCATGATGAAATAATAGAGCCAAGCGATGATATAGCACTTTGGTGCCGTCTTGAGCATTGATTAAAAAAATAAATTAAAAAAAAGGAAACCAGCTTCAAGATTGCTTTGTGTTTCTGTTCTCAAAGGTCAAATCATGTTGTGGCTATAACTCTATGCACTGATTTATAAACAGAAAAGTCATTCTTTAGGGTGAAATTGCAGTACATTTACAAATTGTGATTAATCATGATAAACCACACAATATTAAGCGATTTATTGCAATTAATTATTTAAATCAAACAACCCCAGTATATAGTTCTCCAATTCTTTATCTATTTCTACATATAGAAATATATGCACTTTATTATTCATAACCTCTGTAAAGTAGTAAAACGACCTCAGACTATTTCTGTCTCTGGTATGTAGCATCAGGAGAGGCAAAGAAGCCGAGTCACCTATTTTTAGAAAACTCCTCAAATCACTGTATAGCTGGTAACTAACCCTCTGTCCTCTAAAACATTTCCCAATCATTACTTGAGGGTTAAGAAGTATTCCACTTCTTTGCCACTGTTTTGTAAGTACTAAGCATTATTCTGCTACTGACCGGAATTTGTGGAAAACAAATGACCCTTGATATTCCTGCCTTTCCCCTGCTCTACGTGCACTTTTTATAAGCATAAATAATTAAAGAGTGTGTCCAGGCACACACACACACACACACACACACACACACACACACACACACACACACACACACACACACACACACACACACACACACACACACACACACACACACACACTCACTATCACGTATATGGCAGCAGTTTCCCTGTAACACCCACTGGTTGTAATGTTTTAGCGCCGGGCAAAGCACACTCAACATCTGGGTGCGATGGCTCTCAGCATTCCTCAACCAGGGGGCGGCCATTAACAGATGTTTATGCAAAGCAGAGATATTTATCATTCCGCGGCAGTTTCCACTTTAGAGAATCACCATTCCAGCTTAGAGCTCAAGAGAAGAGATTGACCACATCTTTGGTGGATTGATAAAAAAAAGCTAATATCTCACTCACCAAACATTTCCCCCTGCTGTCGATTTGAAGTGTTGCTTACATAAGCTGCTACATCCTGCACAAGATCAACAGACAGACAAACAGACAGACAGACAAATAGACAGACAGATATAAAAGTAGGTAGGAAAGTAGGGAGGTAGGTAGATAAGTAGGCAGGAAGGTAGGTAGGTAGGTAGGAAGGAAGATAGGTAAGTTAGTAGGAAGGTAGGAAGGTAGATAGGTAAGTAGGTAGGAGGGTAGGTAAGTAAATAGGTAGGTAGGTAAGTATGTAGGTAGGTAGGAAGGTATGTAAGTAGATAAGTAAGTGGGAAGATAGGTAAGTAAGAAGGTAGGAAGGTACTAGGAAGGTAGGCAGGAAGATAGGTAAGTTAGTAGGAAGGTAAGTATGTAGGTAGGTAGGAAGGTATGTAAGTAGATAAGTAAGTGGGAAGATAGGTAAGTAAGAAGGTAGGAAGGTACTAGGAAGGTAGGCAGGTAAGTAGGTAGGAGGGTAGGTAAGTAAATAGGTAGAGCTGGTGGAGGGATGGTAGCTCAGGAGGTAGAGCTGGTGGTCTAGTAATCTAAAGGTTGGTTGGTTCGATCCCAAGCTCCTCCTGCTAGCATGCTGTAGTGTCCTTGAGCAAGACACTTAACCCCTAATTGCTCCTGATGGCTGCGTCCGTCGGTGTTTGAATAATTGTAAGTCGCTTTGGATAAAAGCGTCTGCTAAATGTAATGTTAGGTAGGTAGGTAAGTATGTAGGTAGGTAGGAAGGTATGTAAGTAGATAAGTAAGTGGGAAGATAGGTAAGTAAGAAGGTAGGAAGGTACTAGGAAGGTAGGCAGGAAGATAAGTATGTAGGTAGGTAGGAAGGTATGTAAGTAGATAAGTAAGAAGGTACCAGGAAGGTAGGCAGGTAACATTTACATTTAGTCATTTAGCAGACGCTTTTATCCAAAGCGACTTACAATTGTTCAAACACTGACGGACGCAGCCATCAGCAGCAATTAGGGGTTAAGTGTCTTGCTCAAGGACACTACAGCATGCTAGCAGGAGGAGCTTGGGATCGAACCAGCAACCTTTAGATTACTAGATCACCAGCTCTACCGCCTGAGCTACCATCCCCATAATGTAAGGTAAATATGTTGAAAATAGTTGGCAATAGTTGAAAATAATTGTTGTGACTCATAGCAAACCAATGTAAGGTAAATATGTAAGTGGTTAAGTAAGTGGGAAGATAGGTAAGTAAGAAGGTAGGAAGGTACTAGGAAGGTAGGTAGGTGGGTACCCTGTAGGTAGGTTAGTAAGTAGGTGGGTAGGTTAGTAGGTAGGTAGGTAGGTTAGTAGGTAGGTAGGTAAGTAGGTAGGTAGGTAGGTAGATAGGAAGGTACTAGGAAGGTAGAAAGGTGTTTTATTTTTTATCTGCTAAGAAAGTCAAATCCCTCAAAGTGTAATAAATGATGTGGGCAACACATTCATTCCAAATTATCTTTAAAAAATAATTTCCATTCATTAAAACGGAAGATTAAAAACCTCCAAATAATCCTTTTAATAATTTTTAATAAAGGAAGTGAGCCTTAAATCTCACCCCCTCCCATTAACCTCACAGGAGAATCCACACTCAAAAAGTTAAACAAGGAGACATTGGAGAGTCATTTTTTACAACTGACCATTTTGACCCTTCTGTCTATATTTGGCTCCTTGGCATTTAGTAACTATAAGTTACCACTTGGAGATATACGGTGTTACATTTCATTGTTATGATGATGACACCCAACTGTACATGCCCTGAGAACGAACTAAAGTGGACAATTCGAGCTCTAGAGGGGCATGGCACTGAAATTAAACAGTGGCATGACATTTCTAGCTGCCTACGTCCATTGAAGCACCTTACTAATGAAAAGTTATCATCGCTGTTCATACAGAAGGATTCTCATTTACAACAATAACAGATGGTTATAGGCGCCGCTGTACTCGCCAAAAACATTGATTAAGCGATAAAAAAAAAAAACAATCACCAAACCATAACTGTTTGTGTATACCAGCAAATCCAGACCAATTCAAAATGGAATTGAATTTTTTTTTTCATTTCATTATTTTCCCGGTGGTTTCTCATCATTTAATTGACAAACTGGCTTGTTTTAGACCGTGCGCTATGACAGCTCCCCCAATTAAGCGATCGCACCGTTCACACTGCTCACGCCCCGTGTCATTTCGTATTAAGTATTAAAGAATGATGATGAAATAAAACAAGGACATATTGAACTGGGGGGAAATCATTGCCACTCGTGTTTGAGCCGTAAGTGCAGAGATGACATGGAATCCAATACTATTAGCTTAATAGCATATGGCAGCCATCGAGAAAGACAATATTGGCAATGGAAGCCGTGGGGATTTAACGCAGGGGAGCGGATAAAATGAGGAACACCGTACATAAAGGCTGCGCCCCATATAGCATATTAAAGATAGATCAGGCAGAAGGATGAATCTCTAGATGCACATGTGTCATGTCAGAATAACAGAGGGAAAAAAATCCTCACTTTAATCCAATGTTTGCCAATCTTTACCCTGCGCCACAACACACTTTTTACGACGAAACAATCCCACGTCACACCACTGCAATGTTAGCCACCATTACATCACAAAAAGTATTGGTGAGCTAGGGTTAGTGATGCACCATGCAAACAATCCATTCGTAGTGAACAAATGTTTTAAACGACTCGAGAGTTGGGAGTCACTCCGGCTAAAAGAGTAGGCGAGCAGGTGGATCTTTGGTTAAATGAAAGTCCGAGGCAACAAAAAAAAGTCCATGGCTTTCCGAATAATTCACGTTGAATGTGGTCGATTTACACTTTGGGGTCCGCCAAAACAAACAATTTGACACAATTCAGCGATCCCTGTGAGATTTCCATTCCCGACTCGGAGCCCTCCGACCAGGGGCGGCGCTAGGATCCTTTTGTTGGGAGTGCAAAGGGAATGCTTTATGCAGTAGTTCTGGGGGGGTGCACATTAAATTTTGACATCCCAGTGCAGACTGTGGCTATGAAGTCTACATCAGTTACATACTCTGCATAATATTTCGGGCATCTAGCGTTAGTTAGATGCAGCACAGCTACTACAGAAGGCATACGGTGCATTTATTTAGCTTATGTACTGCCATCTCACACACTCAAGAATGAATACAATGACCCAGCTCCTCAATACCAAAGCCAGGAAAACATTGCCACAGCATGACAGATGGGCTAAACACTGTTTTGATCTTATCACTAATTTAAAAATAATATTCCAACATACACTTTCATTGTAGTAATGCCAGAAATACTGGAAGTGTTGCCAACATTACATAATACACTGCGACAACACACGAAAACACGGCAATAGTTGAAAATAATTGTTGTGACTCATAGCAAACCAATCAATGATGTCCTGTTCATCGTGGACCTGAGGGCCTCTCTGAACCTGAGACACTGTAGTCACCTGGCTGTGTAAACCCACCTCCCACACGCAAGCACATTTTAATTTTGAGGGGGGACCCAGGGCGGTCCAATACTTTCTTTGGGGCACAATTCATTTTATATGTGTTGAGAGGACGCTGGCATGTTTTGTTGCCACTTCTCACCTGCGTGTTAACGTGTCTGTTTCATTGTTTCTCATCTCCCCCAACTTTTGGCCATCGCTACTTCCGTTTTTGGCCAACTGCTGCACCTACCCGAGGCTATTTATTTTATTGTTTTCTCCACTGAAACTGGAGTGGCGGCTTGCCACCTTGTCAGCTCCCAGCCCTGACATCTCGCTGCTAGCCCTCCCTGCTAGCTTGCGCTGCTCCCCAGACTTTATGGCCATGGCTACTTCTGTTTCAGCCCACTGCTGCAACTACCTGAGGCCACTTATACTACTGTTTTTCCCTTCCCGCTAGCCAGCGCCACTAGCTCCGCTATCTGAGATAGGCGCTCACCTGTTGCGGAGATGGTGCTCTTAAAATATTCCGCATTGGAACTCATGAATCTCTCCTGTCACACCACTCCAAACTGCCTCACCGATATCAAATCCATCGGACTCCTGCGCCGCCCTGGCTATGTCCACAGGGCTGGGAGCTGTAAGTCTGTTTACTCAGATGGCACTATTCCTTCCAAAATGTCGAATCGGCGGAGGCAACGTCATCACAGTAAATCACGTGTGCATTCTGTTCTGCAGCCGCTGGTCTGTGTTGACAGGCTCGTTCCTCTTATCTAGCCTGCCTTACCTTCCATAGTTAAAACTGCAACTTTCATGCTACAGAATGCACGATCTCTCAGCAATAAATCACTGCTCATTGATGACATTATCATGGACCAGAAAATTGACTTTGTCTGTTTAACAGAAACTTTGCAAGTTCAACAGGACTTTATTATACTCAACCAAGCGACCCCCCTGGATATGTGTACATTCAGAAGCCCCGCTCCATAGGTCGTGGTGGTGGGTAGGTTGTAATACAGACATCCTGGCCAAAGAACTCTTTTCACCTCTTTTGAATGTGTTGCATTCTCACTCACTGCACACCTCCAGGTTGTCCTCATCTATCGCCCCCCGAAAGCCTCCACCACCTTTTTCTCTGAGCTGTCTGAGCTGCTTACCTCTGTCTGTTCCATGTCCCAATCTGCCCTTCTGCTCGGTGACTTCAACATCCACATGGACTCCACCGGCTGTACGTTTGCCATGGATTTCCTGTCACTGTTTGACTGTTTTAACCTCACACAGCACGTTCAAGGTCCCCCCATGCCAAACGGGGCACACTTGATCTGGTGTGCACTACTGGCCCTTCTCCCTCCCATCTTCAGTGCCTCGACCTGTTTCTGTTTCTGACCACCATCTGTCCTGTTCACTGTTCCTGTCCCCCTGCCCAAGCAATCCGCTAAACGCACCATCATGTTCAGGAACCTCAAGTCATTGAGTACACCAGCCCTGATCAACACCCTTGCGACCCACCTGGCCCTAGATCCCCCTGACACCACTGTGGATGGCCTGGTCGCCCACTATAACCCTGCCCTCTCCCTCAGCCTCAGTTCTCTTGCCCCCCTCAAAACCTGGACTGTCTCCTTCATTCGCCATGCCCCCTGGTACACCTCTGAACGCCACACAATGAAGGCCAGCGGCCGCCAGCTGGGGAGGCTCTACAAGAGATCAGGCCTCACTTTCCACCTCCAGGCCTTAAAACAACATGTGATCTCCTTCAAAGAAGCTCTCTCCAGAACAAGGATTCAATACTACTCAACCCTCATTGGCAATCAGCAAAGCCACCCCATTGTTCCCCACCATAAACCGGCTGCTACACCCCCCTGATCCCCCTCAATCCCCCGACCCCTCTGACCGCTGCTACATGTTCAAGGAGTTTTTTCATGCCAAAGTGGACACCATATCCCAGCATCTCCAATCGCCTGCCCTCCAACACACACCCAACAATAGGGTGTTGCACCCCCAGCTGCCAGCCCACCCCAGTGCTGTCTCTCCTCCTTCTCCCCTGTGGACGTGCCACAAATTATTATGCTGGTCACCAAGGCCAAAGCATCCACCTGCTCTCTGGACCCCATGCCAACAGCCCTGGTCAAGGCTTGCCTTGGCATCCCTCTCCCCTGTCATGGTTGCCATCATTAACGCCTCCTTGAAATCCGGCACGGTTCTCACCAGCTTCAAAATGGCCTCAATCACTCCAATCATAAAGAAGCCTGGTCTCAACCTGGACAACCCCAACCACTACCTTCCAATCTGCAACATTCCGTTCCTAAGCAAAATCCTGGAACGTGCAGTTGCTGCCCAACTCCAACAGCACATGTCCAACCATGAGCTTCACGAACCCTTTCAATCCGGATTCAGAACCCACCACAGCACAGAGACCGCCCTCATTAAATTACCAACAACCTCCTCATTGCTGCTGATGCAGGCTACATTAGTATCCTCATCCTTCTTGACCTTTCAGCTGCCTTTGACACAGTCTCACACACTATCCTGCTCAACCGTCTATCTGGCTACCCTTGCCTCTCCGGTACTGTTCTCTCCTGGTTCCAATCCTACCTCACCAACAGGAAGCTGGAAGCTTACATTTCACTGCATATATGTATGGAAGTATGTATGTATGTATGGAAGTATGTATATGTATGTGACAAATAAAAATCTTGAATCTTGAATCTTGAAAAGCAGTTTGTCTCTATCGGAGACTCCTGCTGCTCCCCTGGCCCAGTTGACCAAGGCGTGTCTCAAGGCTCCGTGCTTGGGCGCCTCCTCTTCACCATTTACATGCTCCCCCTTAGTTAGATCATACACCACCACTGTATGTGCTTCCGTACCTACGCAGATGGCACCCAGCTATACCTTAGCACAAAACCATCCTCCCGCCTCCCCCCTCAGTCTCTTCTAAACTACCTCCACGACATCAAAGTCTAGATGTCTTCAAACATGCTTAAACTCAACAATAACAAAACTGAACTCATGGTTGTGGCTCCCAAGGCACTGCTCAGGAAGGTTGGAGATCTCGTCTTGGTTGTTGATGGCTGCTCCATCTTCCCATCCTCTGAAGTACGCAACCTAGGCGTCATCTTCGATTCATCCCTTTCATTCCGGTCATACATCAATTCCATAACCAAATCTGCCTTCTTCCACCTCAAGAACATCTCCAGACTACGCAGATCACTGTCAGAGTCCGTGGCTGAAACATTAATCCACGCCTTCAGCACATCACCCCCAACCTCATCAATCTTCAGTGGCTCCCTGTCAAATTCCGTATCTCCTAAGAAAGCCTACATTTAACCTACAAATCCCTCCACACCCTCGCCCCGCAGTACCTAGCTGACCTCCTCCACCCCTGTATGAGGCTTCGAACCTTTGGGGACAGAGCCTTCAGTGTGGCAGCCCCCACTCTCTGGAACTCTCTCCCCACTGACATTGGGAATGCTCCATCCCTGGCCACCTTCAAAAGCCTGCTAAAATCCTACCTCTACCTTTACTGCCCCTGACACTTTTTTTTTTTCTTATTTATCTTTTTTTATTTTGGATTTTCTACCCTGTCTTGTTTTATTATTGTTTTTTTTTTTTTCATTATAAAGTGTCCTTGGGTTCCTGAAAGGCGCTATATAAATCCCAGTTTATATATATATAAATATATATATATATACAGTATATATACAGTATATATACAGCATATAAGATATATACAGTATATAAGATGTAAACTTTCATTCACTGAAACCTTGAACTTGAACACAATCAGCAAACATGTGGGGATGGTAGCTCAGGCGGTAACACTAGTGATCTAAAGGTTGCTGGTTCGATCCCACGCCCCTCCTGCTAGCATGCTGTAGTGTCCTTGAGAAAGACACTTAACCCCTAATTGCTACTGATGGCTGCGTCCGTCGGTGTTTGAACAATTGTAAGTCGCTTTGGATAAAAGCGTCTGCTAAATGTAATGTAATGAAATACTTATAAAAAGCCGTCCTCCAAGCAGTCTTAACATTTATATGGCTTGTCTTGTGTACGCCGCACCGCTGTGGCGTGGTAGCAGACGTCAAATGTTGTAATAATCCATCATGCAAGTTTTTTCTCATCACACTTTAATAAAGTTGTAAACAAAGGACGGTGTTTTTCTTCTCTGCATTATTGGCTCAGAGACAAAGAAGGGCGGGACATTAGAGTTAGTGATGCATGATGCAAACAATTCATTTGTGTTCACTTCGAATTAATTGTTTGGCCACACGTGTCACCAGATGTTCTCATTCACCATTTTTCAAACCCAGACACCTGTTTCCACGTCACGCACTTCTCTAAACCACACAGTGCAAAAACACATGTCTGGTGGGAGGGGCATGAGGGGGCATTGGGGCTCAATCACATCCCCTTGGCCCCTCCACTCTTTTCGCCTATGCCTCTACACTTGCCTGTTTTACGAATTATTGGTCTGGAATGAATTTAAAACAAATTAAATTGACTCACTAAAAATAATTGTTGGACAGTCGTTATTCTGACTACTATTTTGAGTTTTAAATGAAAATGTAAAATTGCGAGGAAATCTCTGGAGGCCTGCGCCACTGCCATGCAAAATCCTGACCGGAAGAAAAGATAGCGTTCTTACAAAAACGTAAAGAAAGCAGTGATGTCGGCGCTGATGCTGAGTCATCTCTGGACAGACGGAGACAGGAAACCCAGCTGTTCCTCACCACTTGGTATGCACGGTTACTGGTTGCTGGTACACCGCCAGTGTGTCCAGATGTAAAGGTTCAGCCTTCTCCATCACCCTCCCCCTCATCTGACACTTAAGGTAATGGTCTCGGTCAGCGCGCTAAAGGTTAACGCTGCCCCCCCCCCCCCCCCCCAACCTATCTTAACAGGGGGTTATTTTTTGACAGCCTGGTTTTCATCACCGCATAAACTAAAAAGATCACATCGGTCACGACAGATGGGTGATCCCCCCCCCCCCCCCCCCCCCCAAATGTTCAGTATCCAGGCGTTATCAGAGAATAAATCACATGTGAAAGATATAATGCACACATACCCCCCCCCAAAAAAAACTGTGCCAAACACTTACACCGTCAAGGCGGTTAATGTCACATCTAACACGCCCCCCCATCCTCCCACACCTATCTTTGTGAGATATGGGAGGATGGGGGGCTCTGTCGCTGACGCTTAAAATCAAATAACTCGAAAAAAACAGCTGGTCGCCATGTTTCGTAGCCTCTCTCCCTTTCATCCTTTATCCTCTTAAACAAAAAGGGAACAAGCCGAGCCAGGGACACGGGGGAATAGGAGAGTCGTGGTCTTACATGACCAAGTATTGTTGTGTGAAATGACTCTAGCTGCCGCCATGCTCGATAAAGGGAAATAAAAGGCGAGATAAAGCGCCGATGGAATGGAAGTGGAGTGTGTGTGTGTGTGTGTGTGTGTGTGTGTGTGTGTGTGTGTGTGTGTGTGTTCATGTGTGTGCGTGCGAACGTGTTCTGCAAACAGGGAAACAGGGAATGAAGGAACAATGTGATTGTTGTCTGTGTTTGTGCAGTCTCGGAACCCATCGGCTATCGGTCTGACGACGATACCTCTGGAAACAACAGCCAATAAGGGGGTTCCGGTGTAGCCAGTGGATATCCGGTGTACTGGTGGACCGTCCGTGTGGGGAGCAAAAGAGGCGGAATGAATTGGCCGAAATGCAATCTCAGAAACCCATCGGCTATCGTCTCACGCCATTTTAGCTTTTTATTAGCTTTTTTTAATTCATATGCAGATATCTGTTCATAGAGATTACCCCAAATGTTGTCTGGACCTGGACACTAACAAAAAGCATTAATCTTTGTGTATTGTGTGGAGAAGTGTTTGACTCATGTGATAAAAGAAACAAATTGCTTTCAAAGTCAGATTACAAAATTGCTTTTGAAAAAATGACAGGAGTGGCCGATTCTCCCAGGGCCGTATGCAACTCTTGCAAAGAGGCTCTAATACAGTACAATCACAGCAATGGAGAAGCTAAATACTAAATTGGCAATTTAAATCTCAATTCTCGCGTCTCAAGTTGCTAATCGGGCTGTGGAATAGGACGTCTTGGCCCGGATATCCACTGGCTACACCAGAACATCAGAAATAAGCTGTTGTGCTAAAAAGGTATCGTCGTCAGACCGACAGCTGATGGGTTCCAAGATTGGTGTTTGTGTGTCTGCCTACTGTAGTGTGCACACACTCCAACATTGGACACCATCGTGTGTGTGTGTGTGTGTTCTTTCTTTCTTTCTTTCTTTCTTTCTTTCTTTCTTTCTTTCTTTCCTTAATGTCTAGAGTGTTTGAGGAAAAGACTAGAGCAATACGGATTTGTGGCAATATTTTTATTTTAAGGTATTATATTATTTGAGGTATTATATATTAGTGAATCCTCTAAATCGCTCGGGAGTCAGTCCGGCAAAAGAGTTGGGCATGTTTGTTTGTTTGTTTGTTTTGTTTGTTTGGTTCGTTCATTCATTCTGTTAGTTCTCCGGTTCGTTCATTTTGGTATGTCGGTTGGATTTGTTGGTTTTGTTGGTTTACTTCATTCTTCCATTCTCTATGTTCAACTGCAGCCAGACACAGCCATTCACTAAATTTTGATTCATGCAGGAAAGGGGCAATGTGCCCAAACAAGCTCCTCAAGTTTTCCTTTACTGTTTGGACAAACCACAAAGAGATAGAGTGAGTCAGGGGCTTCTCACCATCATGGGTGTGGGGTGCGGTGCGGGAAGCGGCTGTCTGCGTTGCTACCGCTGCGTGGCTTCTCTGCCCCGGGTGCCGGCAATGGTTGGCGGGGGTTGTGTTGGGGGTGTCCTGTACCATGCGCACTCAGCTACCTGGATGGGCACTCGGGGCTTGTGGCCGGGTGGCGCATCTGGTCGGTTCTGGTGTGGTGGGCCTCAGCTTTGTGCGGGCCGTTGGTGGGCATGAGGCCGGTTCTGGCGGGGTGTCGGTCTGTCAGCATGGGACCTGGCTCCGGGGCTATGGTTCGTGCCTGCCACCTGCAGCTGCGTCTTATGCCTGCATGTTGGTTGTATGTGTGCGCTTCTGGTCCCGGGGCCCCTGCACTCTCCGGGACTGGTTTATGCTCCTCAGGGCTGTGGTGGGTGTTGCTCCAACTGGAAGCCATTCCAGTGTCCCTGGGGGCTTGGGGGTCTTCTGTGGCTGCAGGGCGGGGTGCTGGGAGCTTGCCTGGGGTGTTTATACGGCTGCGGGACTCAGGGGTGGCTTCGGGGCCTTTTCCGTTGCTTGGGGACGCTAATACCAATTTTATACAACAGAACCAATTGGGATAAGTCCTGTACACTAACCGGTGGACACATCACACACACCCCCAAACACCTTCCTGGTTATATTCTTCTACTTTCCTCCCTCATTTACTGCCATAACTATAACAGGAAGAGGCCACATGGGAATTGCTGTTCCGGTTTTCCTGGACTTAATTATGTTTGGTCTATACATGTTGTCATCTGATGTTTCTATGTTTATGTTTTTCCATTTACATGTTGTTGTTTGGTAGTATGTTTAATTGTCTCACCCGTGGTGATTTTCCCCCTCTTAGAGTAGTGATTAGTTGTTTATAGATCAAAACATGGTAAGAGAGTTCTAGAAGTGTGGGATTGGTGGATTGGTGGTTCTGTATAACAAAAAGCTGTGCTCTTGTCATCCTACAGGTCGTCCACAGGACAGAGTTATTGCAGCAGTTCTTGATGATTTAAGAATTAATGAAGTGCTGCATTGCAGGTTGAGAAGTTGAACTCCACTTGCAGACTACCTCTGTCCTAGATGCAATGGCATACAAATACTCTGTGTTGTATGGACGGCATGCTGACAGCACAGGTTAAAAAAGAGAGAGAGAGAGAGAGAGAGAGAGAGAGAGAGAGAGAGAGAGAGAGAGAGAGAGAGAGAGTAAATCACAGGAAGTCCTCCCCCGCGCAAACAAATCTTCATAATGAGGCACTCGTCTCGTCAAGAATCGAATCTGAAAAAACAGCCAAACCCTTCAAACTATTACTTATTATTATTAGTAATGTATGAAACTAATATATATTTTTTTCCTCCATGTTATGTTCTCTTTCCAAACGTGGTAATGAATTATTGTAGGAAACAGAAGCGTCCCTTTAGGGAGTTGGAAGCGTTACGAAAGTGTCAGTCCGTCCATTCTGCCCCAGAGACAAACCGCCACGCAAAAGACCAAAACCAGAAGTCTATTTCACAAGGACTGTCTTGCCGCTGCCGTCCATGTGCATGGTAATGAGCACGGGTACAATTCATTACCCAAGGAGACGTGGGATTTTGTCTGGAGATTGCTTGGCAGCTAAAAAGTTTTGACACTTTAATATAACAGATGGAGGGCTCACTTAACTTTGCCAAATCCCTGTAGATACGTTAATACAGGGAAGGGGGCAAAAATCACCGAATTGTTTATGTGTGTGACAGACACAGTAGCAGGGAATCAAGGGCTGCTTTAAATGTGTAAAAAGCTCATTTGTTTAAATCAGGGAATAAATCCCAGGACGTCTCAAGTGCTGCAGTGGTTTGTCAATGATGCTATTACAAAATCTTTACATGTGCACATGCAAGAAGTGGCAATCCATCAGATCTGTGTTGGGTGGATTACATCACAAGTCCCAGATATCCATGGGAAACTGCTACATTTACCACTGGTACCGTAGCTGCATTCTGGCAGGGAAAGGCGGAGCCGCCACCCAACAATGGAAGCAGCATATAATGTAGATGAACAACATACCTAGTGCATAACATGCACAACATTGAATGGCTGTTTCTTATAAAATGCCAGATCAATAATTATGAGATAAATATCAAATACGGGAATTTTGTTGACAAAATAATCATACTACGAAATAACACATTATATTATTCATATATTTTTTCAACTCCTAAATGGTTAAGGGTGCGTTCTGTTAATATTCCATATTTAAACCATCGTATCTCTCTCTCTGTTCTGCCCCCTCTCTCTCTGGGTCACATGCTCAGTTAATTGAGCTGCTCTCCAAAAAAGAAATAAAAATTGTCAACCCTTTTTGCTCATGCCTGGCAATTTTGTGGTCCCCGTATTTCCTTTTCCTCTTTTCTTTTCTCCGTTTTCATGTCATCGGTTTCCCTTCCTCCCTCCTTCCCTATTAGCTCGCTCGTAACTCAAGCACAAATTTGCCAAAGTTTTCTGAGGCGGCGCTCAATGATTACTTAAGCTCTGACATCAGTGGAGCTGGCACTGATTATGAAAAATTAGCTTCCCTCCGAGCCCCCCCATCCCCCCCTTCCACAGGGCCCTGATCAGCCCGGCTTGTATCTGCTCCACTGGGTTTGTTTTTTTCCGCTCCGGACCCCGCCGTGAATACCGATGGTGCAATCCCCAATAGTCGTCCTGTTCAGGGAACAGTGTACCAACCAGAGATCATATCTGAAGATGAAGGAAGCATTTAGCAAAATACCCCAATGGATATAAACAGGATATACAGTATATATATATATATATATATATATATATATATATATATATATATATATATATATATATATATATATATATATATATATATACATATATATATATATATAGGGCTAGGCACCGCCCATATCTTCAGAGAAAAAGCTGAGAAAATAAGTTCAATAAATAAAAATAAAATACCCTTGTAGAGCACAAATTCCATGTCAATAACTACCTTGAAACAGATTACTGTACTTTGGTGAAAAGCATTGTTAGAGCCATAGGACTCAGAAAATCTATTTTATGAGAATTGATTTAGAATAGAATTATTATTTATACAACCCACTAATTTGTAGTAACCTATAGAATTTATGTTCAATCCAGTTATCCCCTTCTTGTATTGTTACCCCCGCCTAGTGGGTATGGTGGAACACCTGGCCATCACACCTGTCACTGGCCAGGTTATTAGTCAGAGCTCACATTAAGGCCAATATGGCGGCAAGCCACTCTCTTAGGACTCACCATGGGCAAGCAGCTGGCAGAGCCATTCCCTGCATGACCAAAAGACTATGATGCATTAAGACGTGAATCATTTGACCAAGCGCTATCAGCGTTTCTCCAAGCGTTCTCATCATTACGCCAAGCAAGAGCGTAACATTAAGCGTCTTAGTAAATCCACCCTGGATCCATAAACCTACCCCGCTCACAGTTACCGCCACCACCGACCATCCTGGCAAACTTGTAACGCTCAACACTTACCCACTGAGCCACCTGTTTATTCACAGCCACAACGTGCTGCAGCCCATTACAAGGAGCGATCTTCCAAGTGACCTCTGTGTCCACCCAGTGACAGGAAAGCAACTGCAAACATGAACAAAAAGAAAAACGCAGGGTCTGAGTTACGTCAGGTTGGGTCTGGAGGGTCTAATTCCTCACTAGCCCTAAGCTCTGCATGTCATTCTCTATGAGTTAATAAAATGGAGAATGCAACAGAAGCGTGATCTTCACGATTTTTATAATTTAAATGGAAAAATCTTAACTGAACCAGAAATTGGGTGTTATGAAATGTAAGTATGGTGAAAATATCATCGGTTTGAAAAATACGGAAAATATGGAAAATAATGGAAGAAAATCGAGATTTGGGTGGCACACTAAGCTCATATTGTAGTGCAAATTTCCCAAAACCTGAAAAATAGAGACTGTTAAATGAAATATGAGCTTGTCGATAATGTCAGTGTTGACATAAACCTGACAGCACACATATAATTAGCTTCATCATATAAAAGAAAAGAAAAAATCAATTTGCTTTTTTTTTCTTAACTGATTAAGTATAATCACCAAAGTGCTCAAAGCAGTGTGTTTGACTATTTCTTTATTTTCTTTGTTGTATAAGTACAAACAAGTACAATTGTGTAAGGCCTTGTATAACAATAGAAAACTACTATAACCGGAATGTATTCACTTCAGAAAAAAAAGATTTTTCCCAAATTGACAAGATCCGTCTTTTGGAAAGCCCATTCTGATCTGCACTGTAGAACTGATCCTGGAGGAACACCACAATGTCCAGCAGATCAGAATGGGCTTTCCGTCTGAACCACCGCAAAGTGCCGAGGTGCCTGCACAAAGTCGAGAAACTAATAACAATACCATCTACGTTACTTAAACACACGAGCATCTCCCAATGTTTCAAAGCCAAACTAAAATAAAACTGGATTGAACTAAACAGGCGGGACATGTTTGCATCCATAAAAGCGAGCTCTCAAAGTAGGAATGTGAGCTTCTGACAGGACCACAATCCGGCTCTGTTTGGTGGTTCTGCTCTGTTTTTCCAAATTAAAGAGATACACATCTTGTTAATTGGGTAAAACAGAGCAGAATTTTATTTTTTTTCATGAAAACTTATCTCGTTAATTCAAGAAAAACAGAGCAGAATTATTTTTCATTAAAACTTATCTGGTTAATTCAGAAAAACAGAGACATTTTTGTTCCTAAAGTGAATGCATTACTCTTCCAGAGAAAACAACCAACCCAGCAGTCAATAAAACCTTGAGCATGTTACATAAATGGCAATTATGTGCTGCTGCTCTAATGGCAAATAAATTGATAATACCTGTCAGATGATTCATTCCTGTCACTTTCTCACATTCTACAGCGACAGATCGCATGAAGCCAGAGGTGAAACTCATGACCTGTTCAAAAACACATTCATACCACAAAGGTACAAACAACGTGAACAGTAGTGGAGTATGAAACATCAGGAAATAGCAGTTCCCTCTTTTTTTGTATTTTTACTGTAGAGGAACATACAGAAAGCGGTGAATTAATGTTTTTGTCATTTAAACGAGATAGATAGATACTTTATTCATCCCTGGTAGGAGATTGCAGTGTTACAGCAGCTCACATCAAAAATAGGCAATAATGATAAAGTAACAAGAATCAAATAGAAAACTGAAAATGGCCATATGCAATAAATAATAGACATTTGCAGTAAACAATCCAAATAAACCTAACAATAAACCAGAAAAATAAACAATGAACAATAACAAAAATCTGCAATATACAACAAACCTAATGATAAACAATAAACCTGAAATGACCCAAAAATAAAAAAGAAACCTAAACAATAAACAAGAAATATTTGCCAAAATACATTATGCCTAAAAATGATCAATGACAAGAAAAAGATAGAAAGTGGCAACTTCAGAAAAAATATCATAGCTATCAAATATAAATATGCGCTACAGCTGAAATGCTTTGTATTGAACTACTAGCTTTATCATTAACTGTTTGACAATGTTACTCCAGACTAAAACTGAACCCTCCAATACACTCAAAATGTCAGTATCAATAAGTCGAAATCCAAAAGGTGTGTGTTTAAATGAGTCTTATCAGACGTAGTGGGGCCCAAGGAGTGTCAATGATAAGCGACACTGTAGGGCCCTGTTCAGCCGACGTTTGGCGGGTCCCCACGCCGTGTCATCTCTAAACAGATGGCGGAGGGATGGTGTTACATTAATGGAAAGTCCCCGCCTCACTCGAGGTATCTGTCTTCCTGACAGCCCGCGTCCCTGCTGAGGACTTATCAAAGTTTCCCCATCATTTTTAAAGAAGTTTTATGTCATTCTCCATCGCCAGGAGCAGTCATTTTTTTTCAACGCAATTCAAGGCCAGGGGGCGTGAGCGGCGGGGGTGGGGGGTAATGACACTTTCACCCCTCGAGGGAGATGGAACCGTGTCATGCGAGGCCCACCCCGTCGACTTTGATACCTTATCACGCTCTCCCTCTCTGACACACACACACAGACCCACTGGATATGCATGTTCATACATTTCCGTTCTTTTTTGTCTTTTGCAACGTAGTGTGCAATCTAGTGTCTCGTTCGCCCAAACATCTTATAAATTAAAGCCTGTAGCAATGAACACTTTCATTTAGTGTTTTTGTTTTTGTCCATTTTCAGCGTTTAAATTGGCCAATGACCGTCCGGAAATGTGACGTTCCAAAATGACCCTTTGTCTGTAGCAACTAGCGATGAATTATAAAGCTAAGGAACTTGAAGTTGATGGCAAGGCAATACCAATGCAACCAGTACCTATGTAATTGCAAATTGACAATTGGGAGTTTCCTGTAGCTTTAAAGGATAATACCACCAATTTTCACCATTTATATGGCCAAAACTATAACCCCCACCAAGTTGTTATGTGATCCAAAGAACTGATTCCTACCCCTGGCTAAATCTGAGAACAGGACATTCAGGAGATTTGAGAGGCTGAACTGTGACATACCGATCTTCTTTTTGGCTCCTCCCCTTGGAGGAGAAACTTGTTTCCCGGAAAATTAGCTCTATCAGAGACTAGAGCTATGGCTTTGACAATAGAAAAAATGGAATTGTCCAAAATGACATTGTAAACCAACTCGATTTACGGTTGTAGTGACTTTTCCCCTTTCTTTTTTCCTTATGCCCTTTTTTGGAGTTCCACCTTGTCTGTGATGTACAGGTATATGCCCTTATTTGGAGTTCCACCTTCACCTTGTCTGTGATGTACAGGTATATGCCCTTATCTGGAGTTCCACCTTCTCCGGCTCAATTCACTTGTTTTATTTTTTGTTTTGTTTTGCTTTTTCCAGTAATTGCTTTTATATTTGTACTGATTTTCTCCTTGTTAGATGTTCAGTGATGCTGGATGTGGTTAGGGACAGATGCTGTATCAGTACAACTCTGCGGTGATAAATGAAGTTATTAGTGTTTATTATTTAAGATATTTATTAAAAATAATAAATACAAATTCCATAGAGAGGGATGCCTGGATCGCTGGAAGGGAAATCAAATAGGGTGTGAAGGAGCTTTTAGTTTGACGTCTATCAAACAATAATTATTAACCCATTCCCTTCACCAACAGCTCCCAATGCTATCACATACCATTGACACGCATGTCGTACCATCGACCCACATGTCATACCTTGGTCACCCGGGAAGCGCGGAGGAAACAGCGTGGGGGCTGATGCGTTTGGCTGGGTTTAACATGGGAACCCTTGCTTTACAGGATGGTCATCACCGGGCAGGGGCCCCATGAGGACCTCAGTGAGAACATGCTGACAGGCTTACAAGGCCAGAGGCATGGAAGGGGAACGGTGCTTAAGCCTCCCTGACAGCCAGAGGGGGAGAGAAGGGAGGCAAGACAAGAGGAAAAAATAAATCCAAATACCCTCTTGCAAGGGGAAACAGGGGATTACCAAAACAGGGAGTCCTTCAGTATTTCCCAGGGGAGCAGGAGGGGGCAGATAGGACAGAGGGAAACTAGCCATCCTGAAACTCCAAAACATATTCACAATGTGTTATGTTGGTATTTTAATGCTTTCAAATTTAATTAAATACTGGTTAACTCTAACACAGTATCTCCAGTGGAGTGTAGTTTTATGTGTTTACATTTTTTCATTTTTTGGACATTTTTGGCTACTGTGGACAAAAAAGGTATGTTTTGGTGCGCCGTTACGCCTTTTTGCAAGAGGCTTAAGGATCCTGACTGTTCTTTAAAAACTGACAGTATATTTCTGCAAGTGTTGATTCATGTGACTGTTTCATGTGAATTATTTCATGTGAGTATTACAGAGGATTTTTTTATTTATGCCCATGAGCATGGAGCGAGCACCGATTTGGATTATATATAGAAAATAGATCAATCACCAGCAACCCCGAACTACATAGTTTGCATAGCATGTAGAGGAAATGCCTTTGCAGCAAATATGACTTAGTCATGCGCCACAACCCCAAGGTTGATAATATCTGACTATTTAGACTCCCGGTTGCATGTGCATTTGTTTTGGAGAGAAGAGTGAGAGCTGTTGTAGAACCACAGCTGTTTGCAAGATGTATTGCAAAAAGGTCATCTTATATTAAAACACATAACTCATATGTGATTAACACATTTGATTTTGTGAGGAATCCAAGTATTTGGAAGCATTATATTTACATTTACATTTACATTTAGTCATTTAGCAGACGCTTTTATCCAAAGCGACTTACAAGGGAGAATAGCATGTATATTCACAAACTGATAGAAACGTTGTGGGAAACTCTTTATAGTGACGTCAAAGGATAATTATGGACACGCACCTGAACCTCATTTCCCTGTCTTTTCTAACTATTGTCCCTAAATCTGATCAAATGCTTCAGGGTAGCGATATTAATCAACTCTATTATCAAGAATCTCTCGTGACAGTTTTAGTTCTTTAGCTTTGAAAGCCTGTTGTACAACCTCTACAGTCATTGTTCAGTGTGCATGGGTTTGACACTAATCAAAAAGAAAATCTGTAAAAAATAAGAGTTCAAATAGTTTTCTATCTAAATTTATAGAATTCCATGTTCAATAACGGTCAGACTAGGTAATGATAGGTCATGAACTACATGTTGCACAGCCTTTTGATTTGAAAATGAAAGTTCAAAGACCTTTAGTTTGAAATCAAAGGACCAAAGAATAGATCCTACAATTATATAGACGTAGTTTGAGTGCTCCCATGACAAAAAAAAGCTATTGAACTTTGTAATTAAAAAATGAAAATAAAAATGTAAAATAAAAAAACAGCTTTTATTTTGAAATGTAAAGGCTGTAGATTAGATCTCAGAAGCATATAGACTTACTTTGAGTATTCTCATTCACATGACAAAAAAAAAAGTGCTGTCACTTGTCACCATAAAAGGCCATTGAAACTCTCAGCCCCGCCGCTGTCCGTGAAGCAGCACCTCCTTCCAGGAAAGCGATCAGCTGCTCTCCCTTTGGCGTTTATCAGGTGAAAACCTGCTTAATAAAAAAAAATCCCCAAATGAATGCAATACTTTTCGGTAGTTTTCAGTCTTTCAGGATCTGGAGGGCTGCCCTAATGCGTGTGGGCGGGCCTCGCTGGTTGTGTGTGTGTGTGTGTGTGTGTGTGTGTGTGTGTGTGTGTGTGTGTGTGTGTCACTGAGAGATGGGTGAGAAGATGATAAAATTACTATAAATGCGATGATAACATTTAAATGATTGCCTCGTCAACAACCGCTCGCCCACCGAGGATCTAGCCCCTTTCCCTGCTCACACGTGTAGTGCCGCAGATTAAGCACAACAGATTTGAGAATTTGACACGTCAGGGGTGATTTTGCAAAAAATTTTGGGTCGACTTGCTCCGTTTAATTGCGTGGTAGGCTGGTGAGTCATGACAGCCCAGATAGTCCGCACGCTAAAGAAAGACTCTTATTAGACCCAGATAAGGTTTCTGTGGGTGGAAAAGACGGGAAAGGGAGGAATTATCCTTTAACAGGATGCTTAGTCCTTCAAACCATCACTTTTAATTGACTATATGTTTAAGGTTTTATGGTGTACGACGTTATGACTGTCAAAGAGAAAAAAGATACAAATCTTAACCACCTCTCAAAAGGTGTACCTGTAAAGAGCCATAAATAACATTTTGTTTTAGATCTAAGGGAAAGAATAATGTAAGAGAAATGCTTTGCTGTCTGATAGATTTACTCAAAGCATACAGTATGTACATACTGAGCTTGTTTATAATGCAAGTTGCAACTGCAAGCTGACTATTAGAAATGGCTCTGATTTGCCAAATGTAATCTCTTTATTACATGATGACTACCTCAAATATATTAACTTAAATTAAAGGTCCTAAAATATTTTTTGGTAATTCAATATACAATAGTTTGATTAACCTATCCAAGACCTTTCCTCTGTTCCAAGTGTATAAAAATATATTTCAAATATAAACAACTTGTGAACAGCCTTCAACAAATAGATGTATTATTGAATTAAAGGATAGCAATGTGGAGGAATCAGCCTCAAAATGATATAAAATGTTAAAGTTGGTAAGTCATCGTGAGACCTTGAGAATCTTGTGGCAAAAAAAGATCTATCATGTGAAATTGATAAGAGAACCTGGTTAAATATAATTTGACTTGGGGTAGAAACCACAGGGAAACTAAAGGAAAGGGTGTGCTATTGAAAGTACTAAAGTATTTAAAGTCATACATATTTTGCTCCCTGCAGATTTAACAGGAAATGATTTATGTTGGAGACGTAATGAAGCTGCAGGGACACTAATGCTGGTCTCATGGTAATGTACAGCTGTGCACCCTCTGTGGGGAGAGTGCTTGAAGGTTATGGAACAGGGCCTTGGTTTCCCAATTCCTAAGTCACGCAGGCTGCCGACTAGGGGGATAAATCACAGGTTTTGGGGATTAACAGAACTTCAATTTAAAGTAAGGAATTTAAGTTTAAAATATTGCACTTGCTCCTTAAATATTGGAAAAGTGCCAGTGTTTACTGAATGGATGGATTTATTAGTTAGGGCATGACATTATGAAATTGTACTAAATAGAAGGTTGCCCGTGCCAACCTGGCCAACTTGACTCTGTGAGCTCTATGCTTATGAGGGATCATTCAGTAAATGCAAATATCCACAAATGTAATTAGGAAACAAATGCCAGTGCTATCGTAAGAGGTACATAATTCCAGGTTCCACTGCACAAAATGGAAGAATGAGTACTAACAAAAATAATGCTGCATAAATCCTGCTTCTCTATTTCCTCTCTAAGCATTTTTGATCATCGTATTTTCCCGAGACACTCCTCAGAACAGTTTCCATTGAGCTTCCATCCATCAGCTTCTTTAAAAGATACTTTGACGATGTGTTGTTCTCTGGATTATCTCAGCAATTGCTTCCTGGCCTTCAAGAAAAAATACAAACCATTCAAGTTAGGATAAGCTGTGTATCAATAGAGGAGAGGTCTTCCATGACCCGCAGGGGACTCTTACGTAGAGTTCCGTAATCATGTATTGGAGAATCGATACACTACAGGATGTTGCTTTTGGGGGAAAAAGCAACATCTGCAACAATTTCCTTCCTTCTGTGAAAGCGCTGAAATGATAAAAAAAATGAAATGAGTCGCCTTGATGGTGTGGTTCAAGAAAGGCCCTCTGAAAGCACGGCTGTATTCTATCTGCTTGATCTATCCACAAAAAAAAAGATTTTTATTTATTTTTTTAACAGTGTCTCTTTTAAGTGACTGGGATGAAATAAATCCCAAAAGATTAGCCGCTCGGCTCAGATAACTGGAGTCGAGATAGAGCAACGCTGGCACTGAAGGCAGCCTTAACTTGCCGTGAATAGAAATGCCACGAAGATGAACACGTTCTACGGCGCAGTAAACAAGAGACATTTAGAATCCCAGAGAGTTCACAGCCAAAAAAAATCCATCCATGCATTTCAAGTGTGACGAGTGGGGAAATTGTCAAAAGTTCGTTTTGGAGAAAAATAAAAGTAAATGCCTGTTGTTCTGAGCATGATTCCTCCCAAAGTCTGAGCGGTGTACGGGTTGGAAATATAATTAGTGAAAGGAGTTATCCAACAGCCTCTCCCATGGAGTCGGGCATGTGACCTGCCTCCTCAGTTTGGTTTGGGACCTGCCTGATCTGATAGCCTGATCTGCATGCGCCGCTGTGGCTCAGAAAATTGTCTCGATACAAAATGTTACAAGATCAGAGGTGGATCCTCCTGTTTTTTTAATGAGAGTGGAACTAGAGGTACCTTTGCATTTTGTAAGGACCCTCGTTGGTGGGGGTGGTAATGGCTGTATTGGACAAACTGATTGTATTGTGGAAACTGGCTGTATTGGTTTAGTTGGTGTGGCCACTTGGCAGGGTGGGAAGGAGGAGGAAGAGAGCCAAGTCTGGTTCGACGCTGTTTGACGTGCCTTCATTGCTGGTGTGAGCCATGTGGGCTTTCTTTTAATGGAACTGAGTGGCGCGCTGGCTAAAACATTAATAATAATAATAATAATAATAATAATAATAATAATAGATTCAAGATTCAAGATTCAAGATTTCTATTTGTCACATACATATACATACTTTCATACATATATGCAGTGAAATGTAATGCAACACACCCGGTGATAGCACACAATATGTCCTAGGAAAAAAATAAAAGTAAAAAATTATTTTCTAATAGACCGACTAACTGACTCCTCAACGTAATACAGCAAGTTGAATACTTATAGAATAAGATAAAAATATATAGAATAAAATACAATAAAAATAAAATGAAATAAAATGGAATAGATAGAGGGAATATACCTATGTATATACAGATATGTGCATTTAAAGTGCCATGTGAATTAAAGTGGCATGTGAATGTGAATAAAGTGAGGTAGTGTTTGGGATAATACAGCACAGTATACAACAGTACGGCGCAGCAATACGGCATCACGAACAACCCTGAACAGTGACACAGTATGTGGTACAGTATGCTACATACAGTACAGTAGGTAGTGGAGCCTATGTGTTAGGACCCCTGGTGAGGTCAGCATTGACAGTTCTAATGGCTTGCGGGAAAAAACTCCGTCTCAGTCTCTCTGTTCTCGCTGGGTGACTGCGGAATTATAATACGGGTTAATCCGGGTGCTGGAGGAATGCCGGCTTCTCAGATTCCCGGAGCTTTGGCGGTCCTCTAGATGGCTGTTGACCCCATACGCCAAACCCTCATCGCAAGAGACGAACGTTAAGAAAGCTTCCGGCCCCGGAATCGGACCGATCAGCGCTAATTAGGTCCAATCAGCTAATTAGGGAGATTCGGGACAGCTGCAGGAAGGAAGCCGTGCTGCTGTCTGCAGCCGCGGCATCACAAAGCCCCTTGGTCCACAACAGTTGCCTTGATTGGTGAAAGTGCCTGTATTAATATTGCTAACCCACATAGCCCCTTCGCCTGCGTCCTCCTCGCACCAGTGCGCCACTCGTCTCCCGCCAGCAGCCAGGGGAGGCTGGGCACCGGCTGAGCGCTCTGCAACCTCTTCCAGGAGGGCCGCCTCGGGGTGCTGCCTTCCCGGGCACGTTGAGTAGGAGGGGTGGCGATCTCCCTTCTCCCTGCGGCGTCCCTAGTCCGGGTACGCCCTCCTGGACGCCATGTCGGTTGCTCCCAAACAAAAGACGAAAAAATATATAGTGAGAAAACACTGCACTGCGAAACCAAACAGTGCTCGAGCCGGTGACTCACACCAACTCGTACGAGTTGGGGATCCGAAAGGGGAAACAGTTAATGTTGGGAATTTTGAGAATCTCAAGCAGGATTCCCCCCTACTCCAAGTAAGAAAAGAGGGAGAGAGGAAGTGGGGCCTGCGGTTATATACCGCCATGCGGGGGTATATAACCAGCATCATTATCATTAGCAGCAGCATCATCACTTCCCCTGCCAGCCGGCGTGATTGAAGAGTCTTCGATTTGATAACATGATCTGTCGATTAGTCCCGTGAGTAATAGATCGCAGTCCCTGCCATAGGGAACTGGCTGTATTATTACTGCTAAAACTGGCCGCATGGGTGGAATCGGCTGTATTGGTCAATCTAGCTGCATTGATTTGGGTGAAACTGGCTGTTGGGGGGAAATATCTGGCTGTATTGGTATTGGTGAGAATGACTGTGCTGGTGAAACAGGTTGTGTTGGTGAAATTGGCTGTGTTGGTGAAACTGCTTTTGTTATTGAAATTGTAGCTATATATATATATATATATATATATATATATAGTGTGTATATAGGGAGATCTACCTTTCCCAATCACTGGAGGCTGTGGTTCTGGTCACGCGTGGTGAAAATCACATTTTGGAATTATCTCTGGTTCAAACTGTTGGCGGTGCCTCCGTCCGTGGCGATTCCTGGTTCACACCGATCACAGCGGTGAGCTCGTGACTTCAGGATGCCAGCTAACTACAGTATCTTGATGATTTCAGAAGTAATTTTTTCCACAAATTGGTCCCTTCTTGTGAGCCTACCTCTGTAGTCTGAATTTAAAAGCTATTATATGGATAGATTTAATAACAAGGAGCTAAGTCTTAGGTGACGCTGCTTTTTTTCATCCATTGTATTTTTGTCCGTTAAGGATGACGGAGGCATGAAACCAAGTCTCCATGTCTCCATGATAACCACACAATGAATACATGAATACATGTATTAATTGTGTGGTTATCACTACTCACTTCTATGTTAAAGGACTGCTCTGCTTTTCGTCAAGCCAATCCTTATGTTTTATCATTGGGATAGTTGGAGAATCGGCATCTGGTTTTGAGAGAATCACTCGGGTTGAACCTAAATAAGGTTTCGGTTCAAAAATACCTCTTTTAATAGTTTATTCCTCTACCATTTACAAGCATCTTTTGGGATTCCTTGGCTGACGCGAGCTTGGCCTTTTCATTCCACACAGTGCAAGTGTTCTCTGGATTAATTGTGATATTTCTCTCCACCCCTGGAGTCTTATTCCAAAGGCACTGGGTTCCTCCTTGCATGACGGCGTGATCTGTGAAATTTTAAGCAGCACTCTTTCTTTCCTTGCCATTTATTTATTGTCGGGCGGCCGAACGGAGGCTCTTTGAGGAGTGAAACCGAGATGACAGCCAAATCAAATCTCCCTTTTCCACCAAGGCCTGCTTGTAATAGTTTGTCACTTGTGATTTCTCAAATTTGTCCAGAATATTGCAGATTAATGAGGAGGCTGCCACATGAACCGGGGCTTGTGTTCGCGGTCCCGATGGAAGAGGCAGTTATTTTGATGCATTATGTCATTAAAAATGACGGCCTATTCAAGGTATTGTATTTGTATTTATTAATCAGTATCGCTAGTTATTGTTTGTTTTGTAATTTTTATTATTTGATTTGTAATGTTTCTCAAATAATATTGTTATTACCATTTATATATATACAGTATATAGGGAATTACGGCCTATTCAAAGTATTGTATTTGTATTTGTTAATCAGTATCATTAGTTATTGTTTGTATTTAATTTGTATTATTTGGTCTGTAATGTATCTCAAATAATATTGTTATTACCATTTATATTTATAGAATTATATTTAAATATAATTCATATACAGTTATATTATAACTATATGAATAATTTGCGTATTAATAATACCATGATCTATTACAATCAAGTGGTGAAAATCCAGGTATACTGCAGTGTGTGAAACTAAACCTTGTCTTGTTAAAATATTTTTTCAACAAGCCAAGGTTCACTCAAGCTCTTTTTGAGTTTAGGATTCATATCTAGTAACAAACATTATAATTTAAAACGTACACGCATCACTGTGCAGACAGAAGCGATGCGGCATGCATGTGGATGCCTGTTTGTGTGGATTCAAACGCGCATGGGAGCAAATGTGTGCGTTTCGCAACACACACCGGGCAAAAACCTACAACACGCGGTTCAGAGTTCACCGCGTGGGAGCTATCAGCTGTGTGGAAAAAATAAAATTGAGCCAAAATAAAACAAATGAGTTTCAAAATGACAGCCAACATATTAAGTACATATTCCTGTATCCTTTCAGCCCAAATATTATTCCACAACAGAAGGCTTTGTGAATGACTTGTGTTTTACATAAATAACCCCTCAGTGTTTGGGCACGTACGTACATTTCCTTGCCAGGTGTGTGAGTGTGTATGCATGTGTGGAAGGAAGGACCAAATGGGAGGCCATTAAGAGGGCGGGAAGAAGGGTTGTGTGTGGGGTGGGCAGCAATCTGCTGCTGCTTCCATGTCCGTTGTCGAGGATTTAATTGAGAAAATCAATTTGTCGCGACACTTTGCCGATAAAAGTAATTCCCCCCTCGTTCCCCCTCCCCGCCCCCTCCGCTGATACCTGCTCTGGACTTAAGACGGGGGGGGTCGGTGTTTGGATATCTGTGAGGTTAGTGGAGTTTGGTTAAGGGGGAGGGGGGTGGAGTGAGTGGGAGAGAGACAGAGCATGGACTCCAGCATTAGACGTAATGGTCAATGCATCATGTGAATGTGCAGCATGACACTCACGCGTGTGTGTGTGTGTGTGTGTGTGTGTGTGTGTGTGTGTGTGTGTGTGTGTGTGTGTGTGTGTGTGTGTGTGTGTGTGTGTGTGTGTGTGTCCCCTCCCTTCCTCGTGCTACTCGGGGGAGGGAGGGAAGGGAATTTATTATCGGTGGAGGAGAAGATCCAGCCATGATGGCCGGCCTGACAAAGTTTTCCCCAGGTCCAATCAATCAGGGGTGGCTCGCTCCCTCTCTCTCTCTCGCTCGCCCCACCCTCTCTCCCTCTCTCGCTGTGAGAAAGGGCCCCGGGGGGAGGAGGGGATGGGCCCTCGGGGCCCTCGCCCGCAGATTAGTCACAGCCCCGGACTCCTCGTTTCTGCAGCGTTAGAGATGGTGTGATCAAAGGAGAGTGGGAAAGCAGATGTGGGTAAAAAAGGAAATATGATGGAATGGTTCAGACTGGTTGGTATTCTTGTTAATTGTTTGTGGCCTATTTTTATTTTAGAATTATTTTTGTTGTTATTGCTCATTTTGGATGTTATATTGTTAATCCAAGTTTGTTGTAATATTATTTAGTATTATTTGGTTAATTTGACTTTATTGCATACTGCTGATTCTTCTCTATTTTTATTCTTATTCGTTTATTATTTTTGCTTATTGTTGCTGATGAGAAGTGCAGTAACACTGTCATTTAATCTATATATCCATCTGTCTCTCCCGGTCTGTCTGTCTGTGTTACAGCAGCTCACATAAGAAATAGGCAATAATAATAAAGTAAAAAGATGAATAGAAAAAAGAAAATGTCTAAAGAATTTAAATAAATGAACCTCTTTATAAACAATTCACGCTGTCAAAACCAGGACATTATTTGGTCATTTCCAAAAATGGTTTCCTTATCCCATTCAGAAAATGAAATCTCTTTGCATCTTTACTTTATGGTGTATTTATTTCAACACGTTCAATGACCGAGCCTGAGGCATGTAACACAACAACATATTATATGTTATGGAAAAAAATTAGCTTTATTGTTCTATCTTGCCTCTCTGGCTCTCATGGCTTCCAACTACGGAAACGATAAAGAAGGAACAACATTTTTAGATGTGGCGAGATTATTTTTGTTATCAAGTAATAGATCCTTGTATTATATATACTTCCGACACATTTAATAAAACAATGAAATGGGAAAAACATCACTGGGATCTTCACCAGGTCAAGTCAAGCTGATGAAGATCCTATTTGATCCCATAAGGGATGAAATAGCTACCTGATTGACTTGCCTATAGCTTTGATATCAGATACAACGATCCAAGCCTTATCTTATTAATTTCAGTTATAGAATATAAAACTGAACAATTGTGCTCCTCATAACATGCTGTATTGATGCAGTGACCCCTTGTGTTTATTGTGCTTTTCATCACTGCGATAATAACCGCTCTGCAGTCCATTACCTAAGCCTTCGGGGGAGAGTGCTGACCCGGAGCCGCGAACTGCCGCGGTCTAAGTCCCAATATCTCACCCTTATCAATCTCTCCTCACTTACACTTGGCAGTGTCTCAAACACAACATGGTTTCACACACATACACACACTTTCCCAGGGAGATAAACAAGAAGAAACCGGTCACAGGAAAACGCAGCAGCAGCAGAACGTAGCAGAAAACAAATGCCCCGCTGTACCAGTGCGCTAGTGATGCAAGACTCAAACGATTCATCCGTAGTGAACAAATCTCTTCAATGACTCGCGAGCTGGGAGTCACACCAGCAAAAGAGTCATTTGTTCAAAGGCCGCAGAATGTGAGTCTTGCAAAATAATAACTGAGGATTTGGTGGCATTTGGTGTAATTCATATTGAACGTGACTGGTTTACACTTTGCTTTCAACCTAAATAAATAATTATGGCAGAATTGAGAAGTGAGAATTAGGTTCACAATTCAGAGCTGAACGACTGTACCACCTGACTCACACGAACAAAGAGTCTGAAAACTGAAAGATTTTTTTTCCTGAGTCTCTTGTAAAGAGCCAAATCTCCAAAAATAGCCAGACTTTTCATCACTACGGTGTACTCTATGCAAAGGTAGCCTTGAATCCCGGCGACACCGCATCCTTTTTTCCTTGAGAAAGGCTGTTACTCCCTGTTAACCTCTCCAGCAAACGGGGGCAAGGGGTCTTTCTCTGGACTCGAGCACGGACCTTAATCTTATTCCCCGGATCTTTCTGGACTTCGTCTGGACATCTGCCCACTTTCCAGTAGGGGGATCTCATCCCTTCACCTCTTGACTCTGTGCAAAATGGGATAGATCAGAGGGGCAGAGTTGCTTGAAGCACTTAAAGGAGGAAGGATGATGTTAGGATGCGCAAAACTCAGTGGAGGAAAAGGAGCAGCAATTCATATTCACTGAAAATAAATTCAATCTGAACCCATGTAAATATTAATTTTGGTTTAAACCTTTCTATGCCTGTCACAGGGTTGATATTGTGGTATTCTGTCTGATAGATATGATTGTTTGCGGGTGGGATAAAAGATAGAGATAGAGAGACTGACTTTTTGTTCAGTTAAGTTCTGGTTTGCGTTTTGCGTCGCTGTAAATTTCACCTTTCACCTCCAACCTTTGTGAGGGGTCTTGTGCCGAGCTGCATGAAGAGCGGAGGAAATGAAGAGCGGACTGCACAAAGAGCAGAGTGGAGGAGCGGAGTAGGACAGATTTATGATTTCAGACACATGCCTTTCATCATTGTCTTAGAAAGCTATGACACCCTGTTCTCAGGAAAACCATTGCTTTCTCTATTGTTTCATTGAGGAAAGATCCAATAAAAAGCTGATAGAATGCCTATCATGCATATTCTCTTTCAATCTTCCAGTTTGTCTGTTTGCATCTCTCGTTGATAAACACAGACACACTCACACATAACTACATGGCCCACTACAACTATAATTACCTCCCACTTTGGATATTGGTTACGGTTTTGTGAAACTCCTTGTACCAAGGTCCCCTTTTTCCGTTCCATGGAGGCTTTGAGATAATCCAGGGAATGGTAAGTCCTTGCAGCAATTTATTTGAAAGCCTTTCAAAGTGCACATGGAGTTCAACTTAATGCACATACAGTTTTGTTGTGCATGGAGTTAACTTTTTTGCCCTGTCTTTGAGATAATTTGGAAGTACATAAACCACACAAAAGGCTACACGCTCCTGCCCTGGCACGCTTCCCATCTGTCCTGCAATTTTAATACCACTAAATTATTAGCTTAGGACACCTACACACCCACACAAATCTTACTCCGAACAACACTGGAGTGTGAGTGATTTGGGTTCGACATACTCATAGGACTCACACCCCCATGCCCTGCAATATTTACTGCATTTACCGACAGCACACATTGAGAACTGGTGTTTCTGTGGGGGCGGGGCACTGGTGGGCTGTTGGGGTGTTGTTGGCCGGGGGGCAACCAGGTGGGCCCCCTGCCGGCTGGGTTCAGGTTCTGGTGGCTTGCGCCTGGTGCTGGGTGGTCTCTGGCCTGCTTCGACCCGGCGGGGCTTCTTTCCAGGGGTGGTGGAGGGCCCGCATATCTGGCTGTCTGCGGGCATCGGTGGAAGCTGAAATCCTTGTCCTGTGCCAAACAAACTCGGCTATTTAGATGGGAGCTTGGGGCTTATGGCCGGGTGGGGCATCTGGGGCCGGTTGCAGTATGGTAGGCTTCACATTTGCGCGAGGTGTTGGTGGGCATGGGTGATCCGCCGGCTCACCTGCGGTGGCGGGTGATTCTGGCAGGGTGCAGGTCTGTCGGTGCAGGGACTTGGCTCCGGGCCTATGGTCCGTGCCTGGCATCTACAGCCCGGGTTCTGTGCCTGCGTCTTATGCCTGCACATAGGGGTGGGTTTTATGTGTGTGCCTCAGGGGTGCAGAGTCTTCTTGCGCTCTCTGGGACTGGTTTATGCTCCTACGGCTGTGCGTGGGTGTTGCTCTGCAGGCTCCTGGCTTCTCTGGGGGCTGGGGTGGTCTTCTCTGGCTGCAGGGCTTACCTGTGGTTGTGGCGTGTCTATACAGTTATGGGACTCATGGGTGACTGCAGGGCCTTTTCCTCTGTATGGAGGCGCTATGATATAATTCCGACCTTTTACACCAGAACTAATTGGGACTGTGTGCCGTACACTCACTGGTGGCCACAACACACACACACAAACACGGACACACACACACATACACACACACACACACACACACACACACACACACACACACACACACACAGCACTTGCTTTGAACTCACCCTCGAACCCAGTCCTGATTACATCCCTCTCCTTCTCTCCCTCATTTACTGTCATAACTATCACAGGAAGAGGCCATGTAGCGAATTGCTGCTCCAATTTTCCTGGACATTACTAATGAATTAGTTTTGTTGATAAATGTTGTCATTTCATGTATATAATGTACAGTATGTTTACTTTTTCCCATGTTTCCTTTTTCCCCAATATTTTCTTTACTGTGGGAGTCTCTGCCCACAGGTAGGGGTTTCGGGAGGGAGATTGAGTCCTACTTGCCATGGGTTGCTGTCATGGCAAGAGATCATAAAACCTGAACAAAAAGGCTTGTTGGCGAAAACGATCAATGACAAAGAATAGTGCGTTTGGGTGCAGTAGGAACGACATTCCAGTTTGTCTCCTGGCCGGCTCATGACCCTGTGTGCCGATCCCCTCTGCAAGATAAACAAACTTTACGAAAGTTCTCTGTTCCAGATTGGACCAACCAGTGCCGCCCGGGCGCTGATTTGGCCAACTCAGGGCAACTGAGCGGCCGCGGGGAAGGGAGCAAGGCTACCGTCTGCAGCCGCGGCCATGCCCCTTGGTGTGCCACATAACCCCAGTGCCCGAGGACGGCCGGGGAGCCGTCTAGCCAATAGCCGAGTCTCTCTTGCCGTGAGTTGCCAACATGGCGAGAGTTTTATTATAAAAACTGAACAAAAATGGTTGCAGGCCAAAAGGATAAATGATAAAGAATAGTACGTTTGGGCACAGGAGGAACAACGTTCCAGTTTGTCTCCTGGTCGGCTGCAAGCCTGTGCATCGATCCCGTCTGCAAGAGAGACAAACATTAGGAAAGCTCCCTGCCGCGGATCGGACCAGTTAACACTGCACCTGTGCTGATTCGGCCAACTCGAGGCAGCCTTGCGGTCGCGGGGAAGGAAGCCAATCTGCCGTCTGCCATCTAACCATGCCCCTTGGACTGCCACATTTACTTTCTCAGCACAGCTTTTTTTGGAGCCTGCCAATTAACATTTCAGTCAATCTTGAATCTTGGCTTTATTGCTCCAGAGCAGCAACCCCCAGGTGGGTGATGCCAAGAGTCTGTATAATCTTAGTAAAAAAAGAAAAGCTGATTTTGTTCCTGGTATTTCCCAGTATGGAATTCATGGACCAACCATTCCCATTCCACGCAAGGAATGACAACATGGTAATGCACCTTCTGCAGCTCAGTGACTAAACCCCCATATATAAAGAAGCTCTGCGGGAGGTCCATTTTGCCTGCAGCAATGAAACTCTACAACCTCACTTGATCTAAGTGATCACAGTCAGACTCGGTGATGCAGAAACATTTTCAATCCCTGTTGGAGGCAGACATATACAGTATTGTGTCTATATATAGTTAGATATATCGTTTTTTTAATGCAGATGGTTATTGTCGGTGGTATTGTGCCTAATCTGGAGTGTCCAATGTTCTCTTCCTGCGGCTGATACCCTCCAAATTCTCTCTGGAACGAAATAGATATATAGGTATATGTATGAATTGGGAATCTCTATTAAAGAGATAAGAGAAGATTATAAAGGTGTAGATACACCTCTAGGCATTTATTGATTTTAATCCAAATGGTATGTTCTAAGTTCCCAGGGGACCGGCGTAGCACCTGTGGGAGTTTGTCAAACAGGACTCCAGAGGCTTATGGTTTTTCCGAGGAAAGAAAATGTATGAATGAGTGATGTCCTTTGGGAGAAGAGAGGGGACGATTATAAGACAGTCAAGTTGGTTCGCTTGTAGCGGGACAGTTCATGGTGTTCAAGCCTTATAACAATTGGTAGAGCTGAGGTTTCAAAATGACACAGCCATGTAAATGTTTTATATTAAAACAATAACCACAAATATGTTCATAGAAAAACATTTTAAGTTTCATCTAACTGTTTTAATTTAAACATCCATAAAAGAAACCCCTTTCAGAATAAAATGTTAAATTACTTTGCAGGTAATTTATACAGTAGAACACATACCAGTGTCTCTGATAGGAATTAAACATGACTCCAGTTGAAGGCAATTTACCATCTTCTCAGAGGCCACATTTGAAAGTTTCCACTGAAAGAAGGTTTTAACAAAGGAGGTGGAACACACAAGGTAGCATTGCATGGCGGTATCTCCAGCTGGGGCCTTGAAGATCTCAAATTCTTGTTTCTCTCAAAGAAAATAGGTAAACAGATTGGAGGTGCAGGCTCAAAAGTTCAATAACATTTCTGCTAACGAGGCAGCAAAAGGAAGATTCAGATCCCTGCCTTTGTCGTCAAATAGGTAAAGTAATTATGATTATTTTTTGGTTTGAGAATAAATCCATGCAACATTTTAAGCAATGAGAATTTAAGCCGAGGTCACTTGCATCATAGGTCATAGTGTGTTGTGCATAATTGCATGATTCCTGTGAGATGGATGCCTGAGATAATGATTGTTTCCCACTTTTTACCCCTAAGTGCAGTGAATGATACACTAGCTTTAAATATAAAAAAAATGGATCTGCATTAACAGTGTTATGAGTTAAGCATTCACCTAAAAAGTATACACATATCTGCGATTATATCTGTGTAATTGTGAGAAAGGTGTAACTTGTGAATGAGGAGATAATTATTGGTTCAATATATTTGAGAGTGTAATAGAAGACAGGAGATGTAGCAGACACAATCAGCCGTCCATTATGTGCTCTGGGTGAGCAGTGCAAGGTGGGAAAACAGATCAGACTGGGTATTTGCAGCTAAGTGGAGATGGCGACCAGACGTGGTGCAGACACGTATATGAAGGGCCTAGTTACTCCTTAAAAACACTGAGGTCAGTGACAAGTCAGACACATTATTTAATGTGAGTGGGCCCGATGTTTGCCGCTTTCTGGGTGCCTCTTCCTTGCTCATCAACGTGCACTCACTGAGGGTGTAAGGAGAGCAGAGACAGGAGAAGCAATTGAGAATCCAGCCGTCCTGTGGAGGACAGTGCACATTCTATGGAACAGAGAATTTGGCCCCCCAGTAGAATAAAATAACCTGTGGAAGAGCCTCTGTTGAGCGACAGAGCAGGCTGTTGCTCTTTTTCCTTCTTCCGCTTCCCTTTGTGGGATGGGTGTAAACACAAAATGCGGGATGATTATTTTGAGTAAGGTACACTTGGATAGCCCTGGCATCACCATACCAATTCACAAATGTGTGTTTGTCTGGAATCTCTCTTCATTATTTCAATTCCAAGGGGAGTTACCAACGGGCGCAGACTAAAACGTCTCTGGATGTAATTGGATAGACCTACCACCAATCAGAACAACAAAATGTGTGACGTAGTGCTGAACGAGTGAGTTGGTAAATTTCACTTTACCAAATCTGATCAGAAGTACAGCAAACATATATTTCTTATCAACAAAAGCTTTTTTAGAGAAAATATACCATCCAGTTTGTTTAATATTGTCTCGATAGCGGATTCAGCAGACAGTTCTACATCAGCGGCAGCCATCTTGGTAAGATGTGTCAACGACTCTCCTCTGCATTGTCGTATCAAACCCGCCCAATATTATATAGACGGTTGGCATCAGTCGAACCCTGGCAAGGTTTGGGGGAAATCTGTTTGAATGGGAGGGTGGCCAGATGTATTCTGCAGAGCATATTAAGCATGAGCTTACAGATTTGTCTGGTTCTCAGGATAACTGAGAGAAATTGAAGGCTGAAACTGTTAGTTGCCCTTCTGCAGAGTTCTGTGGAGTCCAAAAATGGCCTCCATCTCGACCATTCTTCAGATAAAGCCCCACCATGAAACTAGTTTCACTGCGATTGCAATTAACCCAGTTGTTACATCTGATGAAACTTGGATACAGTGCAACTGCTCCAAAGACCTAGACAGGATCAGTCAACTACCCTCTCCAGCTACTTTAGGGTGGGTCATTTTGACTTTCCCTGTGGGTGTCCTGATCCAGAACCTAGGATTTGCTGGTGCCCAATTGTGGAAATTAAAGCAATAGGAGTCAAGATACCGTTTGTGCTTGATACAGGTGACCCTTAGCCATTCACCATTCCTTTCTAAGAAGTGGTTTGGACATAACTAGAAACTAGACAGAATGTGTTGTGTGTGTGTTCACATGTTGACAGTAAAAAAAAGTTATACCTTGTGTTATTGCGGACCAGGAGATGGTTATTGGGAGAGTGGCTCGAACAAGTTGCCAGGTTCTGATAAATGTTGGGAAAAAAGAAATCATTTGCGGTGACATTCATTTTGGCACTAAACCTTCCTGACACGTTTCTGGTCCCTTTTGGATGTTTATTTTAAAGCACAGGGCTCGATAAGACTAAAAGGGCAAAAGACTAACTTGCGTTCAGTTCACAAGTGTTGTCTGCCATATTCAACTTTGGCTGAGGTAAGCCTTCCATTGCTGTCCACTTGAACACAAAACAGTGAATGGATTAAAAATTGATTGCAAATTTGCTCCATTGATTAGATACTCATACATGTTAATGAGGAGAGAGTCTTTACAGTTGATGATAAATGCTGGGACAAGACCAAGACTTGTTGTGCATGAAAACAACCAATTACTTGTGGAGATTGATGTTTCAGGGAGACATGCCGACCGAACCCCTCTTGAAAGCTGCCACCAAAGGGATAGCTTTCAAGATAGATAAACAAGTAGAGGAAAGCATTTCCCATGTGCCAAACATTCGTCCAATATAAATGGCCTGGTCCTTACTCCTTTGGCATAGTTTTGGATCCTGGCAAAATCCATGGCAAATAGGGTCTGATCCAGAAGTCCTCCAGAATGGTTTGATGTTAGTTCAATTGGGGTGGAGAAGTCAGAGCACCATCCAGTTACTGTCCTAAGGGGGAGAGGGTTTGTCCAAGGAGGAACAAAGGACCTTGGATAATCTGCTTCAGCAGTAGTGTGTGGTATTCCACAAGAAAGATAACACCTGACCAGTCTCCTTGAGCAAATATTGTGGTATGGCGTTGTTTCGTCTCTTGTGTATTCCAATCTATTGCTGACGAGTGGCTTATGGCAGGTTGCTGTAGGGCAGTGATTCCCAACCTATGGGCCGCGGCGCACTGGTGGGCTGCAGGGGTATTGCAAGTGGGCTGCCAAATCATGGGCAAAACACATCGATTTTATTGAAAAAAGAAATAAGAAATTATTCATTACAAAAACGTTTTTTTTTTTTTGTTTTTCTTAAGATCATTTCATGGAATTTTTTCTTCAAAACCTTCAAAAATGCTCCTATCGATCACTGATCGATAGGAGCTTTTGTTAGGGCGTACAACGTCCAAGCCGGACCATGATCTACGTGTACCTGGACATTTTTGCACTTGTGGTGATAATGAAAAAGGATTGTTGGCTAGCGTCAGGCACACTGAAAAGGAAAGAAGCTATTAGATCAACCTTGGTGCTTCGAGAGGCTGATTAAGGATCACATCTGCGCCTCCCTCCCCCGCACATTGGACCCACTGCAGTTTGCGTACCGGCCGAACAGATCCACGGACAATGCGGTCTCCCAGGTACTGCACACCATGCTGATCACCGACAACGATGGGAAGGCCTACCGTGAGGACAATAGCTCACTCCTGAACGTCAGCAAAAAGAAGGAGCTGACTGTGGACTTTAGGAGGGGATTACAGGCGCCGTTGGTGATGAATGGGACTTCTGTCAACAGGGTGAGCAGCTTCAAGTACCTGGGAGTCCACATCATAGATGATTTAACATGGACTTTACATACAGACACTCTGATGAGAAAGGCAAGAGCCTCTGCAATCACACAGCGAGGACAGAGGGACTGAGATGGAGTTTCTTCTCGCAAGCCATCAGGACTGTCAATGCTGAACTCACCAGGGGTCCTTACAAAAAGCACTGAGACACTCACACAGGCCCCACTGCCTTCTGTACTGTATGTAGCATACTGTACTGTACTGTACCTCATACTGTATCACTGTTCTGGGTTACTGCATACAATATGCTGTAATGCTGTTCTGTTCAGTGTTACTGGTTGCTGTGTGGTACTGTTGTATACTGTATTCATTATCTCCATACTCACTTTATTCACATGCACTTTACTGCACAAATCTGTATATACAAATTGCATATCCCATAAACATAACTCTATTCCCTTCTATTTTGTATCCCCACTTTGTATTATCTTTTTGAGTCTCATTTTATTTGTATTTTATTTAGCATCACGTTGAGTGAGTTTCAGTTAGTTAGCTAGGCAGCAAAAAGGTTAGCTATTATGTTCGGTTTAGTAACTATTGTGCACAATCTCCGGGTACTTTGCAAAGATATTTCACTGCATATATGTTTGAACGTATGTATATGTATGTGACAAATACATATACATAATACCTCTTGAATCTTAAATCTTGAATCTTGAAATTGTCCTCACATGGCCTGGTCAAAATTGGCCAGGAATAACACCAAAGTGGCGATTCTGTCCATCAACTACAGTTCCGTTTTCAACACCATAAACACTACAAGCCCATCCTCAAGCTCAGAAATCTGGTTCTCAACAACAGCCATTGCAGCTAAATTCTGGACCTTTTGATGGATAGACCCCAGGTGGCACCTATCACGTTCAACACCTCCTCCACAATTTCTGTCAGAGTTGTGAATTCATCCCACTGTCCCTGTTTACCTTTGCTTGCGTGGCCACACACAGCTCTGATTCAATTATAGAGATTGAAGATGTCACCGCAGACAAGGCAATTTCCTTGGGAGAAATTCCTTGGGCGTTTTTCACTGTTTGATGACTGATTTGAAAATCACCAACGGATTTGGAGGTGGCATTAGCAGAATCAGCATTATGAGGTAAGAGGTCTGCGATATGATGCAACTCAGGAGACCCAAAGATCACCCTTTAAATTTCCCCTCAATTAGAATTCAAGTCCAATATGCTCAACCTCATTATGTAATTCCATTGATTTTCAACACACATGGTCAGGAAAAATCATGTTACATTTGTTTAAAAAAGCATAGTGACAGTTTAGCATAGTGCCATGCAATTGGGTGGGAATTTAACCCTGTAAAGCCCAAATTTAGAAAACAATGAGCAAACATTTTTTGCACCTTTCAGATATTGTTGTAGGATTCCTCTAATGAAGAAAGAAATAAATGGTTTTTTTTTTTACGTTTTAGTGCATTTTCTAGGAAATTATGTAATATTGCAACGTTGGGACTAGTTGGGAGCAGAATTTCTGTATTTGTACTGACATTGTCTGAACAAATATACAGAGCAACTATGGGTTCATTTGCAGGGCTGATTGCTTATTTAGCCCCATAACAGTATAGAGTATATCATGAATAATAATCACACAACAGTCAAATTTGTTATGAATAATCATTTATTAATAAAACATTTAATTGTATTTACAAAACTAAATGTCATCTTAGTCCCAGTGTTCAGCCATGTCCATTTGCAATCATAGGTCCAAATACAGTTATTTTGAAAAGCAAAGACAAACATTACACTAGCCTCATAACGTGTTGGCTTATCCTTTATTGCAGTGTCGACAGTGTCCTCTCTTCGTCTTCACTGGGAAATGTGTGATTAAGTCCTTGCGTACATCACGTGGGTGGTGTACAGATGATCTATTGGCTTGGACCCTGTTTGGTGGACTCCCATCAGCCAAGGATGGTCTCTTCTGAGCATTCACACAAATTCAAACAAATTGACACAATACTGTCTGGCTAGCCTATTACTCAATTTATCATCCTAAAAGGCATGCATGCATCTCCCAGAACACTTACAGTTCCACATTCAGGAACATTCTCACCTGTCCCTGAACAATGCAACAAGTATCGCCCAAAACATTCCAGAACAATCAGAGCCCGTTCCGGCCAAACGCAATAAGCAGCTATTTTGACAAACAAAAAAATCCCAGGAAAAAAGCCCAGGATCAAGTGAAATGTATTTTTTTTAACTAATAAGATACAGATAGAGGTTCAAATACTGCAACCATAAATATATTTTTTAATTGATTCAATTCTGGCCTAAACTTTTAACAGAGAAAACACATTAAGAACTTAATCATAGTGAATCATCAAATAAATTGTTTATATTAATATTTTTATTTCCACGTGAGAAGTGCAATGTCCCCATATAATGTGTAAGGTGCACATGCTACAGTATTTTGACTAGCAACCTCACCCAAACATGTAGAATTGCGACACACACATAACAAGCTCACAATTGAATCAAATGAATATATTCCACAATAACTAAATATCTACATGTTCTAGACATACTAATAATCACAGAAACAAATATTTAAGGCATTTTTCTCACTTGAATCTTGACAAATCCAGTCCAATAAAACAGACTTTCTTGAAGGAAAGTTTGCAGGTTGTGAGTTCATGGCCAGATAGCCTTTAAATACATTTACTTTCCAATGGCACTGCAAGGATAAGCAATAGTACTCATTGACTATGTAAATGTGTACTGTGTCTTAAAATAACAAAACAAACATTTACAGATATTTTTTAAGGAAAGATAAAAGTGATTATCAGAAATTATTATTGTCATTTTGCAACTGTGGTCCTTTTAAATGTCGGGTTCTCATGATTTGTTTTTACAGTTGGACACTGTTATTTTATAATGTTAATTATACCTATCAATTATTTCTCTGTTCCTTTACACTGGTACAAATGATGATAGACGCCTGAAGACCAAAGTATTTCATTGCCAGAAACGACTAGTACTCACTGTAGACCCATTGTTAGTGCATTTGACAAATACAACTTTTAAACTTGATTTGCTTCATGCTTAAGGGTCAAATCTGACCTACTTTGCCTTAAAAGGCAATTAGGATGAATGCAGCTGAGTAAACATTACTCTCCATTAAAATCATGTTGGTGAATAAGTGTCATAACATAGTTAGGCCATGTGTCAAATGGGCCCAAATAAGTATGCTTCTTATTCGGATTTAAACACTTAATCCAAATAAGTGTTCCAGTTAAGCACAAGAATATTTGCTTGATTTCAATAGAAACTCAACACTAAGGAAACAAGACAGGACGATCGTACCACCTTGGAATGAACAAAGATGAAAAAGAATGAATTAATTAGAATGTGCATAAATTGCCAATCGCGGCAATTAAAATTCATGTATGTTAAAAATGGCATTATTAATTTAAAGTGTTTAAAACACTTCTTGATTTGCCGTTATCCTTTCATTCTCTGATGTTTCCCATTCAACAGGGCACCCATAAAATATAGATGGCTCTGACCTATTTAAGCCTGGCGAAAAGGAGGTTAAAACAAATAAGGAGCAATTTCATTCTGCTGTCGTGCTGCTTCAGTTCCCACCGTGGCGGGGTCTCTTTGCACAGACGGAATTGCCGTTTGGTTTTAAGAGTAATTAGAAATCCTTGTAGTAAAGAGGTCTTTGTCCCTTCATTTGCGTCCCCTTAAATGGCCATTTAGGGAGCAATTGTACTTTCATTTGTCCCGATGCGACTCTCTTCCACAGAAAGACATAATTAAAAAGGAATTGCTCAAAAGGCAGATTGGAGAAGCAGAAAAGGGGGAACTGAGCGAAGTAGGTTTGTGTCAGTCTATATGCTTAATTTACCGTGCTCGATGGGATGTCATCCAGCCCTGGATGTGGTGATCATCTGCAAGGACAAACCAGGAGGCCAAGGAAGCCCATACTACATATTTCATTTAATTCTGAGGTCTTGCTTTTAAATTGTTTTAAGATGTGTATAAAAGTGAATCACAATAAAGGTATTATGTCATCTGCACAAGGCCTGCACTATAAAACAGCACCATAGGGAATCTCTGTGAAAACAGCTGATTTTCCCTTTATTGTACTCACTACCTATTATTTAACATGTGTCCCCTTCCTGAAAAAACTATATTGGATTTGTGCTGTTGATTTTACTGGGGATTTTAATAATGTCTTTTCACCTTAGCCCCTGTGGATATGTTATACAAACACAAAAGGTGCTACCTTTTTTGTTCCCGAGCCACAAGTAACGCTTGAAAAGATGACCAATTAATGAGGATGTCTAAAACTATTCCATTTGGTACTTAATCATGCGCACAAACCAATAGTACAATACATCCAACTCACACTGCGGGAATACAATGATTTCTACCAATTCTTTTTGTTATTTGTGATATTACTCCACTGTGTTCTCTAGTGTTTGGAACTCTGTCTCTTTTCACTGAGCCGGATCCTTTAGCTCAGCTCAATTACAGTATAAGAGGCTCTTACGACTCAAAGCCACTGGCCAACTCTAATTCTCAAATTCTATGAAATATTTTGATATGGGTGCTGTTTGTTTGAGCACATCTACATACCACTTCAGCTAATTCAAACTTGCCAGGAGCCAGAAAATTGGCATATACTGTATGTTTTATGACAACTTTTAATGCATTTTTACCTTTTACTTTTTCCCCAACGCAAGCACAATTTTCTTTTGCTATTGTGATCTCAGTCGCTAAGCAACAACTCATAACAAAACAAACTATGGCAAGCTCTCAGGTAGGTTAACTTTTCGGCAGGATTCCCTGAAGGTTCATTAACTTTGCACGGATACTGACAGCAGCATATGTACCCGTTCCAGTTATATTCATTTTTTTTTTTTTTTTTTTTTTTACATTTTGAAATAATTAATTAAATTAGAGATTAGATTTACGACTCAGAGCCGAATGGAGTCACTCATAAAGAGGCAAATCTCCAAGAAGAGAAATTTTCCCCATTAAATAAAATTATGACAAAATATGTTGTTTTAATTAATAAACCACAGACATGGTTACACAGCACAGACTGTACGAAAGGAATCATGGCCTAGGTCGTCTAAATTATGTTTTTGATTAGTCCTTCTACCAATCGATTCATTCAAACCACCAGAATATTTTATGGCTTGCAGCTGATGCAGTATAAGATTACCGGCCCCTTGAAAGAGAGGATGTAATTGTCCTTTACTTGTTCAGGTCCCTTCACCTGGAAAAAAGAGTAATTACTTTGGGTTTTGTCTCTGGAGGAGACAGTCAGAGGAGGCGCTCTGTGCTTTATCCCATTTTTATGAATAAAAAAACGCTGCGACTCGCCCTCCCCCCTCGCATCATTCTCACTGTGCCCAAAGCCACTGATCCCTGTCGTAATTTCTTTACCTCGGCTTTTGGAATACGAATATTATGGTATTCATTATAATAGCGCACAATGACGAATTGGAGATTAGATTAACCTTCCCTGATTAACCTCTGAATTTACAATTTGCAGAACTATTTTCTCTCACCCCATTCCTCACCTGGAAAAAAACCCCGGGGTGGGAAAATATTGATGCTATTTGAAGCCGCCATTGCACCTCATACTTTTTTTTTTTTAACTTTATTGAAAGTAAGACAAAAATCTGCCCCAAAGGAAATCATCCCATCACACCCTGGGACAGAGTCACGGAAAGAAATAGAGCCGGTGTTTCCTATCCTCTAAATGAAAATGTCAACATATATAGATATCACGGCAGCCGACTTGGCGTCCCTAAAAGGCTGTGTCCAATCTGCATAATGTAGAGAGGCTGCAGCCCAGTGACAGCACTTTGCTGAATAGATGAACAAAGATTGAATTATTAATCAGTTTTCAAATATTCTGCAGCTTGTTAATGTCATCGGAGTAATGCGGAAATTGTGAGATATGGAGACTTTGGATAGATAGATAGATCGATACAAAAGATGGCTAGATACAATAGATGGCTACATAGATAAGATAGATAGATACCGTAGATAGATTCTATCGATTGATACTTTAGATAGGTACAATAGATAGATACTGCAGATAGATACAGTAGATAGATACTATAGATCAGGGGTCGGGAATCTTTTTGGTGGGAGAGCCATAAAAGCCAAATATTTCTAAATGTATTGCCTTGTGAGCCATATAATATTTAATAAAATTGATGCAACTTAATGCATGCATTTTTAAGGAAGGCATACATTTTTAACGTATAACACATCTCTGAGTACTTAAAAAAGCGCTATATATAATAAATTTCTCTTTATTCTTCTTAAAAATATTGTTGTTATACTGTAGCTAACCAATAATAAATGAAATACTTTTTACCATTAATGCGACTTGTGGTGCTGCATGGTTTTGCTGATGGCCTTGTAGTCTGGTTCATACGTAGTGAGGTTAAGCTTCATGCAGGCGTTGAGGCTTCCATCAGTTAAACCTGAACGTAGCTTGGTCTGAATGTTTCTCAGATGCGAGAAAGACTGCTCACATGCGTATGTAGAGCCAAACATGGTCAATACGGCAATACTCACACGCTGCATTGTGTGGTACGTGACGGGCAGCTCGTTCCAAGTTTTAAGAATCAGCTGGTCTTCAGGTTCAGGTTCAGGTTCAAGTTCAAGTTCAAGAGATTATTTGTCACATACATATTGAAGTTTTTTCCATTTCTGTCCACTTGTGTTCAGCTGATTGGTCCGACTGGAGGCAGGGAGTTTTCTTAACGTTTGTCTGTCTTACAGAGGGGATCGGCGCACAGGCTCGTAAGCAGCCCAGCAGTGGAACGCCATTCCTCCTGCGCCCTAGAGGATCATTATTATAGGATCCACAATTATTAAAAGAATCCTCAGTGATATATAGTTGTGGCCTGCCTGCCGCATATAGAAATGAACAATAAAACTCTCGCCATGTCTGCGCACCACGGCCAGAAAGCCTCCGACTCCCACAAGTGGTGCCTGAGCAGAGACCCGGAAGGGCAGGGCACCTAGTAAAAGGCGTCCCGGAGTGTTTTTGTGGTCTGCAGCCGGTACTTGACTTTACCCCTTTGTCCGCCACATTTATATTTTAAATTTTATTTTCAAAATTGTAATTTCTCTTACCTGTTTTACTTTAAATGACACGGAAAAATTATTTATTACTTGTTAACTGTGATGAAAACTGTTAGCTCAAAATTGTCTGCGAGCCATATATCGTCATCGAAAGAGCCATAATTGGCTCGTGAGCCATAGGTTCCCAACCCCTGCTATAGACAGATATTGTCGATAGATACTATAGATAGATACTGTAGATAGATACTGTAGATAGATACTCTAGATAGATACACTAGATAGAGCGATAGCAAGACATAGATGCAATAGATAGATAGATACTGTACAATAGATACTGTAGATAGATGAATGTTGTAGATAGATGCGGTAGATGAATAGATACAATAAAAAAATAGATAGATACTGTAGATAGATTCAATAGATAGATAGATAGATACCATAGATAGATGCAATAGATGGTTTGCAATAGATAGATACTATAGATGGATGGATACCATAGAAAGATACTGTAGATAGAGATAATAGATATATACTATAGATACAGTAGATACCACATATAGATAGATAGATAGATGGATAGATAGATAGATAGATAGATGGATCAAATAGCAACACACACACACACATACAGGCAGGCTCATCCCAGGAACACACATACCACAGCACCTGCCTTGAACACACCCCCGAACACCCTCCTAATTATATCCTTCTCCTTTCCTCCCTCATTTACAGCCGTAACTACTACAGTAAGAGGCCACTTGCCCAATTGCTGTTCCACTTTTCCTGAACGTAATAAAATCTGTTTAGTCCATACACGTTGTCATCTGACGTTTCTATGTTTAAGTTTTTCCATGTACATGTTGTTTTTTGGTTCTATGTTTATTTTTCTCACCCGTGGTGATTCTCTCCCTCTTGGAGCAGTGATTAGTTGTTTATAGACCCAAACATGGTGAGAGGGTTCACCAAAGAGGGGGTTGGTGGTGGTTCTGTGTAACAAAGCTGTGCTCTTGTCATCCTACAGGTCGTCTACAGGACAGAGTTATTGCAGCAGTTCTTGATGGTTTAAAATTTTAAAAATAGTTGCATTGCAGGTTGAGAAGTTGAACTCCACCTGCAGACCAACTCTGTCCTCGATGCAATGACATACAAATACTCTGTGTGACAGCACCGGTTAAAAACAAAACAAAAAAAAACATAGATGGAAACTATGGCTAGATATAATAGATAGATATAGTAGATTGATAGATACTATAGATAAATACAATAGATACTGTAGATAGATAGATAGATAGATAGATAGATAGATAGATAGATACTATACATAGGTACTCTAGATAGATACTCTGGATGGATACTCTGGATAGTTACAATAGACAGATACAATTGATAAATACTTGAGATAGATAGAAAGGTACAATAGATAGATACTGTAGATAGATACAATCGATAGATACAAAGGATATATATGCTAGATAGATACAATAGATTCTGTAGATAGATACAATAGATAGATAGATACTGCACAATAGATACTATAAATACAGTATATCCATACAAAAGATAGATAGATACTATAGATAGATTGATGCTATACATACTGTAGGTAGATACTGTAGATAGATACAATATATAGATGGATACAATAAATAGAAGGATACAATAGATACTTCAGATGGATAGATACTTTGGATGGATACAAAAGATATATACTGTAGATAGATAAATGTTGTAGATAGCTATTGTAGATAGATAGATACAACACATAGAATATGCTATACAACTGGTAATGTATAACAACCTAATAAAATAATAAAATGTCATAAAATATTTAAAATAAACCTTACAAATGATTAACCAGGAAAATAAACCTTAAATGGTACAATAATAAGTTGGCAACAAACAGTGAACCTAATCTAAAAAAAGAAACTAAGAAATAAACTCAACATTCACAATAAACAATACAATAGAATAACATAAAAGTTAAGCAATAAACAAGATAATTTAGCAATATGCACTGAACCTAAAAATTATAATAAATCAAAAATATGAACAATTAACAGGAACAATTTTGCATGTATATAACAAACCTAAAAATGATAAATTACAATAAACCTAACAATCAGAAAAATAAAACAGAAAAATAAGCAACGAACACTAAAATTTGCCAATTACATCAGGCCTCATGATAATCAATGGATAATGAGTAAAGCTTAAAGTTAACACTAAACAATAAAATTCACTCGTAATAAGTCTCAATAAATATACAATCACTTTCCTTGACCAGCAAAACCTTAAACACATTTCCATGCTATCTGTTTAATGCTGCTGATACCTTTGTAAAAGTGGCTATGAATTCAAGTAGAAAGCTTGCCCTGTCACATTCCTACTTAAGATGGGGGTTAAAAATGTGAGAAATGTGGCTCTTTTCATCGGTTTCATTGTCCATGGCTGAAAGCCATGGAAGCAGATCTGTGTTACAATCAGTGATGCTTGAGAGTTAAAAACCTTGACCTCTTCAAACCTTGACGAAATAAAAATAAATCTATCTATCTAGCCGTGGCTAAGCTCTGTTCTACATACTTTAGAATATTTTTAGTAAAAAATAAATCCCAGTCCTTGACACACCACTTTAAGGCCTTGCATGAACCGGGTCTGAATCTCGAATCCTCGATCCCGCCTTTTCTGGGGGTTATGCAATTGCCTGCAACATTTTGGCTCTCGCTCATCAGCTTTTTCTCCCGCGAAAACTCCAGCCACGGCCTTATATTGCAAATGATGGCTCATGCATAAAGCCCTTTGTATCAATGTTTCACATGCTATTTAAACACATTACGTTTGGCAGAGCATCAAGTGCAGCATGCTGCTAAGACGCCCGCCCAGAGACAACGCAATGGGAAAGAGAATGAAAGATCTAAAATTCTAAAGTTATGGGGGTAGACAGTATCTTTTTCATGGACAGCTGCCAGTTTCAGGATGGGCTGCTATATTATAGATGGAGTTCAGAGTGATGGCTGGCGCTGTTTTCCTTCCATCTACCCGCCTGTTTGTCTCTAGATGTGTCTCTCCCTCGACATATCGCCTTAAGTTAGAGGTGAGAAGTCTGGAGATTTGACTCTTTGTGAGTGACTGTTAAAAAAAGATTAATTCAGTTTTCTGATGTTACTGTGAGTTTGACAAATGGGTGAATAGATACAAATCCCTCATTATATGCATTATATGCAGCTTTCTCTTTCTGGGTAGATTAAGCATGTAAACATTCACAGGGTTGGGTGCACAAATTGGGTCTTACAGTGCTAAAGTGTTCATGTATCCGGAGACGTATGACATATTTGAACATATAGATGACATCTATGAGAATTTTAGAAGGTCAAAGGACAAACAAGTACAATCTTGGTTTTGTGTTTTGTGAACTATATCAACCAATTTGGTTCCGTTCTTGATGAGTCACTCGGTAAATTTACGACTCTTTGGTCGCATGACCGAGTGGTGAATGGTATTCTCACACGAATCATTTATACTATCAAAATAATTGATTTTAGTAGGATATTATCCATCCACCGGTATATTCATATTTTATACACCTAACTATTCAATTGTAATGCCACTTTTGCCTTTTAATCTTTTTGCCTTACCAAGACAAATTCCTTGTATATGAACATATAATAGCATAGAATAAATAGTTACTGATTCTCATTCTGAATATTGAACATTTCATGAGCCAAGCTCCAAATATTGTGTCCTCCACACCAACTTTATTCATGTTTTTCCATCTTTGTGTAACATATTGGAAATTGTTTCATATTAAATTCCAGAGAACATTCCATTCATGCCAAAAATGTGTCATTCTTAGGCAAAATGGGTTGGGGTTCTTTTGCCTGCCAAGGCAAACCGTTTCTCATGAAGGTTTCACAAATGATTAATTGATCTTCACATATCACTGGAGCCTCATTTGAAGTCGTCATATTATTATTTGCAATATATAATTTTAGGAGAACTTGTGATAAGTGCTCTACTTATGCCAGAGGTATCCAGTACTGAATTATTCATTATAATTGACTATGCCAAGTTCAAGGTGTGTTGACGGTTTATTTTAAATTGCTTTGCAGATGAAAAATGTATAATAAAATGGATACCACATAAAGATGCTTCACCTTCTATGTTTGAATACATGGAGGAAAGTTAGACAGTAAAAGAAAAAAGTCATACTTTTGTCAGCGCAAGATTATTTCTTCATGTTCACAAAAGGGCAATTCGATGCACTTTACATATGCCGCCATTATATGGAAGGAATTTTGCGTGGCAATTCACAAATATGCTGTATATTTATAGAAATACAAAAGTCCACAATATTTTTTGAATGCAGCAAAACACAGAAACATAAATATTTATTCATCTACGAATAAAGAAAGCTCCCCGGAGAATACAAATGCATTAAAGTAATTCATTATTTGTATTTTTGGAGGCATTAAAAATCAAATACAGATTTGTGGATGGTAGTATTTATTCATCTTGTTTAACTTGTATGTTTATTTATTTAGATATATTTTACATATATGTGTGTGTGTATGTGTGTATATAAATATATGTATATGTGTGTATATGGTCTCATTTGAGTCAAACTGAGTCATTTGTAATTTGAATTCTCACTTAAAAGTGTCCTTTGATGTGAAAATGTGAATACAATATTTTTTAAATGTTTGTCTTTTACATCTGATTGTACGATTTGTATATTAAGCAAAGTGTCATTAAATAGTGACTCATTTCCCTATTAAGAGATTTTTTTGGGCAACATATTGCTCAGGGGGCGCAAAAAGTTAAATAAATAAAAGTATGAATCATGACTACGCCGCTGGTTAAAGGTTATCATTAGCAGCTGTTAATTCTCACAGTAAATGCCCCAGTAATCGGATAAAAGTCATTAAGTGTAAAGCCAGATTGCTGGGCCGAGCAAAAATAATTAAATCATAAGGAAAAATCTCTCCATTAAAAGTGGAGAGCCCAACAATTTTTAATTTGTTCCACACATCAAGGGAAATAATGTTATAATGATCTAGTCAGTCGCCTGTATGCATCCTTTTAATAATGTTCTGTTCAAGACGAATTGCGGAGTATGGACTGGATTACCTCTCTGGAATGGTCCTTTGTCTTAATCACACTTTTTCTCTCCATGTGCGAAACTGCACACGTGCATTTTTACACTTTAAGATTATTGATTTTCAATATTTGAGAATTTTGACGTTGAATTTTGAGTTGTTAGCGAGGATCGTAAAGGGATCGAGTAGTGAATGCAAAGTAAATGGTTATAAAAGCAAAGCAATTTTGTGATTCAAGTTTTTTTCTGTTATATCGTTTTGCTTAAAAATATGAATGCCCAATAATGTATGTCTTCAGCATAACTTAACAACATACTGTAGGCCAATTAACACTAGATAGATAGACAGGCAATGATGGGTAGGTAGGTAGATAACCTTAACCATAAAATATTACATATATACTGTATATGAAATATACGACAGATAATTAAACAGCTTCTATTTGTGAATATCTTTCAGCAACTTCTGCTTACTCTGAAAAATAAGTCCTATATGGAAGGTTTGTCCTTCAATACATTTTGCTACCTACCTACATACCCATAGAATAGGCAATTTATTTTTGTCTCACATTATTATTTATTTTATCTTCAGGGACACTAAAAAACACATTTTCATTTAAAGAAATATCATCGTCCGGGGCTATAAAACCGTTCAGGTTTGCAGAAATGCAAATGATGATATGTCAGTGCATTATAACCCTGCAGCACATTTTTTTTGAACAGTCCGACTTGGCCGGCACTGACTGAGAGGAGCCAATTACTATTTGACCCCTTTTGTCACATCATGTTTGTACGCAAACACCCGCCTCTCACGGCAGCGTCGCAAAGCTAAATGCTTGCGTGACTTGGGCTATAGTAATGAAATTACACATTAAATTGAGCAGTTTGCAGCCACATAAACCCCATCGTGCCTGGTGGCCATCCTCAATGCGAATGGCGTCCGTCCATTTTACCTCGTCGATCCAATTCTCAAACACTGAGTCCTCAGGGCTCTCAATCTCGCTCTCTCCTTGTGTTCAGAAAATTTTAATTTTAATGCGGTGCTTTGAGGTATATTAACAATTATGCATATATATATATATATAAAAGCACCCCCCCCATACAATCTTTCTCCATATTCTTAAGTCCAGGGGCAGAGGTGAAATTAGTTCAGGCAAATTCCATATGCAGGGAAATTTAAGTGAAATAATAGCTCCCGAGGCTAAGAACGCACCATATAGAAGAAACACAAAAGGTCCATTTAGTGTCTGTGTATTATGGCTTTGTTTTTCAACCACCGCGCCGTTAGAGCTCACCGATGAGGGCTACAGCCCGGGCTTCGTACTGCACCGGTGCAGCTGTTCCGCCTCGGCCGATCAGCCCGCTGCCCCTGATCGGAGCCGGCTGGGAGAGTTTTCTTATGGGTTGTTTGTCTGGCAGTGAGGGCGCGTGGTGCAGGATCCATCGTGGAATGGACCCTAATGCACACAAAGAACTCTGATTATTCATTTATGCTCAGGTTGACCAGCGAGCCATTTTTGTTTGTTTATTTAATTTTCATAAAAACCCAGCCGGTTCGGCACCTCGCTGCCACGAAGTCTCCGTCTCCCTCCCTGAACTGTGGACAGAGCTGTCTACAAATGTAAATGAGCTCTTGTTTTGCAATAACAAACTAATGAACTAATTCCTCAGTTCCATACAGAATGCCAACAAGTTTCACACTGAGAGTGAGACCCATTACTTGCGATGAAAGGTCTGTCTCTTTGTTTGAGATTCGGTTCTTGATGAATCACTCGGTAAGTGTAAAGAGTCCTTCAAATTTACTACTCTTTGCTTGTATGGCCGAGTGGTGAATAGAATTGGATGGAATGAAACCATTGAATTCTGTCACAATTGTTTATTTTGGTGGAATGTGTTTGCCAAATGCCTTGGTCCTTTTTTGCCTTGGACTTTGATTTAGTCCTCAGTAATCAGTTCAACCCCGATTTCATCAGTCGAAGAGTCACTCACTCCCTGGAGTACCTCCTGATTCCCGAGTCATTTAAAAGATCTGTTCGTTACGACCGGGTTGTTTGTGAGTCTTGCATCACTTATTAAAATCCCGGTTTTGTGCATTTTTAGTGGTTCAAGGGTAGAAAAAAAACCCACTTGTGAAATTTGTGTATTTTACCATAATGTTCTTTTTGGGGGTTTCTTTTTTTGTTGTAAAGTAGTTGCTCACATCTCTGGAAACGCTGGCATGTCGAGCAGGCGTTCCATGTCGTGTTCACTTCTTCTGACGTCCTGTTTCATCACCGAGCACAAAACAACGCTCTGCTTCGCTGCACCTCATATTGTTCTAACCCCACAAAGGGTTTCACCGCGCCACAGACGTCCCACCTCATAAGCACAATCAATTTGCACCGGCCCGTTCAGGATCGATACCTAGTTTAGATGCAAAGCGGAGCCTCCTCCCTGTATATCTGTTCTGACAGTTAATGAAACTGACGGCTCAGCCGATTTATTAAATATATTATAATCACAAAAAAAGAAAAAAGAAAATGCAAAGCCGCATCTTTCATGGAGCGTAATTTCGTCTCCATCAATGATGTGTTCTGAGACTGCATTAAAATCCCTGTGAATATGTTAATGACATCAAATATACAGTATACCGGCATTACAAAACAATCTTTAAAAAAATTTTGATTAATTTCCTCGAGTGCAGCCACAGTCACTTGTGCAACCTGTTCATCTCATTAAGTGTGCATGCTGCCAATCAGGAAAATTTGTACTAAATACTGAAACATTAATTAAACTGTTTTTGCAAGTAATTAAAACAAAAGCAAAAAACAACAAGTGGGGATTACAATTCTTGGAAAAATTTGCTTTAAGTAGAATAGACTATAATTATAGTTGAATTGGTCTTAAAGCCCCTTTAAATAAAAAATAAAAATGTGTTCTGAGTTTGTCACACCACAGAAAAGTGTATATTAACCACCGAGCAAAATTTGAATGATTAAAAATTTTACCAAGTATATAAAATTAGGTTTTAAAACAGAACAGGGGTTCACCCTGTTGTGAGAGGCGGGGGGGGGGGGTCTGCTGAAGACAGTGAAATCATGCCGAATCGCGTCAAACGTTTACATTGGAGTAACTTCTATGTTGTATGTCAACATATGTATGTATGTCAAGTTTCTCACCCCAAAGCGCTGCTGTCGAGGTGTGGGGGTGTCTAGCTGTGGGACTCCCCGCTCTCCGCTGCCCCCTGCTGGCTCCTCTGCAGGCCAGGTCAGGGCTGCACGGCCTGCTAGCATGCAGCGAATGCAAACGTAACCAAACCCTGTGCAGTCAAACCAACAGGACGGTTGTCTTTTGTTCCGGGCACATAGGTGCCGATTTATGTTTCTGCCGCAGGCTGGTGGGGTGCACAGCGGAGCGGAGCATCTCAGCTGTGCCTGGGGGCAAGCACCCGGAGGCACCCAAGGGATCAGCACAAAGACTTGAGTTCAGTCTCCCTGAAGATGCCTTTTACTCCAGGTGTTTATTCCCAAAGCAGTGCTTTATCCGAAATCCCAGGCTGCTAGATTACCTTATCACCACTGACGCTCAGATTCCAACCTGGTGTTTATATAGTGTTAGGGGGCGGGGCAATGCCAAGTATGACCTTGTATATATCAATGGGTCACGATTTAGCCCTGCCCTAAAAATACGGACCACAAAACTGGTGAGAAAGAGTTAAACCATCTAACTCCACAATTCATTAATACATTGTTGTCTTTTCACATGTTTTTAGCAATTACTGTAAAATGTGTTCAGCAACAAATCACTGAATTAACTTTACAGGGACTTCATTCAAAATCTGAGCTAATGTTGTAATTAGATGGAACGAACATAACTTTGGTATTTGTTGTGGATTAAATTGAAGGCCTTTAGAGCTGACAAAAATACGATTAAAAAAAAAGAAGACATGCACAACTGAGTGGAAGAAGCAAATGTTGAATGGTTCCATTTGCTGAACATGAACATATGGATCGACACACATTTGTATTCATGAGAAAGGCGGCGTCTCCATGCACTTGTCAGCTCGTCGTGAAATACCCGTCCGGCACTTGAATTGTAGTCGGCATTCTGGCCCAAACAATACCAACAATAAAAGCACCTAGAAACAGTTAAAAAGCCAGAAAAAAGGTTCACAGACGCCACCCCACAAAGCTATTGCTCATTTTAACTCAAATAGACAGAAAACAGGCGGAAAAGAAGGCAATCTCTTCTTATATAGGTCATAACTTCCAAAAATTGTACATACTAGTAGCTCTTACTTTTAATAAATATATATATTGTTCTTAGCTATAACTCCCAAAAATGTATCTAGTTGTATTATAATAAAAAAAATAGATATGTTTATATATGTAAATAAATGTATACTGTATGCGTATGTGTACATATGTGCATGCAAATATAAATGTATGTAGGTACAGTATATATGTATATGTGTGTATATGTATATATGTATATATGTATACTGTATATATATATCAATCGTTTCAGCTATAACTTCCAAAAAATGTATCTAGTTTAATTATAATTAAAATATATATATATTGTTGCAAGCTTGTGTTTGTGAAATAAATTTTTTTGGTCAAGACAGAGCATTCTTTTATAAGCCACCATCCCATACACTGCACGACCAGCAGGGGCAGCTTCCATTTATTTTCACAGACAACAAAAACACATAGAACCCCTGAGGCCATAACTGGCTACATCAGTCAACGTCACGGTCCTGTCCTAGTCAGCACCTGTCAACACAGTCTGTGTCACCCCCCAACACAAAAAACACAGCCCAACACCAACAGAATATCTCCAACGATTGAAAACCCATAATAAAACACAATGGAGACAAACAACATCTCTGGACCCATAATTCTTGTCATCACCACAACCAAAAGTCCTGGGGGGCCACCCCCTTGGGTTGCTACATAGCCCCCACCTGAGGGGTCAGTCATCTCTGATGACCCCATCACCCAATACAATGTCTGCGAAATGTCCCGGTTGGCGACGCCGATGGAGTGGCCGCCGGTGTTCCACAGAGGATGTCTCTGTGGGCACGGTGCACTGGTCAGGGCGTGAGGTGCTCTGCTTACCTTCGTCCCCAGCAGAAGGAGGGAGGGGCCGATAGGGAGCGAGTCTGTCTTTGTGCAGCACCACCACGCGCCCCAAAACCAGCATGGGCACCCTGTACACCACCTCAATGATCTGTCCCAGTATTTTCCCCGGTACATTACAGTGACTGCGCAGCTTGGGGGACACCCCTTTTGTGCAGGTAGGGCAGAAGACCCGTACCCTGTCCCCAGGCACAAAGGCTTTCCCCCAACAGTGGATGTTGTAGGCCCAACTTCTGCAGCACCCTTGAACTGGCCTGGGCCTGGTATACTCATGGACTACCCGCAGGTGGTCCGTCAGCCGTTGATTGTAGTTCCCTCCCGAACATGAGTGCCGCAGGCGTACACCGGCACAGCTGTTCGGTAGGACCACAAGACCGGGTGGCGGTCCCAGTCCTACTGGTGTCGGCTGGTGAAAATTGCCAGGTGAGTTGCCCGGGCTCAGTAGTGGAGTGATCATCGTTTGGCTTAACCCCAGCCACCTGCACACCTCACCGAACACCTGGGACTTGGAGTTCAGCCCCTGGTCTGGGAGCCACCGCTTTCTTCTCACCCCCTTTTTTCTTGGGACAAGACAGCCCCACCCCCACGTTACAGGCGTCAGTGTCCACAATGAAGGGCTGCTGGGGATCATGATAGGCCAGCACAGGGGCCTCGATCAGGGCGCTCCAGAGTTGGGTGAAGGCAGCCTTGCAGGTGTCATCCCAACAGAAGGAGCAGTCCTTGTCTGTGAGGGGGTGAAGCGGGCTGGCTATGGTGGCAATGTCCCTCACGAACCGGTAATTGTAGGAGGCCAGGCCCTGGAAGCTTTGCAGTTCGCTGACTGTAGTCGGCGTTGGACAATGTCCGACTGCAACCACTTTTGCCAGATCTGTGGCAACCCCCTGCATGCTGACCACATGCCCCAGGAACGTTGTCTCTCTCCGGAACAGATGGCACTTTTTTGGGTTCTCCAAACCTTCCGCAGATTGGCCAAGGCCCCCTCGAAACTTTTAGCATGTACCAGCAGGTCAGTAAAAATGGCATGACTCGAGGTCGAAGTTGTCGTCGAGGAGCTCCTTCAGCTTCCGACTTTTGGTGATCGAGTCCCTCACGGCTACGTTCCCACAGTTCCTGGACTGCCGAGCAGGTCTCAGTAGAAAGAAAGGAGGTAAGCCGCATAGTGGACCCCCCCGGCTGTTGGCGGCGACATAGAAGAAGAAGAAGAAGAAGAAGAAGAAGAAGAAGAATCTTTAATTGTCACGCAACACACCACACTACAACACATGCATACACACACATACACATGCACATGCTTTTGGATGGTGGCCAGTGAAATAAGATCTCTGCATTTAACCCATCCTGGCTTGTCCTTCATCCGGGGGGGTCAGCCAGGAGCAGTGGGCAGCATTCGTTGATGCGCCCGGGGACCTGGTAACGAGTCTCCATCACTGGTCAGACGATGATGTGTGTGGACACCTTGTGTGTGTGTGTGTGTGTAGAGGACCCCTTGGTAGCTGGCTGTGACGTGGAGGGCCCCTTGGTGACTGGCGGGGGTGTAGAGAACCCTGTGGTGGCTGGTGCGGCTCGGCAGCAGTTGTCCGCTGGTGGTCTCACCGAGTCCTCCTCCTAGGGCATGGGTGAAGCGCTACGCTCTCCACCTAGGTGCCCCAACAGGTCGGCAGGATCAGACCGATGATGCATGGGTCCTAGATGTGGGCTAACCAGAACTTATGCACCATCTCCTGGTATCCATTGTGAATCCACACTGGTTTCGTGCCCTTCATACTGGCTTTTCCCCTGTCACCGTCCTCATCTGGACAGCAGTAGGGATCCAGGCTGAAGAGAGTACCCACCTGGTGCTCTGCAGGATTCCTGGATGGACGAGGGTGATGATGGACCCAGTGTTCACAAGGGCTTGGCAAACCTGGCCATCGAGTTCAGTCCACATAGAGGCCCATGGTGTGGCCAAGGCAGCCCACGAGGGTGCATCGCAGGTATCTAGTTTAATTATAATTAAACATATATCTATTATTTAAGCATTAACTTCCAGAAACATTAATAGTTTTAGCCTTCTATGACTTATAAGGCGTTAAAATGCATACTACTAAGTACAGCTCTGTCCTGTCCTGTACATCCTGTAAAAAAACTGAACTTTGAGATGATTATTTTCTTTTTTAGTTTTTTTATGCCTGGTCTATATTTGTTTGGCGGTCCCTTGGAGAGCAATGCCCAAGGCGAGTCGTGCTGGAAGACTCCCAAGATGCAACACTAGCGTCTCCAGGGGAAACCTCCTCCTCATTTATCATTCTATCATATGACCCATATAGAGTTTATCTGGAGAGATCTGAGCATACTTTCAGTTAAAAAAAAAATATATGATAATAATAAAGGGCCTCTGGGAAGATTTCACCCTGCGCTGGGTTTTCGTGGAATTTACAGTAAACTATTTTATCACGGTCGATAACTCTGGAGGGTTCTCTGTGTACTTCATGAATTTAGTCTAAATGAGGTTGGATGTTTAAAATGTGAGTGGATTTGAATATAAAAGTTATGAATAAATGTGCATGAAAACTTTGGACAAAGATATGGTGTGTGATGTGAATGAGCTGCAAATCAAATTGGGATTGACTCCTGCGTTCCCCACGCTAAGTGAGGGAGCGTGGCCTTTTGCCCTCATCTCAGGCTGAAATACTACCTGGGCTCATGCATATTTTAGCAATCCTCAGTCCAGGGAAGACATAGAACCAGAAAATTGTTGCTACATCAATATCCAATGAGGACATTTTCTTTCAAAACCTGTCGCTGATCCACTTCACTTAAACGAAAAAAAAAAAAACTCAGACCAGATCAGCCGAAATGTGTGGTTCGAAACACTCATGTCACTGAATAAATCAAAACGTCCCTCCCCTTGCAGCTGTCTCTCTTCCTTCTCCCTTCGTCCAACAAAAAGCGCTTCCTATACTTCCTAACACTTCCTATAGCACTGTGTTTCAACCACTGTGCCACGATAGCCCGCTTGGCGATTATTCATGTATTTCCACTTGAAATACATGAATAATCAAAACTAGCTGAAAGATCAAAAATTCAAGGCTGTTGTAATTAATCGATAGTATCTCTGTCCATGAGAGCAAGTTTCACAAGTGAGAACTGTTGAGAGAGAACTATTAGCAGCGATGAAACGTTCGACCCTTTGGAGATTCGGCCCTTGGTGAGTCACTTACATTCGAGTCGTCGTTCAATTTTCCAACTCTTTGTTCGTTTGATTCAGTTGATGGAACGCACGGTGAGTCTGGAGGTCTTGACCTCAGTTGTGAATTCCATCCACACAAGAATCATTTATTTCTGCCGAAACGAGTTTTTAGTAGTTTAGTAAGAGTAAATCAGTCACATTCAATATGAATTACGCCAAATGCCTTCACGTTTCTTCATCATTATTTTCAGTTTTCCCAGTCGAAGTTCAACTCGCTCGCCCACTCTCTCGCAACCAAAGATCTGTTCACCACGAACGAATCATTCACAAATCTTTCGTCACTGAATATTAGTGGACCATAATAATATGCCCAGTTATACACGTTTGTGATGGTTTGACTGTTTAACACGACACCATGCCATGGGGTTATTCCATTACAAATGGAATAATAATGGAATAATAATAATAATAGTATGGAATTCCATTATTAATGGAATAATAATTAGTATGGCTGTGGCAGCAAATAAGGTTGGGAAACAGTGCTATAGGAGAGAGAATCAGGGAGAGAGGTCACACATTGTGGGAGGATCTTAGATGCAGATCAACATCTGCCAACATGGCTTTGAGCGGGAGGAAGGAGGGATGTGGAGCGTTCGGAAAGAAAAGACGCAATTCCTTCTCAGAGCACAGTGTGTTTCATGCTGTGACGGCCTTCATTTGTTGCCTGGTAACGTCATTCATTTTGGCATTAAGTCTTTGTATTAAAAGGTTAGGGTGATATTACATTTGGACAATTTTCTCGGGGTGCTCCCTTCGACTTACATACACGAATGCATGCACACACACGTGCACCCAGACAACACTGGCTGAAGTGATGCCTCATAACTTCATAACTCAGAGCAGCAAAAAGGACAGCAACATTACCAGAAAAGCAAAGTTTTTCTTGGTGACAATGTCTCCAGACTAATCTCCCCTTATAAAAATAGAAAAATGGCGGTATGTAAATAAGCCTCCTAGATAAATAGAGCCCCAAGTGAGTAGGGTCCCAGCAGCTAGAAATATCTGTATGATAGGCTTCGTGAAAATTATGTCTGAAGGGAAAAGTATACTCAGTGTTGTGCATGTCTCCTAAATGATTGAACAATCCATTTGTAAAGAAAAAAGAAGCGTGACGCTGTATATAGAGACTCGCACTCAGCCTCTTACAGCCAGCGGCCATCTTCACCCCAGCCTACATGATGTAGTAAGTATCGCTCCATGTAATCAATGCGATGCTAAGTGGATTATTTGCCAACAAAAATAAATACATACAATGAAATGTATTTGATATATATATATATATATATATATATATATATATATATATATATATATATATATATATATATATATAAATACAATTATATAAAAAATATATTGACTGTATGTTTTCAATAAAGTAACCTTTTTTGGAAAATAAAATTGCAAAACAAAATTAAATTTGTTTTAAAAAATGCAGTTATTATAACTTTTTTAGTGTAAAATATAACTCTCTTTTAAAATGGGGAATGTTTAAAATAAACAGTAATCCAAATACAATTGCTATAAAAATCATTTACGGTAAAAATATTTTTAAAATTAATTTTCCTTTTAGAAAATAAGGAGTTTCAGATATGAGTTTCTATGATAAATTGGAATTCCCAATTACTCATTGTGCCTGGAGAATAAAAGAGACAAGTCACTTTAACAGCTCATTTTGTATCACTTGTATGTAGCAGCGGTGATGCTTTATTTTTATTTTTTTTATGGTGATCAATTAAACGTTGTTATCAAGACATAAATAGTTCAAACATCTCCTTTATTGCCTCCCATTAGTCTCTAGAATTCATATCCAGCGGCAAAACCTTTTTTTCTTCCTTCCAGCTCCACCCCTGTTTGATCATGTATCATAACTGTGTTTCACTGAGGAAAAAGATGAGGAATATATTAATTCCAGCGCTCGGCCTGAGTGAGAGGAAATATATTTCTCCTTAAACTACCTTGCTCATAAAATTTTGAGGCCATCAGGCCAAAGTACTTTGTGTATCTTTGGAGAAGTCGGCAGTATCAGTGCAAAGCTGTGTTCCATTCAAATCGAAACTCAGACAAATCTACCTCGAGACGAGCATTTAAGTCAGAATCCCGAGTCAAAATTTGGGAACAGGATGTTGCAACAAAGTTCCTATTGCATGGGTCTTTATTCAGAAACGACTGAAGACGTGTTCGGCTCCTTTTGGAAACCAAACTCCTTACGAGTGACTCAGTAAAACGAGTCGTTTTTTTCCAACTCTTTGATACAGTTGGCGTAAAGAGAGCCAGAAGAGTCGCTTCGGCTCTGAGTTGTGAATGGAATCCTCACAAGAATCCTTTGATTCTGTCAAGATTGTTTATTTGGGTGGAATGAAAAGTGTAAATCGGGCATATCCAATAGGTATTATGTCAAATGCCATCACCGTTTTTTCAGCCATATTTTTCAGTCACAACTGTTTTGTTCCTGAAAATAGTGGCGTCTCAGTTCAGCCGGTGGGCCTAGCTGAGGTTGCCGAGTCACAAAGGAACGACTCTTTTGGTGGACTCGTTCTCTTTTTTGACTCCAGACTCCTGAGTCATTTAAAAGATTTGTTCATAAAGGACAAATCGTTTCTCGAGTCGTGCATCACTCGCAGACTCAGTTCCAGCGTAGTGCTGGAAGTATATCCCAGCTACCTGATGTAAATAGAGAAGCTATAACTTTCAAACTTCAATACTGAGCCTTCCCTCAAGGGCTTCCTTGTGTTTTTAAGTTTGGTTTGTGATTTAATCTCTGCTGTGCTGTAAGCAGCAGTCTATGGACTAATAAAAAACATCTGTGCCTGAAGACATTATTTCCAAAAGCCGCTTGTTCTGGAGGAGGAAACGAGGAAATGTCACACTAAATTGATTCTCTCTTTCCTTTATTTTTTTGTTTTTGTTTGTTGCATAATGTCAATGCACAGCCTGCTCCTGCCTCTTCAATTTCTCCATTTTTCTTTTACTAAACCCCTTTTCCCACTCTTTTTTAATGACTTAAAACAACTTCTGAAGCATATGACGATACGATTCACACTCGTTACAGGAGCTGCTTTAATGGCTCAGATGGTTTCAACAAAAAGGCCTTTATTAACGATCATTTTCCAGTGGTAAGTACTACGTAACTGTACTTAAGTACATTCAGTTTGAGAGACTTTTACTCCACTACCTTTTAAAGTATATATCTATAGTAATATTTATTTATTTGTATGTATTACTTATTACTATCTGCAGAACAAAGGTACATTAGTCACTTGATGCTGATATTATAGTTATAGTTAAACACACTTTTAATTCTTTAAGTACATTTAAGTGCAAAAACGTATTGTACTTCAGTAGAACTTTCAATGTGGTACTTGCACCCCTACGAGAGTCATTTTGCACTGGGTATTTGCATTTTTACTTCAGTAAAAATAGTTAATATACATTTCCACATGCTGCTTTGCACCATGCTCATCTTATGCCTTATCTATTCTACTTTGAATTTAAATAAGTGTTGTATATTCTTCGGCTGTTTATAACTTGTTTTTTTATTTTGAATGTATATCTCTGTGAACTTGGTTTATATCATTTAGTACTATCTCATCTCATCTCCTCTTATCTTAAAATCTCTGGGTATCCCTTAGGCCACTGGTGGTATACCTACATATAACTCCACTGCTGAAAGATATACTGTATATATGCTGAAATATATACTGTATGTATGCTGAAATATATATTGTATGTATGCTGAAAGATATTCTGTATATATGCGGAAATATATACTGCATGTATGCTGAAAGATACTGTATATATTCTGAAAGATATTCTGTATATATGCTGAAATATATACTGTATACAGTATATGCTGAAAGATATACAGTATATATACACAGTAAATATACAGTATATATATATATTTTTTATTTATTTATATATTTTTTGGCTTCATGCACTTTCACCTGCTTGCTTCCACTGACTCAGGTATTCACAAACGATATGAATGAGTTGAATAATAATAAAAAAGCGGCAGATCAGAGAGCTTGCATGCTGTCTGGGTGTGGTTGGACATCAAACCTCTCGTTGCGATGACCCTCGTCTGCGCTGGATGATTAGTGGACGCTGGGGGGCGTATGGGGGTCTCGCCGCTGCCTTTGAAGCCCCCCTCAAAGCCCAGACGCCATCAGTTGTCCAACATGGCCGCCGCCCGTGCCGCCATGTTTTCCCAAGCTGTTGAAACTACAAACAAAAAGACGGCAAAGGGGGGAAAAAAACATAATGAGGACAGTGACCCGTTCCTCACCTTAACCTTTTGTTTCTGTTGCCACTTAACAATGCTCAAATCTCTCTCTCGCTCTCTCTCTCTCTCTCCCTCCCCCTCCCCCCGTCCCTCTCTCCCCCTCTCCCTCTTTCTCTCTCTCTCCCTCCCTCCCTCTCTCCCTCTCTCTCTCTTTTGTAAACTTGTCAAGGCCTATTTATCTTTTAATTGCGTTATTAGGGATTCGTAAACGTTATAATTAGTGCACGGTTATCAATTTTAATTTTGAGGTCCCCCCCCCCCCCCCCCCCCCCCGCCGTGTGTGTGTTGCTGGCTTCATCATTTCAGATAGGTAAATGTGAGTTGTTTATTCATAAATACATGGCGGGGCGGGGGGAGGAGCAAGTGCAACCCCCCCCCCAAAAAAAGCATCTGATATGGGTTGTCCCATTTGACTGCGCCTAGACTTCATATCTGCCCTGCTTGGGTGATTACCAATTAACATATATTTATTGAGGTTATTTATTCATTGACTCTTGAGATTGCATCAGTTGCCTCTCCATACCGCCACGCAGTGACGACAAGTTCGCCTCTTTTTGGAGATTGGGTTCTTGACGAGTGACACAGTGGTGTAAGGATTCGTTCAATTTTCCGACTCTTATTTAAAAAGTTTGTTCGATAGGAACGAATCGCTGGCGACTCTTGCATTAGACTCTTAACTACTGTGGAATGCACGCGAATAGACATCCTGGTGATGGTTTGTGTTTTTAAGCTTCACAGAAAATAAAGACTGTAAATGGGAAGCTTTCATCAATCGCAGAGGCCATTGTAATACTTAGCATGTATTGAGTAAATATAATTGTAATTTATTCTGTATTGATACTGCCTATTAAATGTATTTATTTCCATGCTGATTATAAAGCTGAAAAGAGACTCCTACACTGATCCTGACCACCCTTGCCAAATAAGCATTAATTGTTGAGCTTCCCTCATATCACCGGTTCAGACCTGTTTAAGCAGGAAGGAAACCAGGTTGGTGGAAGAAGTGTCTCTTGGGGTACAGCCACATCGCCGGCGCACATGCCCTGCCAGGCGACAGGCTGCAATGCATTTCAAAGGGAGCTCGGCTTCATCCGGCTTCATCCGGCTGCACGCGGCGCCGCCACGACGGGCTCACCGCGACACGGCGAGTCGAGCAGGTTTCAACTCTATGCAAATGAGCAGCGCAGGGCGACGGGGGACAGCCAATAGGAGGGAAGATACGCTCTCAATGGCGCTGGTCCTTGGAAAATGGACGCCCAGACCACTCCATCATTGTTCATGATTTAGGCTGGGTTTTTTTTGTTTCCTTTTTAACGTCACAACTATTGATGAAATAAGGAACACGTCATTTTATGTTTCTCCAAAATGGACAATTCTTCATTTGAAAGGACAGATGGTGAGATTATACATCTTTTTTTCTAGAGGAAATTTATTTTGATACTATTTAAATTTAAAAGAAAAAGTGTGAAAGGCACCATCTCTCTGTACAACCTACATTAAATGTAGAAAGGGAGAGAGGTTAGAAACGTTTGCCAGGGGCACAGAGACGAGAGCTGCAGCCCCATCACTGGCGGCGTGACCCCAGCATTATGGCGTAAAAAACAGAAACAACCCCCTGGTGCTGCAGTAAGTCTAAAGGGTGGTACAGTGTTGTGACAAGATAAATCTCTCATTCAGCTGAATAGAAGATTCTTTATTTGTCATTTGATAGTGACCAATACACACACACACACACACACACACACACACATACAAAATACAAATGGTGGCCAGTGAAACTCATTCTCCGCTTGTAACCCATCCCACCTTGTACTTCCACCGGCGAGTAAACCAGAAGCAGTGGGCAGCAGGCAGCAATGCGCACTTGGACCAGTTCACCACTTGCTGGTCAAACGATGATCTTTTTGCATGTTTTTGGTGGGGGTCCTTACCGATGTTACATGGAGGAAACCCCATGTGAGCACGGGGAGAACATGCAAACTCCCCACAGAAAGACCCACAATCAGGAGATAACCCATGTGGCGACCTTCGTGCTGTGAGGCCGCAGTAAAAGCAATGTGCCACTGTGCCACTTAGAAGTACAGAAATACAAACACCGTGGGGCAAAAATGTGTGTGCAATGACACCATCTGTTTGTTTTGTCATAGCTGATATGGCTGACATTAGCGGCATCTGATTATCAATGACCCTCCTTTCCCCCCGTAATCCCATAATCACTGTGCCTCCATGCATCTCTTCATCATCCCCAAAGCAACACAGAGTTAGAGTTAAGTAGAGTTTCCCCTAAAAAAAAAGATGATTCAATTCATATTATTCAATTATACTGTAAATTATTCAATATATATTTGTACAGCCATACTAGCTCAAGAACAAGAACTAGAACGTGCTACAACTCGATTCATTTTGATGTAGCCCTTGAAAAGCAACAAATAAAATTAGTGACTTGTACTGCCATGCTAGTACGACAACTAGAACGAGAATTAGAATGTCGGACTGTGTACGGACTCAAAAGGAACAAGTCCATCAAAAATGGCTGTGCTCATACTGCCCTACTAGAAACGAGAACATACTGGGGCTGGATTAGTTTTGATGTACGGACTCGAAAGGAACAAATCACTAAAAAGACACAAACCTTTGAGTGATCCATGGAAGAGTCATAAATGCAAACACTGTGTTCCCTCCTTCCTCGTGTCCATAATAAATTGGGACCGGCTCCAAGTGCCTGTGATCCCGAACCCGAATTAGCCGTTCCAATGAATTTATGAATAACTGAATTTTTTAAAAAGCCAGCACAAACGGGTACAACAATAACGTTATGAAAGCGGCGACGAAAAAATCCGCCGGTCCCAGCGTGTCGCCGTCCGAGAGGCCCACCGGGAGGCCAGACTGAATCATGATTGGACATCTGTCGTATGAAGTCACAAGTGTCATATTAGCCAAGTGTTATATTAGCCCGGGAGCGTGCGGAGACTGAATTTGGATTGAGGTCAGGCAGGACAGGGGACGTCTGATGGAGCTGGAGATGGACACCCCCCCAGCGGCTCGACTCCAGCTGGGCTGTCTTTGCTCTCTAGACGGTGAACCGCTTCCAGTGGTGACGCTGGACGTTGATTTGTCCATGGTGGTGCCGGCCCGAAAAACGACAACCTAATCTTCAGTGGTATGCCATGCTTCAATCGAACTTCTGTCTTCACGGGCCCCCAATTCCCAGCGAGCCGCCATGCCTCCCTCCAAACTACCAAAGACTGCAATGAGTCCATCATGTCCTGGTGGCAACCTGTAAGCTGGCATACTCCTGACTGGAAAGGAACGGATCATCAAAAATACTCATTCTGCCATAGTCGTACAAGAACGTACTAGAACTCGATTCATTTTGATTTACTGACTCGAGAGCAACAAATGGTTAAAAATACTTGTACCTGTACTGCCATACTTTCACTAGTGCTAGAACCTACTAGAACTTGACTTCATTTGACTCGAAAGGAACGAATCACCAAAAATACTTTTTGGAGGGGGATAAGTAATTATATTTGGGTAAAGAAATACTTGAATGGGGACCAAATGATTTCTGCTTAGTTCAATATATCAGCCCTTACATCAACAATATGTCATTATTTTAGCCGTCAGTCTGTTGTAGGGATCATTATATGATAATTGGGACAACGTTGGTTAAATTGTCTAAATGAAACCACTTTCTCGTCTGCTGGCTACTGTTGCTTGTGTCTCTCTCTTAAGACAAATTGTTCCAATTGGAAGTTTAAAACAACATTGGTGTGGCGTATTTACAATACCCTTTCTCTGATTAAAGTCATGTAAAAAGATCAATTTCACTTCATTTATAATGCTATTATATTTGTTTTTTTGCCAATTTATGGGACACCAAAGAGATCATTTTTGATAGTGAGTTGCTATCTGGGTGCGTGATTTAAAAAAACATGTTGTGATTAATACAGATGAATTGTGTTTTGTGACAGTGTTTTGTGGCTATTTTAGCCACTCCGGATAATTGAACACATACAAGGTCAATATGACTGGGTTATAGGAGCGTTTAATGGAAACACACACACAGACACAGAAGTAAAGGAATGGTTGCGCAGTTTTTTATTTCTTCCATACCAGAAGAAGGACAGCGTCACGCTGGTTGCTGTGGGACTGATAACATAGTGACCAGATTGTAACCAGGACTCTGAGAACATCATGAAATGGAAAAAAAGCCCATACTGTGTAATCCATGATCATAGGATTCCACAATGTTGAGAAAGGGGGACGGGGGCAGGGGCGGGGGGAAGGGGGCGGGCGGTGCAGGACAAAACAGCAAATAGGATTACTATCTATAAAAGAAGATCGTTTTCTTTTACAGATGACTTTGAGATAGACCAAGGCCTTTCTTTCTCTCTTTCCAGCTGTAGACACATTATGTATGTATGTATCATTTACATTTAGTCATTTAGCAGACGCTTTTATCCAAAGCGACTTACAACTGTTCAAACACCGACGGACGCAGCCATCAGGAGCAATGAGGGGTTAAGTGTCTTGCTCAAGGACACTACAGCATGCTAGCAGGAGGAGCCTGGGATCCAACCAGCAACCTTTAGATGACTAGACCACCAGCTCTACCTCCTGAGCTACCACCCCCAACCCCAATGTATGTATGTATGTATGTATGTATGTATGAATGTACACATGTATGTATGTATGTATGTATGTATGTATGAATGTACACATGTATGTATATTATGTATGTATGTATGTATGTATGTATGTATGTATGTATGTATGTATGTATGTATGTATGTATGTATGTATGAATGTACACATGTATGTATGTATGTATGTATGAATGTACACATGTATGTATATTATGTATGTATGTATGTATGAATGTATACATGTATGTACATTATGTATGTATGTATGTATGTATGTATGTATGTATGTATGTATGTATGTATGTATGAATGTACACATGTATGTATATTATGTATGTATGTATGTATGAATGTATACATGTATGTACATTATGTATGTATGTATGTATGTATGTATGTATGTATGTATGTATGTATGTATGTATGTATGTATGAATGTACACATGTATGTATATTATGTATGTATGTATGTATGTATGTATGTATGTATGTATGTATGAATGTATACATGTATGTACATTATGTATGTATGTATGTATGTATGTATGTATGTATGTATGTATGTATGTATGTATACATGTATGTACATTATGTATGTATGTATGTATGTATGTATGTATGTATGTATGTATGTATGTATGTATGTATGTATGTATGTATACATGTATGTACAGTATGTATGAATGTATGTATGTATGTATGTATGTATGTATGTACGGTATGTATGTATGTATGTATGTATGTATGTATGTATGTATGTATGTATGTATGTATGTATGTATGAATGTATACATGTATGTACATTATGTATGTATGTATGTATGTATGTATGTATGTATGTATGTATGTATGTATGTATGTATGTATGTATGTATGTATATATGTATGTATCTATGTATGTATGTATGTATGCATGTATGTATGTATGAATGTATACATGTATGTACAGTATGTATGAATGTATACATGTATGTATGTATGTATGTATGTATGTTTTTACGGTATGTATGTATGTATGTATGTATGTATGTATGTACAGTATGTATGTACAGTATGTACATACATACACTACATACATACACACCGTTCAGATTTGTCCCCAATCCTACGTCATGTTGGGTCTCCTTAGAATTAGAACCGCCCCACATCTGAGTCTCCACCCACGGCCTGAACGTCACCACTAGCGGGTCCGGTAGCTAAGAGCTAAACTCGGAGCTAAGCATGGGAATTTCTCTGTTGTTGGCTGCACAGACCAGCACAAATATTTGAAAAGAAAAAGGAATTAATACGACCTGTCCGTGACAAAACTGCAGACGATGGAAATGTAAGCATTTAAAAAAAAATTGTGCAATGTCGGTAATGTTGATCCACTGCGTGAATCATGCCCAGTCAGAACAAACTTTTAAATTGATCCTTGTAGATCTAATATGAGTGAAGATTCAGCAACTGGATTTCTTATTTCTCGCCTCAAATTTGTTGAGGAACAGATTTTGGCAGACTGCTTCGGTGAAATAAGTGAAAGTTTACGGACTTCAAACAACGGAACCCGGAACTGAAGCTCAAACCCAATTGGCTCACAGAACCCGGAACTCATGCTCAAATGTCATTGGCTCACAGTATTAGGGGCCTCAGGAGGGTGGCCCCACCCATTGAAACCGACTGTCTGGAACAGGGTGGGTTTAGAGGCACGTTAGAATGGCTAGAATGCATACGCTGAGTGGTATTTTTACCAAAAAAAAACCCTCAAAAATATATTTTGATGGACCTGAAATTAACTTGTTGAAAAGGAGCAAAAAAGGGCCCCTTTAATGCTAACATGCTATTCTTAGCCTCACCTAAGATGTTTTTTTAAATTGAGTGAAAAGGTTAGGTATCCATGTTGCCAAGTTGCTGCAAATATTCAACACAATTTTGACTACAATCCCAGCATGTTGCATGCACACACACACACACACACACACACACACACACACACACACACACACACACACACACACACACACACACACACGCACGCACACACACACACACACACACACAGGCTTATTCACAGCCAGCATGACAGCTTGGCCCTGTGATGTGGAAAGTGATGAGCCTATTTCCAAGTCTCTCCGGACAAAAGTATGAGAGAGACCGGAGGAGGAGGAGACGGAGAGAGAGAGAGAGAGAGAGAATGACAGAGAACGAGATGGGTCCGATGGCAATGGCTACAATGGGGGGAGAGGGACTGAGAGAAGAAGAAAAGACAGAAATGAGAAACGTAGGCAAACTCGATTCTCTTCAGCTTCTGTCATTCGAGGAAGAGTCTATTATCCTCATTTTACTCATTTGGACAGAGGCTTTTAACCACGGAGTGATACGATTTAAAAAAGGACGAAAAGAAGGTAAACATTTGGCGGGAAACGACAGAGAGATTTCTCCGTCGTCTCGAGCGTGTCAAGACAAATATATGCGCAAAGTCGTAAATAATGTCCCATGGCTCATACCCTGCGAGCTCCAGCCCTCAGACCGACTGAGCGGCCGACCGGCAGCAGCAACCAATTTCCCAGGACATCGATCGGTGGTCATTTCCAGTCAGAGTGGGTGAGAGGCAACTCCTCTTCCCTATGGATTTCCACGTCACCGCCATGAGTCATTGCAAATAACCATTTGCCAATCATGCCCCACTTTCCCCCTGCCGACCTTTTCCTTACACTAACACAACGCGTGTTATGGGGAAAAAAATGCACGATCGCTGGCTTGGTTTTTCTGTAAGCGGCAGCGCTTCGTTGTGGTCGGTTTGGTTGCACATGTACTCGGGTGTCAGTTGGAAAGAAGCGGGTATTGACAACTGAGTAATTTGTGTGTGTTCTCTAGCTGCCTCTTTTAGATGAATCGCTTCAGAATTGCGATCATAATTTATACCCCGATCATTTTCTCGCAATAGAATATCCACGACATAACGATTCTGCTCCATTTGCGTCAGGGCGATCAGCTGCATCAGAACCGGCAAATCCATATTTTTTGCTCATTGACATCGACCAATGAGAACAGTGCATTGCACCACATGACGACTGCAGCAGGAAGTGATTAAAATATAGAAATGTAATCGTGCACATGATACACCAGGGATTAGTTAAAAGTATTTTAACTTTTAACTTTAGGTTAAGAGTATTTTTGGTGATATCAATCGAGAAACAAAGCCCGAGCACCTGTCCCTTTCCCCCTTGCTCTCCATGGTGTCCGGTCACGTTTTTTCTTTTTTATTTAAGCTTGAATGTGGATCGAGATAGCGGATTTTCTTGGCAGGATATGCACATTCATTAGAAAGGTGTCCTCGGCACACTCACGATGGTGCGCATTGGGGCGCCCGTGATCTGCGCCCCGTTGTGTGTCCCCGTGCTGCTCCGTTTCTTTTTTGAATGAAACAAAAAAAAAAACAAACACTGTGAGTAACGGTGACACCTCCTCACTCACTCTCTCATCCCACCTGTCCCTCTCAATGTCTCTGCACGGGCCTATGTGGTAGTATAGTAGTATGGCTGTGGATATGGATAGACTGTAAACAATGAATACATACAGAATGTATCCAATAATACAGGCATGGATAACAATGGATGATATGGTATCAATTATTAATAATGTATTACTAAATAAGTGCAATACTATTGCTAAGTTATTAGTGCCCACAGTGCCCGCAATGACAGTATTATTACAACATTGAGAGCATATAAAACAAGCGACTTCATTCATTTAATTTTATCTCAGCCAGGTCTCTTTCAAAAACAGATTCTTAATCTCAGTGGAACTGAGTTCCTGGTTAATCAAAGGTTAATATCTCATCTGTTTTTATTCTCAGTTGGTTTTGTCCATTTTGATCAGCTGTATGATGCATGTTGGTCCCACTGCTTGTGTTTCAAGGTGATTCCATCAATTTACATGGTGTAAACAAACCTGGATGCTCGTCTCTCTTTATACATGCGACATCACAGGGTAATTATTTCCCGGGTCACACTTTTCGACTCTTTGAAACGCTGTGTTTCTGTTCTTTCTGCTCTTCTTTCAGAACGGTTACTGCTTTTACATGACTAAACTCCCACGTCTGTAGAAAAGAATAATATTTCTGGTTGTTTTGATGTGAGCTGCTATGATCTATCTGTCTATCTATCTATCTATCTATCTGTCTATCTATCTATCTATCTATCTGTCTATCTATCTATCTATCTATCTATCTATCTATCTATCTATCTATCTATCTATCTATCTATCTATCTATCTATCTATCTATCTGTCTATCTATCTGTCTATCTATGCAGCGCTGCAGACAGGCCTTCCTCTGATTTCATTAAGTGCATCTCACCTATTCCCTCGCTTCATTAATGAATGAGAGGGCAGGTTATATATAGAATAATAATGCTAATAGGATGTGTGTGTGTGTGTGTGTGTGTGTGTGTGTGTGTGTGTGTGTGTGTGTGTGTGTGTGTGTGTGTGTGTGTGTGTTTGTGTGTGCACGCGCGTGCGTGCATGTGCGTCTGGGGACGGGGTTAAAGTGAGAAGTCATTAAGGTCACTGAGAATGAGCTTCCACATCACCACTCTGACACCTGGGTCACCACCTCTGGGCGACCGACACCAGGACACAGGAGGTGAGGGGGGATGAAGAGAGCAGGGAGAGAGAGAGGTTATCATGTTGTCCTTATTACTATTCTTATTATTGTTGATATTATGTATTCATGTATTCATAAATTGCATTTTTGCCTGCATCATGGCCTCCATAACAACCTCCGTCAAGTGATTATCACAACCTCGATCGTGGCCTCCATCACGGCCTCCACCAACATTGCCTCCATCACGGCCTGCTCCATCAAGGCTTCCATCCCTGCCTCCATCACAACCTCCTAAAAGGCCTCCATCGCAGGCTTCATCGTAACCACCCTCACAGCCTCCATCACAATCTCCATCACGGCGTCGATTTTACATCACTTTTGAATCGTCATTGACCAGACGCTGTTAGTCAAAAGCGACTTACAGTTATTCAGACACCGATGGATGCAGCCAACAGGAGCAATAAGCTCAAGGACACTTCAGCATGTTAGCAGGAGGAGGCGGAGATCGAACCGGCAATCCATCACTGCCTCCACTGCGACCTCCATCATGGTCGCAATTGCGGCCTCCATCACAGCTTCCATCGTGGTCTCCATCCCAGCCTACATCATAGCCTCCATCACGACCACCGTGACTGAGTGGTTTGTCAACAGGGGATGACAAATTCACAGAGACGACTGGAGGAATCAAAGGGGGACTAATAAATGCAAAGGAGGGATTGTCAATTTAGCTGACACAGTTAAGCTGAACATTTTTTCGAGACTCATTTTTACATACTCGGAAGATTTCACCTACACCGCGTTCCAAATTATTATGCAAATGATATTTTTCTCTGATTTTCCTAAATAGTTGATGAAAATGAAATGTCAGTATAATTTTCAAGTCATCAAGCCATAGGGTTTAATTTGAATGTTATTGAACAAAACTCCCAATGATAACAGTATTTTTTACAACAATAAAAAACTCAAAATGTTAATGTCAATGTTCCAAATTATTATGCACAACAGATTTCAAAACATCTTATAGGTTGTAAAGAACTGAAAATGGTCATTTGTTGAATTTGCAGCATTAGGAGGTCATGTTCACTGAAATCAAAAGCTATTTCAATAAGAAACACCTGAACAGGCCAAGATACATGTTAACCTAGGACCCTTCTTTGATATCACCTTCACAATTCTTGCATCCATTGAACTTGTGAGTTTTTGGAGAGTTTCTGCTTGAATTTGCAGGATGTCAGAATAGCCTCCCAGAGCTGCTGTTTTGATGCCAACTGCCTCCCACCCTCGTAGATTTTTTGCTTGAGGATGCTCCAAAGGTTCTCAATAGGGTGGAAGTCAGGGGAGGATGGGGGCCACACCATGAGTTTCTCTCCTTTCTTTGCAGCATGAGATGGTGCATTGTCATGCATGAAGATGACTTTGCTACGGAAGGCACGGCTCTTCTTTTTGTACCATGGAAGAAAGTGGTCAGTCAGAAACTCTTTATACTTTGCCGAGGTCATTTTCACACCTTCAGGGACCCTAAAGGGGCCTACCAGCTCTCTCCCCATGATTCTGGCCCAAAACATGACTCCGCCACCTACGTGCTGACGCCACAGCCTTGTTGGGACTTGGTGGCCATCCACCCACCATCCACTACTCCATCCATCTGTACCATCCATGGTTGCACCACACACCAGTAAACAAGACTGTTTGAAAATGAGTCTTCATGTATTTCTGGGCCCACTGCAACCGTTTCTGCTTGTGAGCATTGGTTAGTGGTGGCCCAATAGTAGGTTTATGCACAACTGCAAGCCTCTGGAGGATCCTACACCTTGAGGTTCACGTGACTCCAGAGGTACCAGCAGCTTCAAATACCTGTTTGCTGCTTTGTTATGGCATTCTAGCAGCTGCTCTCTTAATCCCATGAATTTGTCTTGCAGAAACCTTCCTCATTATGCCTTGATTTGCACGAACCCGTCTGTGCTCTGAATCAGCCACAAATCTCTTCACAGTACGATGATCACGCTTAGGTTTTTGTGAAATATCTAATGTTTTCATACCTTGTCCAAGGCATTGCACTATTTGACGTTTTTCGGCAGCAGAGAGATCCTTTTTCTTTCCCATATTGCCTGAAACCTGTGGCCTGCTTAATAATGTGGAACATCCTTCTAAAGTAGTTTTCCTTTAACTGGGCTCTGCTGGCAAACTAATTATCACAGGTGTCTGTCCAAATCCAATTTGCATAATAATTTGGAACGCAGTGTGTTACGGTTCGTCCATTCAAATGCGGAAACATGCTTCACGTTTAATGACGATGCCTCGCATTCAGTAACAACTGTTTTGCCCTCAACTCTTCCAACTCTTGGAAGTATGGAAGAATGTATATGTATGTGACAAATAAAAAAATCTTGAATCTTGAATCTTGAATCCAAACACAATGAGAAGTTGACCGTTTGCAGTTGTGATTGGCGTCATGGGGTTATGATTCATTAAACACCTGATTCCATCCGTGTATGATTTAAATGTTCCTCACTTTTCAAGGCGGGCCACAAAAGCTATTAAAAAGGGGGGAAGATTGATATGAAAGCGGTCGAGGAAAGAAGGTGTTTAAGGAGAAAGACCTTTAGTGTTGATTTGATTGTTTGCTGGCGTTGGAAGTGTGCTAGTTTGGAGGGTTCAACTTGTTTCCTTTCAATGGGAAATTCCTCGACCAGAAAGTCCTGTCCCCATGTTTTTATTGCTATGATCAGCAGATCCACTTGGTTGACTCGAGGGATGCAACGGTACAGTGGGCCCACGGTTCGGTAGATATCACAGTTTTGGGGCCACGATATCAGGAAAGTTAAAAGGTGTAAAAAATGGTTTTATAGTAGTCTGCCACAAATAACCAGCTCTTCCTCTAGGCGATATAGGCGGCGGCCGAGGGCATCATCCCGAGGTGGGTTGCATAGTGGGAGCGATCGGGAGTATTTTGTTCTCCCGTGTCCCTCTCCGATGGCAGCAATGGGATGTCCGCGATCAGCGGGCCAGAAAAAGTGTGTTTTTATTTTATTTTATGTCTCCTTGTGGAACAAAACTAGTGCATATGGAATGGTATGGAACAAAACCGCACGTGATGGGCACACTTTCTTCATGACTCTCGCTTAGGGACACAGCCATCCCAGAGGGTTATTTGCTGACTGGACACCTTGATTGATTGCACTCTTTACAAAAACATTTCTGTGTAGTTATAGCTCGTGTTTCTATTGAAAAGGCTCACGTAGCCATGCACAGTTAAAAAAAAAAAAAATAGACCTCTCATAAAAAAAAAAGAAATGCAAATGCAAAATAACAAATGCATCGCTAACTATAAAAGCAAGAATCTCTGTCTGTCCGTCCAGGGAAAGAGTGTCTTTCCCTGGTGAATGACTTTAACGATAGTTTAATCTTCCATTATGGAACACAGGATTTAATCGTTGAAATTTTGTTAAACTGTGCCATTCAAATGTCTCAGACAATCTTAACATTGAACGGGCATGTCCTAGTTTAACTGTAAGGGCAGGAATCTCTGTCTGTATGTCTGAATGTCCTTTGATTATCTCGACAACCCTTCCAATCAACTTCACACGTGGTGCGTGTATTGCTGGGGACCCAAGGGCTTGCAGTGTCGAATTTGGTGCAATTTGGACACGGCGCGTGTAATATTAACAAAGAGGGAATTTATTGGTTACTGCAGGGGGTACTTGAAAAATTAAACAAAGTATATAATGTTTAAAAAAATCACATGACACACATGCTGTACATAAGTTATGTTCATTTTCTGTTTTTTCTACTCAGCTGAAAAAAATATTTTAGAGTTACCACTGACAACTCCATCTCATAATGATAATCCTCTAAAAATATATATATTTCAGCTTGGGAAATTGAAGTCCCTGTAAAGTGAATTCAGTGATTTGTTCCTGAACACATTTTACATGTGAGACAGTAATTGGAGTACTGATGTAGTACTGAATTCTGGAGTTTGACCGTTAAACAATTCCTCACCATTTTTCGGGCCCGGATTACTAGGGCGGGGCTAAATCATAACTCGATGACGTGGAACGGTTTTACCTGACGCGGCCCTGTCCCCAACACTATATAAACACCAGGTTGGAATCTGAGCATAAGCTAATCTAACAGCCCCGAGTTTGGGATAAAAACGCTGTTTCGGGAATAAACACCTGGAGTAAAAGGCGTCTTCAGGGAGAGCTTGAATTCATGCCAAGTCTTTGCACCGATCCCATGGGTGCCTCCGGGTGTCCCCCTGTGAGATTTGGCTGGATGATTAATTATACATTTCTCTGTGTGTGACAAACTCAGAACACATTTATTTTCACTTTACAGGAACTTTAAGTAGCAGTGCTGTCCTAAGATCATACCTTATTTTAACCATGATTGTCATATCAATGGAAAAAATAGCTGTGGGCAGCAAAATACAGGGTCCAGGTTAGTTGGTGTGACGTGTGTGTGACGTTGTGACATCTGTGACGTAATGATGTTCAAGGCCTATTTGCAGGGTTGTAGATTTTATTTTGGTTAATGTGTCCTGATAAAGGCTAGTTCCTTTTATCAAAACATCACCTTGATCACTTGCTGTCCATGTCAAAACATTCTGGATCCTGCTCTTAAAGGTGACCGCTAAGAGGACACATACATTTGGGTCTATGATGGGCCTACTAACATAAACTGTGAAAAAAGACAACAGTCAGTTTTTTGTGAGCGTTCTAATTCAGAAATCATGTGGTGAAATAAGACGTTAGGAGTCGCAGCCCTTACCTATGTCATTCAGGGCTTCATTAGCAATGGAACTGCCCTCCATCTGAGTAACTCCACCCATGACTGGAGGGCTACCAGAAACCCTAGCATTGAAGCTAAGAGCTGAGCATGGGAAGTGCTCTGTTGTTGGCTGCAGAGGCCAGCAATAATCTTTTAAAAGAAAGATGAATGAATTCTTACTCTCCGGGAACAAACTGCAGACGATGGAAATGTAAGTAAAAATAATTCTGCTCTTTCTTTCAAAATATAAAAAGTGCATGTCGTACATAGACTGTAGGCTGCACCGCATCATCGACTGTGCGTTTCTACAAACAAAATTGTTTTTTTAAACGATTAAAAGTGTGTTTTTATTCAAGATTCAAGATTCAAGATTCAAGATTCAAGAGGTTTATTCGTCACATACATATACATACTTTCATACATATATGCAGTGAAATGTAATGCAACGCACCCGGTGGTAACACACAATATGTCCTAGGAAAAAAAATATTTCTAAAAGACCAACTAACTGACTCCTAAAACATAATACAGTAAGTCGAATACTTATAGAATAAAAATAAAAATATATAGAATAAAATAAAATACAATAAAATAAAATGAAATTAAAATGCATTAAAGTGGCATGTGAATTAAAGTGGCATGTGAATGTGAATAGTGTGAGGTAGTGTTTGGGATAATACAGCACAGTATACAACAGTACGGCGCAGCAATACGGCATCACGAACAACCCTGAACAGTGACACAGTATGTGGTACAGTATGCTATATATAGTACAGTAAGGTAGTGGAGCCTATGTGTGTGGCTCAGTGAGGACCCCTGGTGAGTTCAGCATTGACAGTTCTAATGGCTTGAGGGAAAAAACTCTGTCTCAGTCTCTCTGTTTTCGCTGTGTGACTGCGGAGGCGCTTGCCTGACCGCAGCAGCTGGAACAGTCCGTTGTTGGGGTGATGAGGATCCTTCATGATCCTGCGGGCTCTGCTACTACACCTCCTGGTGTATAAGTCTTGCAAGGGGGGGAGGGTAGTTCCAGTGGTACGTTCAGCTGAACGCACCACCCTCTGCAGGGCCTGCCTGTCCTGAGCAGTACAGCTCCCAAACCAGGCAGTAATGTTGCCTGTCAGGATGAATATTAGATATTGTGAGATGTATTAATTAATTTTTTTCATTTTAATTTATTTTCCGACATTTACATGAAACAAAAAAATCCCTGCTGTCTGAGAGTCTGAGTGCATCACAGTGCGGTGTCCATGTCTCCCACAAGCTTGAAGCATGGCAACCTAAGTCGGAACAGACTTTTAAATGGCGTCTTGCAGATCTAATATGACTGAAGAATCAGCAACTAGATTGCTTATTTCTCGTCTCAAAATGATTCTGAAACAGATTTTGGTGAACTGACGAGGTGAAATCAATGAAAGTTACGGGGTTATTACAACGAAAGCCGGAAGCCATGCTCACTTGTTCTTAAAACCCATTGGCTCACAGAACCAGAGACCTGGCAGCTCATTTACATTCAAAGCGATACACAGAAACAGCCCGTCGAGAACAGGAGGGTTATAGAGGCGTGTTTAGAATGTCTAGAATGCATAATCTAAGTGGTATTTTCAGCAAAAGAAAATAACAGTTTTGGGGACCGAGATTAATCGGCCCCCCTAATGTACTGCTGTCAAACTGACAACTGCACACTGCTTGTTCCTGGAGTCTCCAAGCCATGCAGCACCCTGATGAAATGAGCCTCTTAACACCCAGATGTGTGGAGAATCAACAGATATATTTAAAGGATCTTCATCTAAATTTAATGTTGTCAGAGATTTTGTAACAACTTTTGTAGGTGTTTTTCAAGTTGTTCTTTCTGAGTTTTTTTAAGTCCTTCTTTTATCTGGTTTTTTTCCCCCAGAGTTTTGTTCAGAGGTTTCAGTGCCTATTTCATTAATTCCTTTCTGCCTTTGAATGTACGCTTCATTGAGGCATCTGGAACCCAAAAACAAGGAATGAAATGAATGAAATTATTTCATAACACAGTGTTGCAGTTCCACCTGCCACATGCCACAGACACGCAGGCAATGGTGTTGAAACCAGTTTATTGTAGGGAGTAGGCAAGATGGAAAAAGCCTGAAGCAGATGGAAAACATGTCATGACAAGGGCTCCTATGTGTGTGGGGGGGATGGGTGATTTTAACCAGTGTTCATTGGCTGCTCTGATGAACAACAGGTACACAGCCACCCCTGCTCCCGGGCTCAGTTAACTACACCCCAGGCAGGTGCCGCTGCTTAATTCAAACCACCCCAACACCACACACAGACGCAATAAATACTAATCCTTGCACTGGGTAATTGCGTGTGCTTATTGTTATTACTAACTACAATTCAGGAAGAGTGTAGAAATGAATATCTCTGGAATTTCTATAAATTCCCACATTATAAAGGTGATTTTTGTTTGATTTTTGTTGTTTTTAGAGCTCACCCTGGATTAGTAATAAATTAATGAAATAAAAGATCATGTTACATTATCCCCGTTACAAACACCTACCTCATATTTAATGATGGTTATCGCTTTGTTTCATCCAATTGTCTTCTAGTAATACTTCAATCTAATTCCTTTCAAACTTCAATAAAGGTTAATAGTAATAAAGTTATACCTGTCACTGTGTGATTTCATGATAAATAAATAAAGTACAGATTATGTTACATGATGACCTTATGTTTAAAGGCGGTTATCTATGCACTTCTGGGCTTCTGTGTATGTAGTCTGTCAGAGTTTGTGTCTTATGTTCATTTAGTTAAAATCCACTCGAATAATCCATTGGGCGAATTAAATATCTGAGGTATTTACAAATGCCAGGTCCAATATGTGACCCACTGCATACTTTAGGTACATTTGGTGGCTTTTGACTTTTTTTGTGTGCATCATTTGACAGTGACGAATCAGAGCTTTGAACAAGGGTGTCACTTGTGCAAATCAAGCAAATATTTTATGTTAAAGTTATGACTTGTTAATGACAAGAGTGTGGCCAACTGTGTTTCTGAGATAATCACCTTCAAAGTTTTCCCCACACCAGGTTCATTCAGCCAGCTCCCAGAATGCAAATGGTTGGAGGACCAACAGAGCCTGGCTAGTTGACACATGGCTACTTAACATCCTGCTTAATGGAGACTTGACACCCTGCTGAATGGGGCAATCTCTGCTTTGTTCTTTTGTTTTGAGGGAATGTTGAACAGCATCTTCAACACACAACATCTTTTGTTTTAAAAAAGCTTTCATTTTACAGTGAGAAAATACATGTTTTATAAAAGTGGAATTATTTAGGAGTATAAAAGTGCAGACAACACAACAAAATGTAGGGTCTATTAATAATATGAGTCTATGTATATCAGCCTTGGTGTGTCATTTAATATATAAATGAACCTATGCCAAATATAACACAACCCTACCCCAGCTACACTCGGAGAGCCTGTTTGGGGCCTCTTTTCATTTTCTTTTGGTCCCTGGCTGCGTTCGCAGGTAAACTTGAGAATCGTGTGCATTACTACTTGTTCATAATCTCCATCACCAACCTCAATGGACTTCATCACGTCATCAACTTCTTCCGTTGTAAAAACGATAACTGTGTGTTTGGTCTCCTCCGGTGGTCCTCGAAAATATTCCATTTCATCGTCACATTCAGGTTGAAATCCGCTGTTTGAAATGTTCTCCAAGTCCTGGATAATGCCAGTATCAGTTTCAGCATCGCTGTCGTTCTCAGCGTCAACGTCGGAGCACTGACTATCGCAGAAAATGTAGTGCAGTACGCGCTGCTTACACTGATTTGGATCTATCGCACTGGTCAGATTAAGGTGGGCGATTTGATTTAGATCTTCCTCCACCCACTTCTCGTAATCCACAACAACACAGAGATGAAGGTTTTCACGGACAAGTGAAAGCAAAGAATCCTTGTCTTGTTTACGGAAGTGACGTCAGCATTTCTTCTTTGATGGTACACGTTGGTACAAGCCCCCTCCACAATGAGGATGTGTGTGTGTAAAACACGTAAGATTTAAAGGTTGAACTCTATCAAAACGGTTCCACATTGTGACTTCACAGCACAGGGAATATGGAGGAATGATCTTCACCTGGACAATCACTTTAAAGGAAAGCATCAACGCTGTTCAGCATCTCGGTAAGTGAACTGTGTAATGTATGTATGTATGTATGTATGTATGTATGTAATCTATGGGGAAAATTTTACTCCACGGTTTAACATTTTTCTACTATTCATAAATCACACTCGGTTTTGAAAATACGTTGAGAGATAATAAAAAAACACAAAGGAACACGAATCGGGAAAAATTTAATTTTCCTTCAGCAAAGGTTTTTTTTGTTGTTTTTTTGTCTGCTCCTGGCAATTTTAGAAATGCACGCGATTGTGGCTTTTGCTGCGGTGGGTCACATATCAAGCCAGTGGAGCTACTGCATCTGTGCATGCCGCCATCTTGGTAAGATCCCGATTGTCTATGACCAATCAGTAGACTGCAGTGCTATCATGTGACCTGTGCGCACCACCATCTTGCACACGGCACAGTGATTTCACCGCTGTGGAAGTGATAAAAAAATATTGTTTCTTACTAACATATTCCCCAAAAATGGACTGACCTGGATCAAACGCAGATGACGGCGTGTCGGGACTGCCTCAAATACAAATCGGGTTTGTCAGTTCCATGACATCCACATACCCATGACATCAGTTTTTCATGAACAAAAACAGTAGGGGTCTCCACCCCTAAATATCAAGTTGTCAACTGGTGAATCGAAATTTATCCAAATGTGTGAATGGCGTGTGAGTGAACCGCTGGCCCCACATCTTCTCTCTTTAAGTGTTTTATTTATCGAAGGCGGAGGCATTTTTATCAGTGCAAATATAATGTAATAGTTAAATAAAATATCCGAAGGAGGAGATGGTATGGTGTCCTACTTTTATGAAACAAAATCTTTAAACACAACTGAGCTAAGGGACTGTCCCGATCACTGCGTAATGGGATGAAAAAACCAAAACACCTGTGTGTCCCGTGCTGCGTCACGTATGTCTCCCCGTTGTTGACTGTTGCTAAGAGACTTTACTAGACATTTGCAAAAAACTGGATGTTTTGTGTAAATACTTCTAAATAATAAATGCTGCACTTCTGTAACAGGGAGAACAGGTGAATTTCCTGACCAGAGCGTGCAAATCAGTACGTTCTTGCGCTTACGCAGAGGACGTCAGTTGAGTAGGTGGTCCTTCAATGTGGCCCAAGTCGTGTGACCATATGTGGCCCAGGTCCACCTCCAAATGTGGTGTGACCCAGACCACCTCCATCAAGCATTAACATGTGTCTTTGGAGATCCGATCAAAAAAGACGCATTTTAATGCCAGGTGTTAACGGGGTCTAATAGCAAATAAAAATTGGAGGGGGTCACATGGGGTGGCCAATCAGATCACAAGGGGGGCGGGTGCTCCCCCTTGGAAGATCCGCCCCTGAGTAAAATTGCAGTGTCAATGTCAGTATCATGAAGTATATTAATAGTGTAACATAAAAATCAAACAGAAAATTTTGAAATATTCAGTGAGCATAAAACATTTACAAAAAAAATCACTCTAACAAGAAACAAACCAAACAAGAAATGGACAAAACAATCGCAGTATTTGGCAAGATATAGTTTATATATACATATATAAAATAAATATATATTACAAATAAAAATGTAAAATTAACAATGAATAAGAACAAATATATAAATTGTCCAACAAACCTAAAAATTGAATGCAAAAAAAAAAGTAATAATAATCATAATTTAAGCTGAGACAGGCTTCCAGCTGAGCCAGCGCTGGAAATATTAAGAATTTACCTCTCTTTTCCCAAAACACAACAAACTCTGAACCTACTTAAGACACCTTAAGACCTGGAGCATTGGTTCTGCAAAAACATTCAATCAGAGTTTAATTGTATATTTTTTTTTATTATATTCTTTTACTCAGTGGAGCTAGAAATAACCAATTTTGAAATCCTCTTTTCGGGCCAGGTTTTCATTAGTTGTGCCCCCTCCACCCTGGGACTAGGTAGGTGTTTGTCAAACAACTGTCTGCACCTGTATATCAAAGTCTTAGAAGAAATATTAAAAGGTAAATGAAAGCGGGAAGGCGTGCCGCCGGGGGGGGACTCGGTGCCCCATACCAATGTCACATCAAACATCAGCTTTCCATTTATATAATTTTTTTAGGAGCATCACTCCCGACAGAGAGAAACAACATAAGCGACACCCACCTGAGCTGTAGTGACGCATTTGTTTTATTAGCCAACCATTATCTCGGGCTCGCTGACAGATGCATTTATTTTATTCATTTATTTATTTAGTTAGTTAGTTAGTTATTTATTTATTTTACCTGTGCTGTCAGCATGCTGGGCATACAACAGAGAGTATTTGTATGCCATTGCATCCAGGACAGAGTTAGTCTGCAAATGGACTGCAAGAGATGCATTTATGAATTTCAAAAGGCCCCGGCATCTCACGAACATGTGCCGGGGCGTTGGAGCATGAGACTCCCCGGTAAAACAGCGTCAGATGGTTTAAACCTTAATCTGAGACAGTTCAATCAATATACTGGAACTGGAACAGGTTGCTCCGTGCATTATTTGAGAAGAATCGCATGCATGAATAGGAAAATGATGCAGCTTCATCATATTGCATTATTCAGAAGGGATTCACGAAGCCAGAACTAGTTTCAATCAGCCAATCAGGATGGCTATTATTAATGGACCATCTGCTCCTCAAAAGCAGACAGGATGAACTCAGAGAGATTTGTTAATTCGTTCAGTGTGGTTCGATCGCTTCATTTTGTTTGTTTAGTTTGTTTATTTTGTTCGCTCGTGACTTGGTAACGGCTGCAAGACGCACAGGCATTCACCGAGACTCGGACCTGGATGCGCGAACCAAAAGGGCTACGGGCCGCAAGCAAGTGGGAAACCAAGAGAATCTTCTCAAACCGAGAGTAATTAAATCAATAAATGTGATCAAAATTCATGTTGACAAAAGAAAAAAAGGGCGTTTGGTCGGTTTGTGTGGGATGTGACTGATTTACACTTTGTATTCCGCCACCAATAAATAATTTTGACAGAAGTAAGTCAATGTTTTGGGAGAAGAAGAATGAGGAGAACTTCAGACAGGTCTGGAGTCGTCTGCCAAACCATCCCGCCGTCCGGTGCGATAAGCTGCGGTAGCGTGGTCCCATTGACTTTCCATCCAAAGGAGTCACTTTCGGTTAAGGAGCACAGCGGGAGGTTAATATTCTCATCAAATCCGTAGTTGTATTATTATCAGGCTGCGATTCACGTAGCCTGGCTGCCTTTCCAGCGCCGCCCTGAAGCCTTTGAAGGCGCGCTCGGGCCTTTATCGCGGCTCGGATGAAAAGGCAATCGGTTTTCTTCAGACAAACTCCCTCATCTGCCATTTCTGAGAGTTTGGGTTTTGTTTGATGTTCATCACTGCGCAGGGGTTTACCTTCCATCGGCGTGCGATGGGATGTCGCAGAAATTCTGCAACCTGAGGGCCGTGGGGCTGAAAAACTGGGGCCGGAAAAAATAAGGTGTCATACCGTAGTTGAAGGCGGTGCTGGATCCACACTTGTTTCTAAAATGTTCTTCAAGGCAGAGTTCTATGTTTTTCATTGAATTTACCTTTGCAGTGAAATAAACGGCTATGCTATTCTGTGCCCGATATTAAAACGCCACGATAGTTGTGCACTTCTCTTAAGTTCAAGTTCAATACTAAAATGTGCATAATCGACACGAGGCGCTCGCGAAGGCGGCCGCAAGGGGGTAATAGAGTAATAGAGTAATAGAATGAATTGTCTGTGTTGTATTCAATGTACATTTAAATCCTCCTAAATGAAACGTACCCTTCACTCACCTCCAGCGCTTACCTCGAGGGGAGCAATGTCAAAGACTGAAGCTTTTCTGCCTCTTCGTCGGTCAGTTCCCAGATTTTGGGGCCATCTTGGTCTTTCTTCTTCCCCTCAGCTTTCGCTGCTCTTTTGGCCTTCTCCTCCTTTTCTTTCCCCTGCCGGCTCATCTTCTCTCTGTGGGCCTTCAACGCTCGCAGACTGTGGCGGGCGGATGACTGCTTGACGAGCCATATGCTCTTTGTTTTCTTTGTCTTTTAGGTGCTTTATTCGAGTCATGATATGTCAAAGATTTCTCCTCGGAGCTTCGCATTTGCATGTTTTATGGGTCGCTGAGTTAATTCATTCATCCGTCTTCATTCACACAAATCTGTGTAAACGTGATTTTATGCCATGCTGTTCCCATTGCATACTACCTGTAAGCTATAAAGTGATTGGCAGTCCAACTAGGCATCACATTGTATGTGAAAATTGGAAATTTTTTCAACAATTTCTCAAATTTTGTTCAATACAAAATAGATTTAGATTGTATTTAATTCTCACATTTTTCAGAAAAGCAGCATTGTTCATGTTCGAGACAAATAAGAAACATTATCTCAAAATTACTGTCAAATTTACTTATTCTTTAAAATATGTCACATGCAATTTATTATTTATTTCAAATTAAGCATGAATCCCAAATTGTTTCTTTCCAACTCTATGAGAAAACTGGATCAAAATAGATCAGGCCTATTCAACTGGTCCACAACTATTAGATTTGGACCACGGGCCTTGTGTGACACACTAAACCTGACTCCAGACTGACCCTTTGAAGAAATTAGCAGGTTAGCAATGAACTGTAGTTACATTTATTTCAGAAATACCACAGGGCTTAAAGACTCTTAAGATATAGATCTGTTTATATCTATGTCTTAAGAGTTACATGCTGTCATTGAGAAGGCTCTGCAAGTAGTATGGGAGGGTAGGAAGGTGAGGGTTGAGATGTGTTTGATCAGTGCTGTGCTGGTCTGTTGACCTCCCTCACTCCTAACCAGGTCACCCGAAGTCAGTTAACCGTGACCACGAGGCAGGGCCGGCCTTAAGGACACGCAATATATTAGACGGTCGCCTAGGGCGCCAGTCATTGACGGGGGCACCAAGCAAAGAAGAGGAAATGAAAATCAAATAACATGAAACAATTAATTACATTTATATGTATTTTCAGAATACAACTTATGTTGGGCGACCCAGATGTTATATTTTATGTTTTAAGAAAAATTAAGTTCTGGTGAATTTTTATGCGCCAATAAGTGCCTTTTCTGCATCAACTTATGGTGGAAATGTCTTTATGTATGTAAAGGAAAACACAAAACGTTTTTTAATTGAGGGGGGACTTCGTGAAATGAAAAACGCGCACAAAATCTGAAATGGCCGACTTCCTGTTGGGTGAGAAAATTTGAAAAATATGTAGTATGTCCTTCAAGGTGAGAGAAGTGATCCCTTGGAATCAGACTAACCTCCTATGAGGAGTTTGCGGAAGTACGGAGCCTGAAATTGGCGAAACATGGAAACATTGTTTTAAAACAATAGGATAGGAACAATAGGAAATGGCTTGCTTTCATTATAATTGTGTAATTTGTTTTAGAGGATGTATTGAGTCTAGTCACATGAAATCATTATAAATAAGGTTGTTTTTTGTGGTTGAATAATAAACAAAATATTTCATACAATTTCATAGTTATAAGAAATGCTTGGGAGCCGTAAGAGCCTCTTTTCAGTGAGCCGGATCATCCGGCTCAGAGACAAACTTTTTAACACCACTGCAGGTGCGTGTCTCTTCTCCTCCACCCACTGTGTCTGTGTCCGCTCTGTATGGTCTTCTAATCACAATCCAAATCATATCCATAACATTACCTATTCTTATGGAGCGCGGACCGGTGCATACTGGTACATTTCTCGAAAGCGTCTCTGTTCTGCCCTCTCAAGTGGACAAATCAAGTGGACATATTGTAAAATATATCATATTTTATTGAATCAGAGAGCACTTTTTCTTAAAATTATTAGAACGCACAAGAGCCTGAGCTCGCTGCGACTCGCATTATTATCTTATCTTTGATATCACAATCCAAATCATATCCGTAACATTATAACTACTGTTATTGAGTGTGTACTGGTGCATACCGGCATTTCTCACAAGGTGCCGGTCCCTGTTCTTCCCTCTCAAGTGGACATATTGTAAAATATATCATTTTATTGAATCGGAGCGCACTTTTACTTTTCAAATTATTGGAGCGTACAAGAGCTGCTCGCGTTATTATCTTATCTTTGATCACCCACAGTCTCACACACACACACACACACACACACACACACACACACACACACACACACACACACACACACACACACACACACACACAGGCAGGGAGTGTTCCGGCCCCCCAGTCGGTAACGTGACATCATAGCGTTGTGATGACAGTGTGACATCGAAACGCAGGCAGAGAAGATAGCCAGGCATGAACACAGACTAAGGACTAAGATCTTCTTCCATTCGCCTCGTCATTGTCGTTGAAAAAGCACAATCTGTGAGTTTATTCATGCTATTCCTGTATGCATACAGTGCAGGAGCTATGACAACGTATTAACAGGTTATTTACATCGGCATAGAGACTGATCGTTAATCTGCATACTTCTGGCATGTTTCACAGTTTCACACCACTTATGCTTAAAACACCTAAAGTGAGCTCCTGCCCCTCGGAACTCCAAGGCCCCTTGGAACTCTCGGCCCCTCAGAACCCGAGGCATCACGGGACTCCTGGGCCCCAGCGGACAGCTTGTCTTGGCGGAAGGGGCAGAAGGCCTGCACAGCAATGGCAGTACAATGTTGACTGCGCAAAGCAGGTCCGGCAAGTCATCCAGTAAGTCCTTTAAGTCGGCCAACAAGTCCATTAAGTCGGCCAGCAGGTCCATCAAGTCTAGCGGGTCCAACGTCCGTGCGGCCACAGCGGCCTGCGCAAGAGTTGTAGTTGCACGTACGGAGGCTGCATATGCAAAATGTCAAATGGATATTGAATAAGAGAAGTCATGCACCGAAATGGAGAGGTCCATGGAGAGAGCACACCTCAATGCGGAGCAAACACGCACTGAAGCTGCAGAGCAGGTGGAGAGCGATAAGCGGCTGAAGAAAAGACGGAAGGGGCCTGCGTTGAGGCCACACTAAGGGTCCTTAAGAAGGAAGCAGCAGTAGAGGCTACAATAGCGGAAGCAGAAGTTGTCAGAGCCCTTAAAGAGGAAGGGAAGTTGGAGGCCTCATCTTCTTCATCATGTGGGACGCTCCGACGCCTCCTCACACCGGCACGGGGAACGATGCAGTGCACTAGGGAGTATGTCAACACTGAGAGTATGTCAACACTGATTTGTGACCCACCGCAGCGAAACCCGAATTGTTGCGTGTTTCCAAAATCTCCACGAGCGGCCAAATAAGTTAAAAAAACGTTTTGCGATTTTTCCAGATTCGTGTTCCTTTGTGGTTATTAATTATCTCTGAACGTATTTTCAAAACCGGGTTTGATTTATGAATAGTAGATACATTTCAAACCGTCAAGTTAAATATTCCTATTGGATTACATGGGGAAAAACAGTTCAGTTACCGAGACGCTGAACAATGCGAACGCCGATCGATCGTTCCCTTTAAAGCGACCGTCCGACCGTCCCGGTGATAATCGGCCCTCCATATTCCATGTGACGTTAAGTCACAATATGAAACCCTTTTTATAGAGTTCATCCTTCAAATTTTACGAGTTTTGCACACACCCGGATACATTATTGTGTAGGGGGCATAACCGACGAAGAAGAAAAGCTGACTTCACTTCCGTAAACATAAGACGAGAAGCCTTAGGGTTCACTTGTCTGTGAAAACTTTCATCTCAAGTGTTTTTATGGATTACGAGCAGCAGGTGGCAGAAGCTCTAAATCATATCACGGACCTTAATCTGACTAGTGGGACAGATCCAAGTCAGTGTAAGCAGAGCATACTGGACTTCATTTTCCACGATGATAGTCACTTTCCGCCAGCGACGTAGAGAACGACAGCGATGCTGAGTCTGATCTTGCCATTATCCCGGACTTGGAGAACATTTCAAACAGCATATTTCTACTGGAATGTGACAATGAAACGGAATATGTTCAAGAACCACCAGAGGAGACTGAGGATTCAAGACTCAAGATTCAAGAGGTTTATTTGTCACATACATATACATACGTTCATACATATATGCAGTGAAATCAGTCATTCATTGCAATGCATGGTCAGTCATTGCAATGCACAGAGGCGCTCACGCAGGCGACCGCAAGGGGCGGCGCCACAATCGCTATTCTGGGATGTATAATTATATAGTAGTATTAATTGTCTGTCTTGTATTAAAAATACATTTAAATCATCAAAATGAAACTTACCTTACCTTATTTTAACAAGTCACCAGGCAATGTAACTGCTTCCATTTCCACACTTACGTTCACAGCCGTACCAGCAATTGCCAAAAATTATATTAGGTCAAGAGTTTTGGGGACCTCAGAGAATATATATTATCTTGTTGAGAACGAGCATAATAGATCCTCTTTAAGTTATGGCCCAGCCCTGATGGGAACTGTATTTTGTCAAAGAAAATTCTGTGATTAGGAAACCTTTGTTACATTATTTTGAATCAAGCATTTAGAGAGGGATACTGTGACTTACTTGACCATGAGTTGTGCGATGTGTTGGCAGTCTTTTGTGTCATAGAACCAGATGCTGTAGATTCCTAAGCTGGCATTCATGCCTACTCTGAGATCTTTGGATTCAACTATAACTGTAGCTGTCCCAAATATTATCATCATCGCTTGGTCGCAATTATTTGATCCACCTGTTGTTGTTACAACAGAAGAAGTTGATGACGTGATAAAGTGCGTTGAGGTTGGTGATGTAGATTATGAACAAGCAGCAATGGACAAGATTCTCAAGTTTACCTGCAAATTCGCCCAGGGGCTAAGAACTTTAAAGATATTTGGCATATTCACATTTATATATTTAATGACCAAGGTTGATACAGAGATTTATATTATTGACAGACTGTACATACTTGCATTCATTGATAACCTGTATATTATCTTCAGTCATTCACTCTAGAGGAGTGCAGATATCAGTGTTTTGTTGTGCTGTCTGCACATTTAAACTTCTAAATAATTCCACTTTTATAAAACATGTAAATTCTTATTGTTAAATAAAAGCTTTTTTAAAAACCAAGATTTTGTGTATCGATGACGCTCTTCAACATTCTCTTTAAACACTAGAACAATGCAAAGATTGCCTCATTGAGCAGGGTGTCAAGTGGCCATGTGACAAGTAGCGACATGTGCTATTGTTGGTCCTCCATCCATTTGCATTCTGGGAGCTGGCTGAATGAAGCCAAGTGTGGGGGAAAACTTTGAGGGTGATAATCTTAGAAACAGAATTTGCTGCAACCTCATCATTAACAAGCCATAGCTTTAAAAATATTTGCTCGATTCACACAAGTGACTTGTTTTGAAGCCGTGATCCTCCACTTTTAAATCCCTAACCCTAACCCTAACCCTAACCCTGTGAAAAAAGGTCAAATGGTAGAAAAAATCTAAGGTGCCTGAAATCTGAGGTGGGTCAGATATTGGACCTGGTATTTGTAAATACCTCACATATTTAATTAGTCAGTGGATTATTCGATTGGAATTTAACTAAATGAATATAAGACACAAACTCTGACAGACTCTACATACGCGGAAGCCCAGAAGTGCATAGATAACCGTCGTTAAACACGAGGTAGGTGTTGCATTTGGAACGCGGATAATGTAACATAATCTTTGAACTTTATTAATTTATCACAAAATTACCTTTATTGAAGTTTTAAAGGAATTTCATTAAGGTATTACCAGAAGACAATTGGATTAAACAAAGCGGACCTCCTCGTGCAGCATGGAGGACCCCAGGACGCGGGCCTCCTTGTTATCGCCCCTCGGAGCTTGGCAGCATAAAGGCCTTCAGAATGTGGGCCTGTCTGTGCCACTTCCGAGAGCCCAGCAGTACGGAGGCCCCCAGGATGTGGGCCTGGCCACACCACCTCTTGGAGCCTGGCAGTATGGAGGCCCTTAGGCTGACGACAAACCCGCACTCTCAGCTAAGGATGAGGCCTTCCTTGACATCATGAACTGCGGGTTCTTCAAGGACAACGTTAACAGTTGGGTCCCATTCCACAAGCGCAGACCATGTCTGCCCAACAACCGGGACCAGGCCCTCGACCGCCTAATGTCGCTCCGCTGGACTCTAACAAGGAAGCTAGAGATGAAGGACCACTTCATAGACTCTGTGAAGAAGTCCTTTCGCAATGGCCAGGCTGAACCGGCGCCATGCTGAAAGATGGCGGGAAGCACTGGTATTGACCAAGCTTTGGAGTCTACCATGTCTACCGTGGGGTCCTGGTTTGCTTCAGGACTGAGCTAGTTGCGATCATGACTGACATTCAGCAGATAGTCATAGCTTACTGGTCAGGGAGGATCACCACGACAACCTTCACTTCCTGTGGTTTTGTGACCACCAGTCCCCAGCTGTGGCCATCTCTGGACTGTAGAGGACTGCCATAGAAGGAGAGGAGTACGGGACCGAAGCGTGCCAGTACATAGTACAGCACTTTTACGAAGAGGATGGCTTGAAGTCATTCACCAAGGTCTTACAAGACCTTGACTTCGATCAAGACAGCCCCCCCCCCCCCCAATGCACCTGTCCTCAGACACCTTCATCTTCCGCGCAACAGCCAACAAAAGACCTTTTGCATGACATGGTGTGCCATCGACCATTAACAGTCTATTCGACCCTCTAAGTTTTCCGCACCTGTCATCATTCAAGGTCACGCTATCCTGACAGAATTTTCTACCACTGGCGACGAATGGGACGCCTCTCTACCGGACAAGAAATGGGAGGAGTGGCTGAGGTGGAGGGACTTGCTACAAGATCTTCAGGGGCTTAAGATCCCCAGGATGTAGATCCCCAGGATGAAAGAGGAAAGCGTATCTCTTTTCGCAATATAACCTTTATTTAACTAGGAAGTTACATTGAGATTTATACCTATTTTTAGAAATGAGACCTAGCCAAGACAGGGTAAAATAGTGGCATCAAACAAATAACAGGACAACAACAACAAATCACAATAGCAACAATAGGTATGACAAAAATACATGACATAATTCTGTGAATAAACAAGGCAGCAATATTTAGTCATATGTTTGGTAGTTGAAGCAACTACAGATAACAGTGACTGCTTCCATTATTTAAAATTGTTTAAAGAGATAAGGGTATCAAGTTCCTGTTCCAGGACCAAAGACCATAGTAGAACAGGTTTGTTTGGCCAAACTCTCTTCTGACAGATGGCACTATGAACTGAAGCCATTTGTGTGGCCTAAGATTACGACTGCTTTGCAAAAATAGGTAGTGGGGTGCTGGTGGGTTGGTGTGTGGTTAGCCAGGGAGGCAACCAGGTGGGCCCCTGGTGCCAAGTGGTTCGCGGCCTGCTGCGACCCACCAGGACTGCGGAGAGTGAGGTGCTTTACGCATATCTGGCTGTCTGCGGGCGATGGCGGGGCTCAGTTCGCCCCAGGCGGGTAAATGTTTGGGTGCCCTGCGCCATGCGCTCTTGGCTACGTGGGGAGCGCTCAGTGATGGTGGCCAGGCGGGGCGCCCCGCTGGTTGTGGTATAGCGGGCCTCACCTTTGCACAGGGAATTGGTGTTGGTCTGTCAGCTGCGGGACCCTGTGCCCATGGCCCGGGTTCTGCGCCGTGTGCGCTTCATGCCTGCACGTGGTGCAGGGTCATTTTGTGCTCTCTGGGACTGGTTTTTGCACCTCACGATCATGCGTGGGTGTTGCTCCCGACACCTGTTGGTTGGGGGTCTTCTGCAGTGCATTGTGCTGCAGTGCATTGTGCTTTCTGGAGGTCGTGTTGAGTGTCTTTATGGACTCATGGGTGGCTACAAGAACTTTACCACTGCTTGGAAGTGCTACGATAATGTTCTGACATCATACACCAGAACAAATTGGGACAAGTCCTGTGCATTTACCAGTGGGGACACACACACACACACACACACACACACACACACACACACACACACACACACACACACACACACACACACACACACACATAATACGAGCACCTGCACTCAAACACGCCCCTGAACACCCTCCTTCTCCCTTTCTCTCCTTCGCTGCCATAGATATCACAGGAAGAGGCCACGTGTCATAATGGCCGTTCCAATTTTCATCCACTTAATTAATCATGTCATTTGTTGTCATCTTAAAAAGTTATTTTTATCCCACAGGTCGTCCACAGGACAGAGTTATTGTAAGGAGTTCTTGATGATTAATAAAGAGCGGCATTGCAGGTTGAGAATTTGAACTCCACTTGCAGATTGGATGCAATGGCATAAAAATACCCTGTGTTGTATGCTAAGCATGCTGACAGCACAGGTATAAAAATAAAAAAAATAATAAATTGGCTTGAAGTTATTCACATCAGACTGGTTGCCAGTTTTGGGGTGTAACATAAGCTAGCTTCCAAGTAGCTGGAACCTGATTAAGACCAATTGACATAAAATAAAATTGTGGGTGATGGGCTCCACTATGAACAATGCAGCAGCCTTTAAATGGAAGGGGACGATTGTATTTAATGCATGAAGAACGTTGGGGACATGAAAGTCTTAAAAATCAAATTAAAGAGCAGAGGATGAGGTCATTCTTGACGATATAAAGTACTCTGAAGAATCAACTGGGATAGATGGAGACAGCTGATCAAAAATATGACCTGCCTTCTCAAAGTCACTGTTAAAAGCATTTTACACATCACATTTGTCTGTGATGGAGATATTTCCAATTTTCAATCGGATACCTTTTCTATAATACTTAGATTGTTTTCCAGAATTCTGAGTGATTAGTAATGTGTAGAAAGCCAATCCATGCTGTGGCGTGTGGATGGGATGGTTTGAGCAGCCACACCTTAACCTGGATCTAGGTGATTGGGTCAGGGTGGCTGCATACCAGTTGCTCAATGGTTGGGTTATCCAGCAGCAGGTAAAAACCCCATCCACACAGACACTCAGGAAAGGAGCCCTGTCATGACATCTTCAATTTGCTCCTGGCTAATTCCACCTAGCCTCCTCTCTACAATATCGTCATTGTCGTCATTGTCGTCTGTGTCTCTGTGCCGGAGGGCCCTGAAAACGTCACTTGGGTGGTGTGTGGCAGGGGGAACTGCTTCACGTGCCCATTGGCAAATTCTGTTGGAGTTGAGAGATGGTGTAAGCTGTCAGAAGTAGACAGGGGGCCTGGGTTTATATTGATATTACCAGAGACAAACAACAGCAATTTAATCAACATTCGTGAGAAACCTTTCCACATTGGGAGAGGGTTTATGGTGTGGGAAAGTACTCGGTAAGCCATTTGAAACAACAGAATCAAGCACCTGTAAAGTACAAGAGTAGACATTTTTTTCATATGATCAAATAGTGTACTGAATAGTGGGTTTGTGAAGTTAGTCACAAACTGTCCATTTAACGGAGGATGATAAACTCGCATTGCAAATAATATTCAAGGCTGTTCTGGCAGGACCACGGTATGTACACGAAAATAAATAAATCAGCAAGAGAGAGAGAGAGAGAGAAAGCTGTCACCTGGGGTAAATGCCCAGCGGTTCACAGCTCAAATGTGGCCTTTCAGCAGCTCCATTCAAAGTTCACATGGGATAAATTCCAGCTGTTGACAAGCTCAAACGCAGCTCCCTAGAAAGTAAATTAACCACCATAGTGGCACTAGCACCCGGATCGAGTAAACTGAGCTGGGCAGCAGCCAAACAAGCAGCTTGTAAGTAGCGAACAGCAGCTTCCGCCGCCGAAGACGAAGCTGCAGCCACAGCCAGACACCCGACCTCAGACTTGTCTTCCACGGCCGGCTGGTCCACTCTGCCACCTCACTGTTACTCAAGAGCGCCTTTACAACATTGTGAAAAAAGAAGGATTTTGAAATTGCCTTGAAGCATAAAAAATGGTTTTAAAATGCCACTCAGGACAAGACACAAGAGACAGAGACAGGACACCAAACACACAGAGGTCCCAACACACAGAGGTCATTTGATGAAGAACCGAAGGACAGTGATGTGATTATCTTTTTATTTTATTTTAAAGGAGACCTGGAAACAGAAGACAACACAAAAAATGTCTTCATAGAATATCGTGGTGTTGGTACTTTATAGGCTGTCTCATGGCAACACTGCTCTCATATCAAAATAGTTTACCTACCTACCTAGTTCTTTTGTTTACCTGAAGTACACAATTATTTCTTAAACATTACAAAACAAATATACAGTAATCATATAATAAACAACAGCATTAATATAAAATAAAAATACATAAGATTGCAATTTATATATTACATTTTGCAGCATACCTGGAAACCGAAGAAAACGCACAAAATTTCTTCATAGAATGTTTTGGTGTTGGTACTTTACAGGTTCTGCATGTATGAAAACACAATGAAATGCATTCATCTTCCAGTGCAGTAACATCACTGTGATAGCATAACGCACTTTTCAGCTAGTTAGCATGCAAATGGTCTGATGAAAATAGTAATAATAAATGCTTATTAGTTAATACAATTATTCCAAAATCATCATAATGCATGCTAAAACAAATAGCGCACACACTGCATTAAAATATACCACCCAAATGATGTCTTTCTCCTCAAACAAAATACAATACAGGGAGAACTCTGTTTCATGGCAGCGCCCCTCGAGGTACGACAACACGCAATGGACAAAACACACTAGACCTTGAGCACACCACAACTCGAAGGAGGCTCCATTAGAGACAACACAATCTTAACTTGCTTAACTGTGGCGAAACTCATACATAATCAAAACTACATTTTTAACTGTGTCACACCGCCAGCTTGGAAAGCGATGACTCAAATGATGCACCAATTTATAATTTCCCTCCCCATCAGAAATCGCAGCGATCCTCAGGTTACCAACTTTCACTTTGGCCCCTGCGTCCCTCACCGTCCGACCGCCATGGTTTTTAATCATAGTTCTTCTCAGCTCCGTAATAATTTACACTCTGCTTCTGGGCACAGCTTATTAAGTTAGGAGCACTCAACAAATGTCTCCCGTTGCCCTGGTCAGAGCCAGCGCTGTTGCTAGGCAACTGCCGTCAAGGTGAGAAAGTTACTTCATTGTATCTGAAAACCTCTAATGGTACACAAGGAGAATTACAAAAAAACATGTCAGACTCTCAGCTCTCAGCTCCGGTTCCGCTTTCATCTTTGAAGGCAAAATCCTTCGCCGGGCATGTTGCTTCTAATCAGGTTCGACAGCCTGTGCGCCTCCACTTTTTCTTTTTTTTTTTTTGAACCAGGATTGTTGAGAAAACCGAAAAAACATCTGTATCAGGCTGTGTTTCCTCAACCTCCTTTCTGCCACAACACAACACGACCCTGTTAACCACCTAAACCTCCGCAACACGTAGAACTGTGCTTATTATTATTATGGTCCACTAACAGTTTTCCACTTACTAAAACGCAAACGATTCGGTCATAGTGAACAAATCAATTCAATTTCTCGGGAGTCTGGAATCGGCAAAAGAGTGGAGTTTTGGACTCACAAACTGAAAATAATTGTCGAGGAAAATCAGGCAAAAAATAACAGATCACAGATAAATCCTATTGACTATGACATTTACACTTTGTATACCACCAAAAATAAAACATAAAATAAATAAAAGAGTCGGGAAAAAATAAGTCTTTACTGAGTGACTCGTAGAGGACCGAATCTAGTCAAACCCTCATCGTTACCAATAGTTCTCCCTTTCAGAGTTAAACTTAAGCTTGTTCTGAGGAGCTGCTGTTCTGCCTGAAACTGAGCAATTAGATGAATTAGGGCGGTCTTGCAATTTGGATCTTGCAACGCATGAGTGAGTTTCCATTATGTAGGTATTTTAAGTGGGATTTTAAACATTGTCACGGCAAACGGGGGGCGGTCGAAAAACACTAGCTCACGGCAACTCGCTTAAAGGGACCTTTGTGGGACCTGATCGATACAACAACATGTAGATTTACCAACGTACTCTCACACTTAAGTAATAAATGGCAACAGCCGGTCGAAAGACCACCACCACCACCACAACAACAACAACCAAAAAACGAAAATAAATGAGAGCAAAGACATCCCCGAGGCCAACTGCCAACAACTTCTTTACTGCGTGACATTAGGGAAACAAGGCTCGGGATGAGGGAGTAATTCCTAACAAGGACAGCATTTACATAACAAGTAAAAAGATTTCTCTCACAAGTCACCACGCAGGATCCGCGCTTATTCGCACGTATGAGCAAGACGACACACACGCCCGCACGCACGGCCACACACACACACGCACGCACGCACGCACACACACGCACAAACACACACACACACACACACACACACACACACACACACACACACACACCAGGAAACAGGGCTGTGGACTGGCGTGGCACTAATAGGCTTAACAAGCAGCTCCTACTGTCGCTGCTCTTGCTGCTAGACAAGAGCGGGATTTCTGTCCTGCACACACATTAGTGGAGTCGCAATCCAGAACTTTCAAACCGGACCCTTCAGGCTTCAATAGAGAATTATGATTTGCAGAATGATGACTATTCACAAAGCTGTGCCCAGCAAAAAATACACCCATACACAATCATTAATTACTTTTCATGCTCAAACTCCATCTATGTGTCTTCAACCAAGTCCCGGATAATTCTAGATAAACGCTGTGACGTCTCTAACTCCATAACGACTAGAACTACGTGCGGCAGTGCCAGGGCTTGAACCAGTGGGGGACACGGCGAGGGACAAAAAGTCTGGATCTTTCCGAGTGAATCAACAGAAAGATTTGTCAGGCTCTTCATTCGTTTGGTTCAGCTGGTGTAGCGACTCAGAAGAGCGGGTTCGACTCTGACTTGTGAATGGAACTCTCACAAGAATCATCAAAATTATTCATTTGGTGAGATGCAAACTGTAAATCAATCATATTCAATATGAATAATGTCAAATGCTTTGGCCTTTTTGTTTCCATATTAATTTAATCCTCAGTAATTCTTTTCTGTTCATGGGGAGAAGATTCTGTCTCTCTCTCTCTCTCTCTCTCTCTCTCTCTCTCTCTCTCTCTCTCTCTCTCTCGCCCACTCACTGAGCTTGTTGGGCTGTGGGGCTTGAGGCACATGCGTGACTGTTTCCCGAATCAAGAGTGGGATCTCAGTTTCAGCCCGTCCACAGTTACCGAGTTGCGAACGAACGTCCCTTTTGCCAATGTGACTCGCGGCTCCCAAGTTTTCTGGAAAGATTTGTTCGCTACGAACAAATCTTTCAAATAGTTCCTGTATATCACGATACGTGAAGACAAAGCAAGACTTCATCGTCGATGTGACCAACAATGAAGGTATACCCCCCCATCAAGAAAGGCCACGGGCGTGACCGCTGTGGCAGCTGTCCCTAAACCCTCCCAATCCTGTGCGAACCGTTTTCATCAACAGCGTTCGGAGCAATTTCTTGGATCTGCATGCAGGAGAAAGGAAAAGGCGATGGCCACCAAGTACAGCACCGTCTTGATGGCATAGTGGACCAGGTACAAAAACCAGGCCACCATCCGAGACAACTGGCTGACCTTCCCAGACCAACCGTGAAAGAAGGCGGAACGGCGAGACCCTCCATGGTTCCTCCATGTGTTTGCTCCTCCAGGCAGCGTTGACCTTCAATTGAATGGCTCGGGTTGGGCTTTTTAGGGTGATATTGAGCTTACAATTATTTGAGAAGAAAGGAACTTTATGAGGGGCGCACGATCAAAAGAAAATAAAAAATGGGGCATGAATAATTTATCTTCTAGCACTTCCCTTAAATCATCACTCACAGTTTGAGGGCTTTAGACCTTAAGACCAAAAGGTGTTTAAAGGAATTTCTGTGACGTGTGAGGTTGCAAATATCCTGTCTGGAAAATCAAAGTTATTCTATTTCATTCTCTTCTACTCAATTCAATTGTATTCTGTTCTATTCCATTTCATTATTTTCTGTTCCATTCCATTGCATTCTATACTATTCGACCTCACTGCACTCCATTCTCTTTCTATTTTCTACTCCACTGAATTCCATTCTATTATATTCTATTCCTTTCCATTCAGTTTCTTTTTCATTCAATTATTTGCTATCCCATTGCGCTATGTGTGACGCGGCATGGATTGCACGGTGCGTTTTTGGTTTTTTTTCTTATAATTTTTCTAATACATGATCTAAAATAATAACACAGTTTTTTTGGAGAAACGGGGGGGAATTTGGAGAAGAGGCGCAAATTGGCAGAGAGGAGCAGGGAGGAGACTCATTGCGTGGCATTGTTTTGCATCAATAATAAACACATTTCAATGCTTATTTTATTATTTAAAACTATATAGTTATGTTTACAATGATATATTGAGGGGGACATGTTGAAGAAATTCTTCTAGGTAGATGCCTTTGTCCTCATTCAAAATAGTTGATCGTATGCAGTTTTTTCTCACAGACAACTCTGTGTTTTTCCCAGCAATGGAAATCTTTTTTGTAAAATCTTTGTAAAATTTCGCTTCATTTATTTCATTTGTAATCCATCGCCCTTGATTGTATGCATGGAAGTACGGCTGAGCATCTGTGTGCAGCTGATCAACAGGATGTTGACTACAAAACAAAAACTCTGTAATGGAACGAGCCAGTGGCACCGAAGCAAATGTGCGCCTTCCACATAAATGTGCAAGAGTTATCGATCGTTTAGTCGTAGAGTTGTGTTGTTTTACTAGTGTGCCTCTTACACGCTTTCACTTTATTGTGCAGTTCTGCGCTTTGTTTTACAACCCCAGCCTCAGCCATATTTCTTGTACAGGCTTTCAGCACGCAAACACACGCACACACACACACACACACACACACACACACACACACACACACACACACACACACACACACACACACACACACACACACACACACACACACACACACAGTGGCAAGTGACAAGGCACATTTATTTATGGTAACCATCCCATTCCTCATGTTGTCCTGGGGGCAGAATTTGTGGCGGAATCTGCACAGCTTCAATGCCGATCTCTCCCTTCTCTGCCCTCTTGGACCCTTCTCCATTTCATCTCTGTCTGCTGTCTTCTTCTTCTTCTTCAGCCCAGATTCGCCATCATTTATCCCTCTACCCTCCCCCCCCACCCCCCACCCCCCCACCCACACCCCCCGCGGGCAACGCTCTGGTTCTATTCCTCTGTTTCTGTGGCTCGAGACTTGCTTTGCCTGGTGCTTCACAATGTTTATCCACGGCTTAGTCATCTTAGAACAAATGGCATGCATGAAAACCCAAGCACTACAATTCATTCACACTGGATAAAACAATTACAGGTGAGGGCGTTGAATCGGGGGTGTTTATTCATCACCTTCGGTGAATGAATAAATAAGAACGATGGGGCCCCCTTGCCACTGTTGCCATATTATTCTAGATGGGCTTTCTGGACGGGATCAAACTCACTGATAACTGCAGTTAGGGAAATATAAGCTCAACCGACCGCTACTGATATTGGGCGTCTGTTAGTATGACTACGCTTTGTTACTATTACTATTGATATCAGCCATTCTGGGGTGATACATAGATGTTGTTTGAGTGTGCATATAAAATCCTTTTTTGGGGATTTGTGGAAGAAGTAGAGTGAGAAGCTGTAGGTTGCTTTAAAATGTTGGTGTGGCAGTTCCGCCTGCCAACCGGCACCCGAGTGGCGTTTTAAGGGCCCCCCAACACAGAAACACAGGCAGAGATGTTGCAAACACACCAGTTTATTGTGGAGAGTGGCGAGATGGTACAAGCCGGAAGCAGATGGACACATGTCATGACAGAGCCTCTCCTTGTGTGTGTGCGGGGATGGGTGATTTGCCTGTTGCTTGTTGATTGCTGTGATGAACAACAGCCGTACAGCCACCCCTGATAGACATGTGCGGCTGCTTAAACCACACAACCCCCACACCACAGTTTGATATCCAGGGAATTTTGCTAACAAGGCCTTCTATTCCCTCTCTTTGTGAATGTCAACTAATGGTTCAAGCTAGAGGTGCCTAAAAGTGACTTCATCGAGGGAACTGAGGCCATGAGCCTGTGCCGTCCATGCGGGTGGAGCTAGGGGGAAAGTCGGAGTTGAAATAGCATCTACTCGTTGGGACGAATCCGACGGTGACAGGCAAGTTCCTCCCCCACAAAGGGGGCGGGGATTACCTCTGACCTAACCCTCTCCACACCCCCTCCTCTTCTCTCCTTTCTTCTCATCTCCACTCCTCTCCTCTCTCCTCCACACATCCTCGCCTTCTTGTCTCCTCTCCTCTCCTCGTTTTCTTTCACTCAGTTTTCCTCTCCTCTCAACTCCGCTCCTCTGAGGTGGAGTGAAGAGAAGATGGGAGGTGAGAAGAGGAGAGCAAAGGAGAGAAGATGGAGAGGGAAGAAGGAGAAAGAGATGGAGATGCAGGGGGGAGAGGAGATGATAGAAGGAGAGAGGAGGAGAGAAGAACAGATAGGAGTTCAATGGAGAGGAGAAGAGTGGGGGAGAGGAGAGAAGAAGAGGAAGAGAGACAAAAAGGGGAAAGGAGAGGAGATGAGAGGAGACAAGAAGAAAAGGGGGATAAGACTAGTGCAGCGATTCCCAACCTGTGGGCCGTGGCCCGCTGGAGGGTATTGCAAGTGGGCTGCCAAATGGGCAAAACACATAGATTTTCTTGAAAAAAAAAAAAAAAAAATACAGTACATGTATTTATTTTAAAAACGTTTTTTAAATGTAAAAAACAATATATAGTAATTTCATGGTCTTTCTTCCACACAGTCCCGCCTGTCAAACAAATAAGAAACGCGCACACGCTTAGGTTAATGGTCAAGGTATCGTTCTCAATTTATTTTAAGGGATGAGTAGTTCCTTTTTATATACACAGCCTTGTGCCTTGGCCTTTTATTCCATTTTCCAAAATTCTTTTAGCTCCAAACCAAATGGTTTTTTTTGTCACGATTCATCTGGTACGTTGTTGGCTTGGTTCCAGGTTTAAAACTCTTTATAGAAGGATTTTCTGAAACATCAATGGAGTGACTGAATGGGAAATTCACTTTCTGAAGCGGAGCCGTTCAAAATGTGGACGGTCGCTGTTGAGCTCTATAACCAGACAATATTATATTATTTATAATAAAAAAACGAGGCTATATGTACGGTATATCATCAATAAATGCTGACATTCATATACAGTAAAATTGTATCTATGAAAGAAATTCACTCACCGCCCCACACCTCCTAGTGGTTGCGGTGGCGTGCTTTCGTCATAAGGGATGTTATTAGTTTTAGTTTTTGAGGAAGTCTGGGGCAAAAATCTGAAAAAGTATTGGAAAGAGTATCCATAATACAGTACACCGCAGTAACCCTTTGTTGTATTGGTTGTCTTGACACACACATAACTACTAGAGGGTGCAAAATGCATTGGTTTATATTTTGTTCAGTGTAACCCTGAAAAAGTCAGACAGTCGTGCTCCGGGACATAATTCAATAGATACATTTTCGTGACTATGAGCACGAAAAACTCGTTATACTGGGTTGCGCCACCACAATAATTTGTTTACGCTCCAAGCAACAAAAAAAAATCAATACAAAAGTATGATCCAAGGGCCTTGAGTTTCACTGGGTTCAGGTTGACAGATAGGTCAGAAGCATTTTTTCCAATAAAAGCGCATTTAAAACTCTCAATCACTCAAATTCCCTGCTTTTCCATTCATATTAAGAAAGTTACATTATGGCCTGTGTTTAATCCTGCAACACATTCAAATAACACTGAAATAACATTGTTGAAGCTGTATTAATGTCGCAAATTACAGAATTACAATGTAAACCTTATATGCCTATAATTGTATATTGTATATTACAACTATTATTACTATTTCTGTTCTTCACTTTTGGCTATTTTTTGTATATTTTGCCAGAGACAATTCCTTGTTTATAAAAAGGCACTTGGAGAAAAACAGATTCTGTTTCTTTGATTTGAAGAATCTGCTGTCGGTATCCTCTGATGATTTGGGGACTATCTAGAGTGGAGACGATTAGATGGACTTCGCGCTAGCGAACATCCATCATGTCATCAAAATAGACAGTAATGCATCTATGCGTCAGTTTGATGCCACAGGGTTAGAGAGCCAGTCTTGAAAAGCAGGCGACTTGTTGCATAGACGCAGCTTGTATTTGTATTTATTTATTTCATGCGCTTTCGCTCGGTGGTTGGTAGGAAAAAGCCGTTAACTGCAAAGCCTGGACAAAGATGGATGAAAGGTCATTTTCACATCTTATCTTCTTTTAAAACGCAATGAATTTTCTCTGTTTTTGAAGGAGCAATAGACAACTTATTTGCTTTTACTCATCATTATGAAGTAAATGTTGACTGCACAGTGTAATAGCTCTAGAATAATGACAACATCAGCGTTTAGATTGGTTCCTTATAAGCCTCCATATCACTATGCAATACAGACTGCCCCCGGGTACGAACTCCTGCGAAAATTATGGATTTATGGTGCTGCATCTCAGGAAGTGTGTCAACCAATATGCAACCATTTAGTGGAAATGGTGGACCGTGGGGCAGTTATGAGCATAGCTCATAACCCTTAAACATAAAAATGACTCATTGAAATTGGTTGAGAAAAGTCAAGGATCCATCCAGAAAAACGTTGACGTATCGTAGCAACGAGTGGAAGCCGTCAGTGCTGCGTCTATGTATACGTATATGTCTATGATTTTCGAACCGAAATAAATAATAAGTAATACCACTTGGAAATACTATGGGGTGTAAATTGAAAAGTTGTCTATTGCTCCTTTAAGCAAATGCATCAGAACTAATATGAAGTGAAGAAGATAATCAATCTGTCAGCTCTTTATTGTTAGTGTAATTTATTATTGTCTATTCTAAATTTGTAGATTTGTTGTATATTTCCAACCATTTTTTAATCATCTATTCATCATTTAGGTTTCTCTAAAGAAATACATGATGTATGGAATTTTATAAAGTCCCAAATAACATGAAAGGTTATATGTCAAACTGTCAGTGCATGCCATAGATGCTGCCAGAGAACAAATCTGGCATTCTATCTCTGACATGGTTATCATGACAATTTGAATGATTTTTCTCTGTCAGGCCCATTTGTCCAGTGGTGCAAACAAGCTTCACACTCAGGACAATTATCCTTCCTGTGGAGTTCTGACAAACCAGGGCCATGGTGTGTTCGTAGCGGGGTTTCAGGCAGAGTTTGTCCAGGTATATAATGGTCCATGAGTTATGAATCACTTTGCGTTCAGAAGCCATTCAGAAGAATTGAGTTGTAATGTAAGTTGAGTTGTAACACAGTCATTAAAAAAACGGTGCAAATATTTCACACACATGTCCACACAATTGGAGACAATAACCTTAAGTCAAGGTCACAGGGAAAAGCTTAGTTTAGCTTCATTTTATTTGGATTAATGGTGAAAAGTTGGTCTCTTTTTGGAGGTTTGGCTCTTAACGAGTGAGTCAGTGAAACTTGTTTGTTCAACTTTCCAACTCATTGTTTGTTTGATGCGGTCAATGAACGAGGGTCAGAGGAGCGGGTTTCCGCTCTGAGTTGTGAATGTAATTGTCACAAGAATAATTCAATTCTGTCAAAATGATTTATTTTGGTCAAATGGAAAGTGTAAATCGGTCACATTCACTATGAATTATGCCAAATGACTTGGTCTGCTTTGCCTTGGACTTAGCAATGTTTTTCAGTTTGTGAGTGGACGATTTCCTTGCTCCCCACCCTTTGGCTGGAGCGACTCCCGAGTCATTAAAAAGATTAGTTCACTACGACCGAAACGTTTGCTCGTCTAGATGAGATGGACCCCACCAGCCCAGAGAACACAAATGAAATCTGTCATGAGGTGAGATCCCAGACACAAAAGCCTTATGTGCCAACGGGGACAAAGAGAAATAAGAAAGTGTGAGTTTCCTGGAGTTTAACGGTAGGAGACACCACCAGGGAGTAAGCGGGAAAATAAAGATTCTGGCTGCGCTTCTCCTTTCATCAGAATCGACCGGTTCAAAACCTGGTATTTCTATTTTATTCAAGGCCCGGACCGACAGATCCACGTTGTTGACCACACATCTGGAACAATGGTGTTCTTTTGTTGTTTTAATGAGGCACAAGGAACATGTTGAACGTTGCAGGCTCATTGTTTTATTTCTTCATCTCCCTCTACAGCTTTCTGCCACAGCGAACACCGAACCATGGAGGAGGCTCCAATCACCATACGGCCAAACTCTACACACTGTTCCCAACTACCGCCGACGAAGGGTCTCTCTGTTGACCGAGTGCCAAATATGTTGAACATTTCCTGCGGGAAGGGCTCACTTCCCCAAACAGACACAAAAAAAAAACATGCCCATGAATCACGTAGAATCCTAAAACTGCACCGTGCCGCTCTGGGGATTTCCAAGGCTCGTTCATGCATGTGAAGGGCAAGGGTAACCCTAACCCTGCCGGGAAGTCCATCTCTTATGCCGCAAGGTGTGCATTCCACATCATCCAATCCACCAGGCCTTGACGTGTGGCGCTCCCTGCATACGCCGTGGCTCCTAAATGATGTATCATTTGACATGGTGACATGGCATCATTTGACATGGCATCGGACATGGTGGAACGACACCAATCTTTCCCGCCTCGGCACTCTCTGCGAAGAGGACACACTCTGCTCAGGAGTTCACTACACTGTGCTCAGGAGGAATCATTTTTAGTTTTGTAAGTACTCGTTGTTATTTGTCTCTTTTGTCATTTATTATACAGATGCTGCACTCAACTTGGATTTTTGTTGTGATGCAAGACTTGCGAACGATTCGTTCATATCGAACCAGTCTTTGAACTGATGGCTCTTTTCCTTAGTTTTGAACAAAAAAGTAGACAACCGCAAGCCTGGAAATGCTGGGTTGTTGCCTACACAATTTTTGGAAGAAAGGTTGTTTTTCAGTTTCGGTCTTATCTGAATGTTCTACTTGCAAAATGAAAATAATTACTGAGGATTCAATTTATATGGTAAAAATGGTGAAGGCATTTGGCATAATTCATTTTGAATATGATTGATTTACACTTTTCATTCCACCAAAATAAATAATTTTAACAGAATTAAATGATTCTTGTGAGAATTCAACTCACAACTCAGAGTTAATCCGTTCTCTTCTACGCCAACTGAATAAAATTAAACGAAACAGTCGCAAACAAATGAACAAATCGTCACTCGTAAAGAATCTAATCTCCAAAAAGGGACATAACTTTTCATCACTAGATTGTTGACGTTTAATTTTGTACTGTACACTGTACTCTGTATACTTCATCATTATTAGGTGCAAACAAAATACAAAATAATGATCTCAAGAAAATATCCAATAGTCGATATAAATTTTAAATACCTTAAAAATTAAATGTTGTAAATGATTATCCCTGAGTTGATGGATAATATTTTGATGGATTAGATTACCAACACCTTAAAATTCAAGAAAATCAAGAAGTAAAAATATGTTTTTGTAGTTAATCAAGAAGTAAAAATATGTTTTTGTAGTTCCTTTTTGCTACAATTGAAAATGAATGTTCATTTTAATGGACTTATGGTCTACATTTACATTTACATTTACATTTAGTCATTTAGCAGACGCTTTTATCCAAAGCGACTTACAAGGGAGAATAACATTCAAGCTACATTGCGACAGAGACATTAGTGTAACAATAAATACTGCTAAGTAGTGCAAAGTAATTGTAGGTTAGGAGAGGAGGTACTCACTGAAGAGCTGGGTCTTCAAGTGCTTCTTAAAGACAGAGAGGGAGGTCCCTGCTCTGGTCATTTTTGGCAGCTCGTTCCACCAACGTGGAACTACAAATGAGAATAGCCTGGATTGCCGTGGCTGTACGGCCGGCAGAGCCAGGCGACGCTCATTTGACGAGCGCAGCATCCGTGGGGCAACATGTGCTCATACAAGAGCATTTAAGTAGGCGGGAGCATTCCCAGCAATCACTCTGTAGGCCAGCATAAGAGACTTGGACTTGATGCGGGCGGCTACAGGTAACCAGTGGAGCTCGATGAGCAGCGGAGTGACATGGGCCCTCTTTGGCTGGTTGAACACCAGTCGCGCCGCTGCATTCTGTATCATCTGGAGTGGCTTCACCGCACAGGCCGGCAAGCCTGTTAAGAGGGCGTTGCAGTAGTCGAGACGGGACATCACCAACGTTTGTACCAGCAGTTGAGTGGCATATTGGGTCAGGTACGGCCTGACTTTTTGGATGTTGAGTAGTGCGAAGCGGCAGGACCGGGAGACGGCAGCAACCTGGTCCGAGAATGTCAGTTGGTCATCAATAATGACACCAAGATTCCTTGCAGCCTTGGTAGGAACAAGAGATAGAGAGTCGATTTTAATATCAATGTTGTGATAAGTTGTATAAGTTGTATTTGTATTTGTGATAAGTTGTATTTGCCTGCTCCCTTCCGCTATAATCATAGCAATTCTACTTTGTGCAAAGTTTGACTTGACCTACAATTTCTAAATATGTGATCCACGGATGATGTGTTTCCTAGCGCTGTTTACACTTGACAGATTTGATTTTGACTGTGAAATGCTCAACTGTAAATTAAAGACTGGTTCGCAAAACGCTGCAACTAATTCCATGTCAACAGTGTGGCTCACAAATGGTAAGCAACATTATCGTCTATTATTAACGGTCATTGTTATTTATTTATAAATAATATATCCAAACCATTGTTTAGGTGCAAATAAATGTTCTTATGATGTTGCAAAAGTGTATGAAGTTCTTCTCTTGCAGCGCGCCGTTGTGATCACCCATGAAGAAAAACCAAATCACAAAATACACAATATCAATATTTTGCACATACCTTTCACCTTCAGTTTGCTTTCCACTGCAAAAAGTCTCAGTAATGGGTAAAGGTCACTGTGGTCAACTAGGAACAGGGATAGGAATTACAAATATTGCACCTTCAGCTACACAAGTGTTGGCCTGACAACAACACTGCCATATTAGTACATCACGCAACATAGCTGCGGCATGGAATGATGAACGACTCCTCCCCGTTCCCCATCGACACGATTTTTCTGCCAAATATTCAACCCAAGCACTATTGTGGAGAAGAGAGAGAGAGAAAGAAACTATATTCATAAGGTACCAACCGCAGCAGCCTTGATACTTGGCCAACATAAGAGACTGAAGAGCGACAGTACAATTTATTTTGAAACAAAATAAGGCGTCGTGGAGTGCAAAATCTTCCAGGCGATTGCTTGCGATTTGCAAGCAATCGCTGGTACAGACTATGGAGTTTGTAAGAAGAAAGGTTTGATTTATCACTTATCATCTGGTATGTTACACGGTAAATGGATATAATAATAATAATAATAATAATAATAATAATAATAATAATAATAATAATTATTATTATTATTATTATTATTATTATTATTATTATATAAAGATAAACATATGCCATTAAAATCGAAACTATCTAAAATAAATATATATAAAAAAAAAAACATTTGAACAATTTTACGTGTGTTTTTATTGTAGATTCATTTGTTGTAATTGATTGTAACGAATGGCCAATTGAATTGCCAACGGTGTGCCACTAACAGACATTTACAGACAGAACATTTAACTTATTTTCAAATCCCAATGTTGACAGGCATGGATCATGCAATGCATGTGTAACGTCTGCACAATACAGTTTGAAATAACTGCATCCTGACTAAATTAACTAAAGGGGGAATCAAGGATTGAATCGAAGGAACTGAAAGAACTTGCGGACAGTTCTGAACTATTTCCGCCAGATTTTTAGATTCCTTCACCGATTTATTTGCGAACTATCTTTTGCAGTAGCTCTTGGTGGGAAGCGGAGACTCAAATGGACAAATTGTTTTGGTTGAGGATTCAGTTCATTTCATTTACTTCAAAGATTTGGTCAAAAAGAACGAATCGTTCCTGAACGACCTAATACTAGCAGAGAGAGCATGTTGCTATTTCACTTCCAAACAACGCTACAACAAACAATGATGCAATTTGTGGTAGTTAGATAATGGTCTCCATAGGAGGTTTATTTGTCACATACATATACGTTCATACATATATGCAGTGAAATGCCCTTGGAGATTATGCACAAAAGTTACTAAACAGCACATAATAGCTTCCTAATTCCTACATAGCTAACTTACGGAAACTAACTGATTCCTAAAACGTAATGCAGTTAGTGAATAGCATGATATCAACAAAATAAAATAAAAATAAAATAAGACTCAAAAAGATAATACAGAGTGGGGGTACAAAATAGAAATAAAGGGAATAGAGTTATGTATATGGTATAGGCTATTTGTATATACAGATATATGCAGTAAAGTGCATGTGAATAAAGTGAGTATGGAGATATACAGTACAGTATACAACAGTACCACACAGCAATACAGTAACACTGAACAGAACAGCAATACAGCGCAGTATGCAGTAACCCAGAACAGTGATACAGCATGCAGTACAGTACAGTACAGTACAGTATGCTACATACAGTACAGAAGGCAGTGGGGCCTGTGTGAGTGTCTCAGTGCTTTTTGTAAGGACCCCTGGTGAGTTCGGCGGTGACAGTTCTTATGGCTTGCGGGAAAAAACTCTGTCTCACTCTCTCTGTTCTCGCTGTGTGACTGTGGAGGCACTAACGACCGCAGCAGCTGGAACAGTCCGTTGTTGGGGTGATGAGGATCCTTCATGATCCTGCGGGCTCTGCTGCTACACCTCCTGGTGTATAAGTCCTGCAGGGAGGGGAGGGTAGTTCCAGTGGTACATTTGGCTGAACGCACCACCCTCTGCAGGGCCTGCCTGTCCTGAGCAGTACAGTTCCCAAACCAGGCAGCAATGTTGCCGTTGTTGTCAGGATGCTCTCTACCGCTCCACAGTAGAAGGACTTGAGGATCCTCACCGAGACCCGGAATTTCCTCAGCTGCCTGAGGTGGTAAAGATGCTGCCTCGCCTTTCTCACCAGAGTGTCTGTTTGTAAAGTCCATGTTAAGTCCTCTGTGATGTGGACTCCCAGGTAGTTGAAGCTGCTCACCCTGTCGACAGAAGTCCTATTAATCACCAACGGCGCGTGCGTCCTCGGTTGTAATCCCCTCCTAAATTCCAGAATCAGCTGCTTCGTTTTGCTGACGTTCAGGTGGAGGCTGTTGTCCTGGCACCAGAGTGACAGGTCAGTCACCTCCTCACAGTAGGCCTTCTCATCATCGTCGGTGATCAGGCCCACCACTACGGTGTCGTCAACAAACTTGATGATGGTGTTGGAGCTGGACCTGGCCACACAGTCATGTGTGTACAGGGAGTACAGTAGGGGGCTGAGGACGCAGCCCTGGGGGGATCCTGTGTTCAGGGTGAGGGTGCTGGACATGGGCCTCCCCACTCGACCACCTGGGGCTGGGCTGATAGGAAGTCCAGGATCCAGTCACCCAGCGGGGTATTCAGTCCGAGTTCCCACAGCTTGACAGCCAGTCTGGTGGGGACTATGGTATTGAAAGCTGAACTATAGTCGATGAACAACAATCTCACATAGGCCCCCTTCCAGCCATCCAGGTGCGTGAGCGTGGTGTGCAGTACCTGGAGACCGCATCGTCCGTGAATCTGTTTGGCCGGTACGCAAACCTTGCATATGCACTGACATTGTGTGCACCGACTACCAAAGCAGTTCAAGACGAAGGAGATTTTTTGGAAAATAAAAAAAGAATTTGTCTATCACCTGAAAAATCACAAATTATGCAGACTGTGTATCTTACACTGTGACTACCGCGGAACATCTGCTCTGGTTGTTGTTTGTAGTGCACAAGTTCCGCTAGTGATGAAAGGTTACAGACTCCGTTCTTGACCAGTCACTCAGTAAAAAGAGTCGTTTGTTTTGATTCAGTTGGTTTGATGCACGGCGAACGAAGGAACTCAAGAGTTACATCTGAGTTGTGAACAGAAATCTCACAGGAATTATTTAATTCTGTCAAAACGGTTTATTTTGGTGGAATGCAGTGTCGGAGCGATACCAGAAGATTCGTTGTGAACAAATCGTTCGCCAGACTGGCATCATTTATTCCATTGCAAGGATCAAGGAGCTACGACAACTAAGAAGCTTACGCGAGTTACCATGAGTCAATGCTTAAGCGCTAAGTACACTAAAACATGATGACGCCTGAGTACAGTACTGATAGGGTGACCACCTGTCCCGCTTTTTGCGGGACAGTCCCAAAATTGGAATGCTTGTCCTGCAAATAAAAGCAAATGTCCTACAATTCACTGATCATGCATATTAGGTTTTTTTGGGGGTTTTTTTTGTACTGTCATCATCTTTCCAACATTCACCTCATGTGTTTGGGCAGTGGACCAAACCACTGTGAGCCATACAGTATGGGTGGGGAGACACAGTCTTTTGTAACTTAAAAATGCGTTGTTTTGTGTCTATTATTAGCATTAGTGCATTCACTGCATATTATTCTATTATTTAAAATTATATAGTTTTGTTTACAATGATATATTGAGGGGAACTAGCCTCCCTAGCTTTCTAAAGCTACTTGGTAGAAAGATAGCAAAGAGGTGTGATAGCTGATAGAAATAGCATTGGCGTAAGGAAGGAAACTGGAGCAAGCCAGATCTCCTGAGAAGCGAAAGAGACTGCACTTTTGGGATGGGAGTAAAAAATATCCATGGCTGAAAGCTGTTCCAGGTGACCCTCAGAAAGGAGATTGCGGTTTATGCCGCCGGAGTTTCACCGTCACCCATGGGGAGAGAGGGGGATGTTAAGAGGCATGGAGACGGTGAGAGTCACCGGAAGAATACACATAGAATACACAAAGAATACACAGCATGACAAGCTTTTTCTCTGAACCAAAAGACAAAATCACAGCGGCTGAGGTGATGGGTGTCTGCCATGACGTGCGGCAAGGCTTGTCATACAGGTCAGGCAATTGTGGCTCTAAACTTGCTCCTGTCATATTCCCCCCGATGCAGAGATAGCAAAGAAACCTGCTTGCGGGCGAACAAAACAGTGCATCTGTAGTTACAGAAGTGATTGCACCAGTATCGTTGGAGACAAGATGTTTGAAACAGTTCGATGCGCCAGTGGTTGCAGAAAGACCAGATTATTTTCCATGTTTCTCTATTGCTTCTGATGCACCAAACCACGGACGGACCAAGTTATTCCCGCTAGCATTGAGATATTACACGCCCAAGCTCGGCGCGCAGATCAAATTGCTGCACTTCGACGGAGATCACAAGGAAGGCTCCGATGTGATTTTTAACCAGGTCGTTTCAAGGCTTGAGGAGAGCCAACCTGGCGCTGGAACGCATCTCTGCATACTCGGCAGATAACGCCGGCGTGAATTATGGGGTACATAACTCTGCGTATAAAAAGCTAAAGGACAAGAATTCTGCAATAGTCAAAGCCAAACTGCGTGGCCCATATTCTGCGTAACTGCGGGAGGCATTCAGGCGATAAGCTGAGAATTGACATCGAGGACGTAGTCACAAAAATGTACGGCCATTTTTTTGTCGTCAGCTAAACGTGTTCAAGAATTAAAGGAAGTTTTTGATGCATGTGCCGACACGGTGGCTGAGTTTGTGGCCTGCTGCCAAGCAGCCGCATGATTCCTGGCCAGCTGTCAAAAGCAAATTCTTATCTCTCGGAGAAGAGCGCTGTCCATCAGCACTTTGGAAATTGTTCGTAAATGAGGAGGATGGCGAGGACGTGCCCTGTGAGCTCCAGGCATACCTGATGTTTTTGCAGAATTTTTGCAGAATGGCCTCAAACTGTTTTTCCTGCAACGCGGTGCTTCACGGCGATGGGAACAAGATGACCGTTTGTGATATTTTTGGGGGATTGGAAACCAGTACTCTCCTGCAGCGGTTTCCCACCGCACAGGCCGCTGTTACTGAGCAGGACTTTCTAGCGTTGTGTCGGAGCGCTCTCGCTTACCTGAACAAGCGGCTTGATTTCCCTGATGAGAATTACCTGAAGCGCATTTCATGCCTGGCTCTCAAGAGGGAATTAAGCTTCCAAGAGCTCCATGAAGCATCTGAAGCTCTCAAAGTGAGCTCAAAACTGGACCAGCTTTACGATGACTTCAGTGCAACATTGCCAAGTGCGAGGGAAATTGCCACAACAAGAGATCCTGTCGCAACCAAGTGGAGCTTTGTTGAAGCACGCCGGTGCCCCAAACTTGACAACACTCGTATCCTCTGCTTGGCCATTGATAATTTAAGAGCCAGGACTTCTACTCTGCGAGGCACGTGCTGGAGGTAAGTTAAGGTAAGTTTCATTTAGGAGGATTTAAATGTATATTTAATACAACACAGACAATTAATTCTATTATATAATTATAGAACCCTGGAATCGCGATTGTGGCGACCCCCCCTTGCAGCTGCCTTATAGATCTTATTGTGCGTAATCACCGGGTGTCATGACATTTCACTGCATATATATATGACCGTATGTATATGCATGTGACAAGCAACCTCTTGAATTTGAACTTGAGCATCTCTGTGACCAACACATTCGTGGAGAGGGTGTTTTCATTGATGACGACTGTCTGCGCGGACCAAAGGAATCCCGCCAGTGTGGACTTAATTAAGAGGCAACTTTTGGTGAAGTGAAACAACAGCTGCACCGGCAGGGAGTTTGACCCGCACATGCTGAAGGAGATGGCCCTGCTCCAAGCTGCCCGAAGCAACAAGAAGTATACGTTTAAGAAGCATTAATTCATTTAGAACGCATTTAATTTTTTCGGGTACATAGCCTAAAGTTGAAAGTTACTTAATAGCTTCTTATATTGGTCTGTTTCTCTTGTTTACTATTCTTAAAATGTGATTTTAACCAAAATATTAGCCTATTATATTAAATTCATTATATTTATTGGATTGAATACTGTAGGTCCTTGCCGTTAAAAGGATTGTTTCATAAAGCCCGCTTTGATTTAAAGCAGGTTAATATCCCACAAAATTGCAAAAATGCATTCCATCCAATATCCAATATTAAATCAATATTTACATAGCCTGGTGATAGTCATTTCACTCTCACGCATGTCCCGCAAAATCACGGCTGCTGTCCAGCAACCGAACGATACTGAGGTGGTCACCCCTGTACTGCATGCTATGCACACACGCACACACACGCACGCACGCACGCACGCACGCACACACACACACACACACACACACACACACACACACACACACACACACACACACACACACACACACACTCACATAACCACACAGGCTCATGAGCAAAGCATCAAGCGTTTGTTTACACCGTGTAATCGATGGTACAGTATATGAGCCATCGCCTCTCACATCACTACATTTCCGTGGTTGTATGCTGCTAGAACGCACGCATTCATCATGCATGGAGTGTCCCCCTCCCTCCTTTTTAATTATCAGAGTTTGCAGCTGCACGTATAATAATTGCAAGCATACAGTGTCGTATTTTTTCAAATCCCGCAGCCATTACAATTCTGGCGTAAATATTTATTCCTGACATTAGCTTCCTCAGCAATTTTCACAGTTTATGGCCTTCAAAAAAAAGAAATGCATGAATAAAAAAATGGGTTCTTTTAATGAATAATGCACCAAAAATAAAGTCTCTTTGGATAACATTCAAATTAAAAGCCGCTAGACACATACGGCTCCACAGCTAGGGCCTATGCGTGATTTCCTGATTTGTTCAGGTGCAATCTGTTTGGTCTGGATCCGGGTGAACGCGCTTCAATCTTGTTGAAAAGTGAAGTGAGCATGGCTGCCATGTTGCTTTTCAGCCGTCCTGTTGCTGCCTCCCTTTCCACTCCTCTATTTTCATCGTTTTCCCCCTCTGCGTTATCAAGGCACATCAGAGTCTTGCCGGACTCCCAATGTTTGCAGCCCTGACACTTTTTCCATTCTGAGCTTGTTTGTGGCGGCCGGCGTGTTTTTATGGAGACAATCTGAAATCTATTTGCATCCACCTGTGTCCAGAGAGTGATTACGCCGCTGCGCTGACGCTGAACGCTTTTGCTTTTGAAGTTACTCCAAGCGGAGTCATTTCACACACATTGCTTCCACTCTCTGGAACATGGATCCCTCTCGGTTGTCATATATTGCATTACATGACCTGCTAGGTGTTTATAGAAAGCTGTTCCGGCGCATTTTTGGTTTCCCGCCCCAACCCCGACACCTGGACATATTCCTGAAGTGTTCTCCAAGCTACACGAGTAGTAGCTGCCGTCATATTTGAGAACAGCTCTTTGAAACCTTTGGCAACCGAGCACATTTTTTTGTGTAATGAATCTTTTCTGTGAACTGAATATGGTTGTTATGGTTCACATGCGGGTGGAGAAAAATATGGACATTCTTCCCTCTTTGAAAGACATAAATAAATAGAAAAAAACCATGTCATCAGTATCATTTTTCCAGATATTTTTTCAAGATGCTGATTTATTTTAGTATAAATTAACCCTTTTTCACATATTTCTTCTGCTTTGCTTTGAATCTAATTATATGTGAGTTATCATTATTATTAATTTTATTATTATTATTATTATTATTATTATTATTATTATTATTATTATTATTATTTAATTTTATAATTTATTTTACATGCATTATTACTGCGTTACTGAATGTTTACTTTGGTCAAAACTGGTTGTTTTTAAATGTCGCATATGAATAAATTTACTTGACTTGAGTACTTCCACAGAATTTATTCCCAATTAATTCACACACACAGACACACACACACACACACACACACACACACACACACACACACAGAACTTGTGTAATACAGTAACTGTGCAATATATTGTAATAATACTGTAACAGATTTAGTAATTACAGAGTAAAAAATTAACAAAAAAACATTGTTATCCATACTATTGTGTACATACTCACACTGTACAATATGTCCAACTATATTTATTTTTTATACTAACAGCCATACTTGTAACCATACTACACCTAGCCCCTGCCAAAGCCTTTTAGTTAAACTTATCCTGTGCATAGAGTCACTTTTTGTATATTCTGTATATTTGTTTTTTTTTACATTACATTACATTTAGCAGACGCTTTTATCCAAAGCGACCTACAATTATTCAAACAGGCTGTAGCCATCAGGAGCAATGAGGGGTTAAGTGTCTTGCTCAAGGACACTGCAGCATGCTAGCAGGAGGAGCCTGGGATCGAACCAGCAAACTTTAGATTACTAGACCACCAGCTCTACCTCCTGAGCTACCAGCCCCCGATTTTTGGTTATTTGGTAATATTTGTGTTTTCCTTTTTTTCTGGCGTCTAAGTCTTTTTTAAGCTACTTATCTGCACAGCAATGTGCCAATCATCCCCACGACAATTCCCTTGTATCTCAAAATGTATTGAGACGAATAAAAAGATTCCGATTCGAATCCGTCCCAGATTGGACCATCAACCTACAAATACATTCTTTTCTTCCCTGGGTTTCGTGCTTTGTTGTATGGATTCCTCAGTATATATATATATTCCCTGCTCTGTATTCCTTCTTGTCGTACTCTCTGGAGCCTTCCAGACCCTCCATCTCAATCGCCACCTCCGCCTGTGTTTTCTACTTATTGTGAGTCCAGCGTGGAGTTCTGGCTCAGGCTCCGTGTCCGGTGGGAAGGCACTGGGGAAGCTGGGAGGGGTAGAGGTGCTCCTAAGCTTGCCCTCTGTCTCTCTCCTCTCCCCCTACTTAGATAAATAACAAGCTTCTGAGCCCCAGGTGCTCCCCGGAGGGAGGATGGAGATGTGGACTCACCTCCTCGCCGGCTGCCGGCGGAGAAGCACTCGGGTGCGACTGATGCACGACGAGGCTGAAAGCCTCCGAGGAGGAGGAGGATGTAATGCACGACTTCCACTCTTCGTACCAAACTGCAACATTTTCACCTAAGTAAACAGTGGTTGGCTTTTACCCAGAGAAAGATAAGATGGCTGTGACACAGAGTAGTGATGCACAACTCGCAAACGATTCGTTCATATTGAAAAAATCTTTTACACGACTCAGGAGCCATTTAAGAGTCGTTTGTTAGCGACTCTGCAAGTGTACCGTGACTTGTGGACAGAAAATAATAACTCCTTGCATTCCACCAAAATGAATAGTTTTGCCAGAATTTGACACAACGAAAGATACTTGTGAAAATTCCATTTACAATTAGGGCCAAACTGACTCTTCTAACTCGTTGCACCGACTGAATTAAACAAAGAGTTGTAAAATTGAACGGATCTTATTTTACTGAGTTACTCGTGAAGAGCTGAATCTCCAAAAGGACCCGAACTTTTCACTCCTATATGCACACACACACACACACACAAAAAGACAATCACACCCTAATCCATGTTTTGTGGTGTTTGTGGTGTCAATGAGGTGGCGCTATTCTTAAATACCTCTTGTGTACTTTTCTGTGTTTTTATAGGATACCTGGAGGTGGCTCTGCATCCATTCCGGTCTCCTAACTCCAACGAACAGCCGCTACTCTGTGGGCGAGACCAGAGGAGCCTCTGAGCTAATGAGGCCCAGGATGGAACAGTGGAGGGGGCTTACCACCACACTACCCCCCTCCCAAATGGTGCAGTAAACAAACTATAATATAATAATAAATAAAAATACATAATATATATGATATTATATTGGATTAGATCATTTATCTGACTATTGGTGCTATCTCTTTCCCTTTCCCTATACATAAGGATATATTACATCTACATAACAGTACATTATCATTGAGCATCCCTTTTGTCCATTGTGACTTATATTTATAATATATATACTGTACAGGCACTCCTCACTTAACGACCGAGTTCCGTTCCTAGGAGCAGGTCGTTAAGTGAATTGGTCGATAAGCGAGGACCCGTGTTATTTTACGGTAAGGGGAGTGGCCATTGCAAATGCTAGTGTAGTGAATACTGACAGACTGCTGGAACGAGACTGAGACTGAGAACGGTGATGAGATGAGATGTTAAAGATACAGTGTATATAGTGTATATAGAATATATGGTATAAATAGAATATATAGTGTATATAGTATATAAAATGTATATAGTGTGTACAGTGTATATAGTATACACTACTCACTAAAAGTTAGGGATATTCGGCTTTCAGGTGAAATTTCAGGATGAACCTAAAATGCACTATAACCTTTACAGGTGAACTTACATTGACCTCTAAACTTTTGAATGCACATGTCCAACTGTTCAATGTTTCAGTACTTTTTGCACAACTTGCTGTTCTCTAACAAGGAGCTGAATGGAAAAATTCACAACAGGTGTTTGATCCATGAATCGACCAAGATATTTCCTGGTTCAATTAGAATTGGTATTCAAACAGTCCTCTTCATCATGCTGTTCACATGTTGACATCACGAGACCAAGAGGACACCTAACAACTGATCAACAGTACCTCGCCATTGTGAGGCTTCAAACAGGATGTTCTCAGAGGGAAATGGCCACTGAGCTTAGAGTGTCACAGAGTGTCATCAGCAGCTTGCAACAGAGATACAGAGACTGGAAGAGTCACAGAAAGGCATAGAAGTGGACGTCCTTTGGCCACATCCCACACTGATGAGCGCTTCATTGTGAACAGTGCCTGCGGAACCGGATGATGAATGCCACTCAACTCCAGGCACATTTAAGGGAGGTGAGAGGCACCAAGTGTCACGTCAGACCATTCAAAAGCGTTTCCATCAGCGTGGTCTGCGTGCTAGACGACCTGCAAGGGTACCTGACCACACCACCAGGCACAGGCATCATGCTCTTGCACGGACCAGGCAGCGCTGACGCTGGACGAGGGACCAGTGGCCTCAGTGCTGTTCTCTGATGAAAGTCGATTCACATTGAGCAGAAATGATGGCCGCCAACGATGTTGGAGACGTCAAGGAGAGCGCTACGCATCAGCCACTGTTGTCACCAGACGAGCCTTTGGTGGTGGTGGTGTTACAGTGTGGGCAGTTGTGTCTAGTCAATACAGATGGTATTGGTACAGTAACAAGCCCATACTACCTGAATAACATCATTAATCCAGTCATTGTGCCCCTGCATGAACAACACAGGCCTCATTTCATCTTCATGGACGACAATGCTCCAGCTCATGGAGGTGGCATCATTAGGGAACGGCTGCTGGAGACTAGGGCACCTCAAATGGAGTGGCCTGCACTTTCTCCAGACCTGAATCCCATAGAACATCTATGGGATCAGCTGAGTCACCGTGTGGAGGCTCCTAACTCTGTACTCTGTAGAAGAGTGGGGGGCCAGGCCTCAGCAGACAATAAGTCGACTTGTGAACAGCATGAGACGTGGTTGTCAAGCTGTAATTGATGCTCAAGGGCACATGACAAGTTATTAAGATATTTACATTTTTTGTTGTGGTAAACCCACCACTGTTGTTGGCTTTTGTTTCAATAAATTGTTTGACATGATGAAATCACCATTGCATGCTTCTACTTAAATGCTCTACTTTCATGATATTATATCACTGTAGCGTGAACGTTTTACATTTTCCATAAATTTCACCCGAAAGCCAAATATCTCTAACTTCTTGTGAGTAGTGTATGTAGTGTATGTAGTGTATATAGTATATATAGTGTATATGGTGTATATTGTATATATAGTGTATATAGTGTATATAGTGTACATAGTATATATAGTATATAGTATATATAGTGTATTTAGTGTATATAGTATATATAGTATATATGGTGTATATAGTATATAGTGTGTATAGTATATATAGTGTAAATTGTGTTTATAGTGTATATAGTGTATATAGTAAATGTAGTATATATAGTGTATATAGTGTTTATAGTATATATAGTGTATATAGTATATATAGTATATATAGTGTATAAAGTGTATATAGTGTTTATAGTATATATAGTATATATAGTGTATATAGTATATACAGTATATATAGTGTATATAGTGTATATAGTGTTTATAGTTGTAAGTCCAAACGGTCGTTAAACAGGTAGGTCGTTACGTGAGGAGTACCTGTATACAAAGTTAAAATATAGGAAGTTGAGGTGTTAGAGCAGGAATACAGCGCAAGTCAAGCAAGATATAAGAAGCAAGTTTAAATAAAAGTATCATATGTACACATCTAACAACAAATAAGTTATGTCTTATGTGTAGGTGGCCTGTCAAAAAACCTCCGGAGTTGACGGTACGTTCCAAACGACACAAACCTTTTGAACGTGGCACCGCTTGAAGAACGGGATGTCTCTTTGCCTCCATGAGCCACATATCACGTTATTAAATCAAGCCATTCAACTTCCCTTTCCCCTCCTTTCTCATTCAGATAAAGGAAAATAACTACCCTGCCGAAATAAAGTGAGGGAGTTAAGTTGCAGCTTGAGAACAGATGGGCAGAAAATGTATTATAAAGCACTGCAACTGTCATTGTGACTTCCCCTCCTCCCTCATTCCCCGAGATTTAATGCTAAGCGTAAAATGTGTTATTGACGGTGCCATTGTTAGTATAAATAAAGAAAAAAGAAAAAGAATAGCACCAAAAACATGGTGAGACTCCAAAGTTAATTAAGGTAATTCACTCTTGAGAAAAAACACCAACATTTGCTTTTACAACCAAAGGCTGCTTTTCGTTTTGGAGACAATGATACAAATTATCTTACTCCTTCTAGTGATGCGAGATCCGTGAACGATTCGTTTCATAAAGAACAACTCTTTTAACTGACTGGGAAGTCTGGATTCACTCCAGCAAAAGAGTAGGCGAGCAAGTCAATCTTCCAATCACAAACTGTTCATCATTCACCAGAAGTCCACCAACTGAATCAAGCAAAAAGGAGTCGTAAAAATCAAAAAATAAATCGTTTTACTGGTTGACTCGCCAGGAGCTGAATCTGGGAAAAAAGAGTCGAACCTTTCAACTAACACCTTCCATGCTTCTTCTTCTGCGTTTCTTCCTTGGCCAGAGCATCTTGGATGCTCCACGTGGGGATGGGAGTGATGTGAGGCCACATCTCTCCCAAAGTTGAAGAGATTTTATATCAAATGGTGCTTTTCGTGCACTAATGCACTGGTTCTCTCAAGGGAGAATTACGTACGCCAAACAACTTCAGTCTACAGGAGTGTTCAATGTTCCTCTTCAATGTCAATGGAGTACTGCTTGGTAAGGCTGGCTGATATCTATTTAAGCATAGATTGTGAAAATCCATGGGTATAAAGTTTGTTTAAGAACACTTGATGTGGTCCTTTAAAGTTGTAATCCATGACGGTCTGTGTTGGATGCAAGTAACAGAATTCCCAGAGTTCCATTCGAAACTTTTTTTTTCCGACATCATAAAGTACTTGCCTTGGTCTTTACTCTAAGACGGTCAGTTCAAAAACATTCAATGAAAGTTCCAGCTCAATAAATATGGGATTTTTTTATGAAAATAAATCTTAGGGATCACCACTTTACAGTCATATTATGTAACAAATGAACACAATAGAGTAGGTCTTTTTTTTTTTTGCAGTTCTACCAAAGTGTTCAGTGTTCCTGACGCAGACGAAAGCGAACGCAAATACATTGAAAAAGTGCCACCTTAAAAGAAGTGTCTGTGTCTGTGTCTGTGTCTGTGTATTCATTTTTTACAAAATAATCTCACGGATTACCACTTTAAGAAGCTCATGAAATGCAATGCAGACATATTTCACATATCGGTGTTGTCTCTGTGAATGCACCATTTTTAGAGTTGCCACATTATTCAGTTGCGATGCGAGTAGGTTGAAACTTGGGGATTTGGAGACAGAGAGGGAAATCATTTCGGACAAGAAATTTTTTACCCCCATTTTGTTTTTTGCTGCCAAATGATTGTGGATGATCGTCATCTAAACGCCAAAATGGCAAGCCTGGGTTCCCAAGGACGGCCTCCAAACTGGTCTTCCTATGAAGAGCCAGAGATGAAAAACATACCGATATAAAAAGCAACTTCAGAAGTGACGATGCCCTCCTGGAGGGACACCGCGACAGAGGCAGAGGACGAAGCGAACGAGGAACGAAGAGTCCGAGAATCGAACGACTCCTTTTTACAGTCACTCATTAAGAGCCAAGCTTTTCCTCACATCACAGGAGTTTCATCACTTGGTGAAACCAATTCAAGCACCTTGAATTGGTTACACCACCCAAAATCCACCACCCAGAAGAACCTAGGCCGCTATGGTGGCATTTCTCTGCAGGTTTTGTTCCTGTCCGTAGTTCCAAAGATATTCCCACCAGTACTATTTCAGGGAGTATTTGCTTTTGAGTAAATGATTCAAGGTGTTGTTAGGCGTTCAAATAAAAACGCAGCTCGTTCAAACTTGCTGAATCCCCGGCTGCGTTCAGTGCGCGACTGGGGATTTTTATTTATTCACCAGCTGCGCCGCCACCTTAAAGAGTGTGTGCGTGTCTGTGTCTTTTTGTGTGTGTGTTTGTTAAATTGTGCCATTTAAATTTTTAGGCTCGGTAATAAAAAAAAAAAAAAGTCTTTCTATTTTTATTTTTTTTTATTTTTTAACAATTCCGGTGTCTCCCACTGCGGCGTCTCCGCCCACTCTCTGCCGTCTTCCCCAGCATCGTTTTTTAACGAGCTGGAAAGTGAGTCGACTTCCACGAGCTCCGCCTTGTTCTCACCCAGCTGCTCGTCTTATATCTTTCAAGTCTTTTATATATTTTATATCTTCTGCTCCGTCTCACACAGAACAAAGTCCAGGGATTGGCGGGGGGGGGGGGGGGCGTCCCTTCCTTCACAAACTCCACTATAATAAGGTGCTTAAAATGCTATTATTTTAGACAAACTGAGGGCCGTAATGGAGCGACTGTTTTGGAATAAATTGGAAACGATAATGATGACCTATATGATGTTATTGCGTATCATTTTATCACTGTTAGAGGCTCAAAGGCCAAGGCAAAATCCAAAAGTCCCAGATTGAGAAGGAAACCTTAAAAAAACCTAAGAAAGTGAAAAGTAAAGTGAAAATAAATGTGTTCTGAGTTTCTCACACCACAGAAAAATGTGTTTCAACCACCAAGCCAAATTTGAATGATTAAAAAGTTTTGCCAATATAAATATATAAAATTATCTTTTAAAATCAGGGGAAAAAAAGGCAGTACCCTCCGCTCTGAGACGCTGGGGGAGTGTCCGCTGAAAACACTAAAACCACGCCCCATCATGTTAAACGTTTACATTGGAGTAACTTCCATGTTTAAATGTGCAAAGTGTCGCAACAAATCACTGAATTCACTTTACACTGGGTTTAATAAATGGACACATGAGGGGAATTTTTCTTCCTAGCCGTAGGAAGTGGCGCAACTTCCTGTTTCTATTTCCTAGTGAATGTAGCCAAAAGAGATTATTTGTGGAAGTGCAACGGAGCCAAGTTTTTGACAGGTTTTTTTGGGCAATATTGTGAGTTCATTCATTATTTATGGCTTTGCCCCATTGAACTGGATTCTACCACAGTGAGAAGCCGCAGCAGAAACTTTCTCACCGGAAACTCGGAAAATTGAACTCACTTTCGACGTAATGCTGATGTAAAGGCAAGCGACAGCACTAGCTGATGCTATGTTCCGATGCAAATTCAAAAATTTGTAATTGGTGCCGATAATGGACCCCGTGTATTGCTGCCTGCAGCTATATTTATAATTATTACTGTAGTGATGTAGTCAATGTGTTGTGATGAGACTGAGACCGCACTGAACCACAAACAAGCAGACATAACAGTTTAATGGCTCTCAGGCTGAAGACATGGAAAGAGACAGACGAGGGGGTCAAACCAGAAGATCTGTCCATACAGTTAACGCTCTGACAGGGGCCGGCAAAGGGGTAGCTCCAGAATCCAGAAGGCGGTAGCACGGTCAGGACCGGGCTGGCGAGGACATGGGGATGTTCTTGGTTTGTTCTTGTAAAACATCACTTACAACCGTCCCAATTTCCATAAACCAGTGTTTCCCAACCTCTCCCACGGCACACTTTTTATAATGAAACAATCCCAACTACTATCCTGTTCACTGCTAAAGACGTCACAAACGCATAGAACTGTTCTGATTATGATGGCCGACTAATAGTAAGTGATGCAAGACTCCATACGATTCGGTCGTGGTGACCACATCTTTTAAATGACTCTGGAATCTTGATTTACTCGGGTAAAAGAGGGGGGCGAGTTTGTGAATCTTCCACCCCACAAACTGAAAATAATTACTGAGGACTAAATTACAAGTCAAGGCAAAGCCTGTCTAGGCATTTTGCGTAATTCATCTTGGATGTAAATGATTTACACCATCATAAATCAATTTGACAGAATCAGAATCCTCCCTCACTCACCAAGCAATGCACCAAGCGAATCAAACGAATGAAGCATCGGAAAATGTGACGCCTCCTTTTACTGAGTGACTCGTCAATGAAGGCATCTCAAAAAGAGAGTCGAGCCTTTCATCAGTGCTAATAGTTCTACTTTTCAGTGTGAAACTTGAGCTTGTTCTGATGAACACAGAGCTGATGTTCTGCTGGAACTGATGAATTAGTGCAGCCTTGCAATTTTGGTCTTGGAACACAGGTTTCTAGATTCAAGATTCAAGATTCAAGAGGTTTGTTCGTCACATACATATACATACTTTCATACATATATGCAGTGAAATGTAATGCAACACACCCGGTGATTACACACAATATGTCCTAGACAGAACACAGTAGCTACCTAAGAAAATTTCTTTCTACAAGACCAACTAACTGATTCCTAAAACGTAATGCAGTAAGTCGAATACTTATAGAATAAAATAAAAATATATAGAATAAAATAAAATAAAATGGAATAGATAAAGGGAATAGGCTTACGTATATGGGATAGACATGTATATGGGATAGGCAATTATGTAAATACAGATATGTGCATTAAAGTGGCATGTGAATAAAGTGGGGTAGTGTTTGTGGGATAATACAGCACAGTATACAACAGTACGGCGCAGCAATTCCGTAACACCGAAAAACCCAGAACAGTGACATAGTATGCGGTACAGTATCCTACACACAGTACAGAAGGTAGTGGAGCCTATGTGTGTGGCTCAGTGAGGACCCCTGGTGAGGTCAGCATTGACAGTTCTTATGGCATTCCAATATTTCTTTGGAATAGGATATCTCTTTATTTGTTATTTATTTACAAGTAGGATACAACAAAACTTGTCCTTTGCGTTTCACCCATCCTACACACCGTTGGAGGAGGGTGGTCTTGATCCAGTCGGTCTTGTGCAGCACCCGGGGACCAACTCCAGCTCTTTCGCCAGAGCCTTGGTCGGGGGCACCGACAGGAGCATTAACCCCCTAACATACGTGTCCCTTGGTGGTGGGAGGGAACCAGAGCATCCCCACTCAAAAAATGGAGGGAACATGCAAACTCCACACAGAAAGGACCTGGGACCCAGGACCTTCTTGCTGTGAGGCAACAGTGCTACCCAGTGAGCCAGCGTGCCGCCTTTTAAATGGAATTTTCACAGCACACCTGCCGAGCTCTCACGGCGCAGCGGCTGAAAAGCAATGCCATAAAACACACTTTTACAATGTGTAAAAAGGATTGCGAGATCAAACTGAAGAATTTATTTGACACATTTGGCTTATAAATAATAAAAATAAACGGGATGGGCACCGACCAGTTCCCCTGGTGGTCCAGTCCAGTCAACTGCAGCTTCGGTGAAAATAGACTGGAGCATTGAAATTGGTTTAAGCTCCTTCTGAGAGATCAAACTTTGTCCTTAGCTACGGGTGCAGACCTGTTCTGCTAACACCTTCACAGCTCAGTGTGATTTCACCCTGTTAAAGGTTTGCTGTAGACGCCTTCAGTGCTCCATAAAGGTGGTCCCCCTCAAAGGCTCTTTCTGCCGCAGGAGAAGAATTAGTTGGACCTGTGAAAATTGGGCCACTTTGTCGAAGTAGGAAAAAGTGCATTGTAGACACCCGTTCAATGCAGGGATCCAACAGCAAAATGGGATTTGAAAGTCGGATGCGGAGAATATAAAAATAGACGCCGGGGTGGAGGCCCCATGAAAGGTCTTTTCTGCTCCATACGGTGCGCTTCAGATATTAATATATTCATAACTTTTTCTTGCATGCATTTTTATTTGGCAATTCTTGCCATTTTTCTCTGTGTGTATGTTAGCCTTTGTTATGTAGATTTATTTGTCTGTTTAACATGGTTTCCTGGCTTGAGATTAGAAAAACAAATGCAATGAGAGCAACGAGAAAGGGACATGAGGACGTGGAAATCGACTAAAAACACCCTTCACGTTTATGACTCAAGTAGAGTCTGTATTTTTTTTTTTTTGAGTTATAAAATCATTTAATCTCAATATTCTGCCTCATAGAAGTATAATAAGCAGAATAACTTGTAATTATCCAGTCACTATCGCATATTCTTGTAATGACAATTTGGCTGCACATTATCACTTATATACTGCATATTGGATATACACATACATATACTGTATACCGTATACTGTATATATGGCTACAGTATATATATATATACATATATCCGGAGAACTTTTTTCATTGCTTCGCTGAGAGAGAGTAGCCTATGTAGATATATTTGTCTATTTAAGACAGCTGCACGGTTTGAGATTAAACCTTTTTTTCCTTTTCCCAGAAAAGAAATACGTTCTCATTGTCAATGAAAAGCAACTCCCACCCTGCCTAGAACACATTGTATTTCTTTTTAAGTGGGTTCTGTTTTGAGGTGGCCTTCGTGAGTCAAAAACATTGTTGTTGTCGTTGTTGTCGCCCTTTTAAATATACGGGTGCAAAATGTTCTCCATCCAGAAGGAGATAGTGAACATTAGGCGTGCTCTTACTCAGCACAAAGCAGCATTAAATAGAACAATATTAAGGATTGTGTAGCTGGGCGAGCATGTCTGCTTTGCTTTTACAACCATTTAACTGAGCCTTTTGGAGACACAAAGTTATTGCCCTAATTGGCTGAATCGTAAAGTAAAATATTAAGGACTTGAAGGACTTGCCTGAAATAACAACCAGTCCAACTGGAGTTTCATTTCAAGTTCAAGTCGAGTAGTTTATTTATTTGGTTGTGTATTTGAGTAAAAGGGAATTCTGAACACAAAAATAGACAAAAACCATTAAATACCAAAAGCCAAAACTCTTTGGATAAGAGTTAGTTACATGGAATTAGAATATATGAACATACAATTAATTCCATCTAACCTTATAATGCATTTATTTGACGAATTCGGACACATTTTGTTCATTCATCAACAGTGAGTACATTTTGCGAGGCCTTGCTGAATATTCAATTCTGATTGGCTGGTTGTGTGTTCCGTTATCTTCAGATGACAGTACAAAACCGTATTGCACCGATATTCTGTTTCACTCCAGGGCTGATGAAGTTTTAAATTATTTATCCATGTGTGTCCAGCGCATGGATTGAAGTGGGCCGGTACACACTGGTACAGTATGTAGTACTTGCACTTCTACGTTTGACTATTTGGCGTTTTACTACCTTGACTTTTTCTTGCATAGGAGCACTTCTCACAAGCTGCCAGTACTCTGTTTTACCATCTCAAGTGGACATATTGTTTATTTTTATATATTTCTTTATTATAAAGCTGATTGATACCCCCGCCCCCTCCCAACATGTAACTAAGGGGAGCATTGGCACTTATTTTTTCCACTTCAAGCACTGTGTCCGTTTAATACTGTATCAATGTATTCTTTAATCAAGCAGTATAATAAGCGGGATAATGTGCAGCCAGCTGGTGATTATCCCTTCCATACGCTGTATCCTGTATGCACCTATCAGCCACAGCATTAAAACCCCCATGCCTAATTTTGTGTAGGTCCCCCTCGTGTCACCAAAACAGCTCAAACCCGCCTAAACAATATTTATGTCGGTGGTACGTATCAAAGTTACATTCACAGTACCCCGTAGAACATTGCCCAGAGCATCACCTCCACCGGCTTGCCTTCTTCCCGTAGTGCATCCTGGTGCCATCTCTTCCTCAGGTAAACCACGCACACACTCACCTGGGCATCCACACGATGTAAAAGAAAACATGATTCATCAGACCAGGCCACCTTCTTCCATTGCTCCATGGTCCAGTTATGACGCTCGTGCCCATTGTAGGTGCTTTTGGTGAAGGACAGGGGTCAGCATGTGACTAGTGTGCAGCTACGCAGCCCCATACACAACAAGCTGCGATGCACTGTGTGTTCTGACACTTTTCTATCATAGCAGCATTAACTTTTTCACCAATTTGTGGGATTGGACCAGACGGGCTAGACTTTGCTCCTCATGTGCATCAATGCACCTTCCTTGTACCACTTTTGGTAGGTACTAACCACTGAATACATTGGAGATGCTCTGACCCAGTTATCTAGCCATCACAATTTGGTCCTTGTCAAAGTCGCTCAGATCCTTACGCTTGCCCATTTTTACTGCTTCCACGACATCAACTTCAAGAAGTGACTGTTCACTTGCTGCCAAATCCATCCCACCCCTTGACAAGTGCCACTGGAACAAGATGATCAATGTTATTCACTTCATGAAGTGTGGCTGATTGGTGTATACTTACATACGTATGCCTGGCCAACTCATTTCGATAACTTCACCTTCGTTATCTGCCTCGCTGGCTGCGGTCGCATGTTTGCGAGGTGTTAACGCGGCGTCGCTCCACCTCGTGTGTGGATCTGTCAGCGCTCACATCAAAGCCGCCCCGTCCTCCTCCTAACAACAGGAGATGTCGGCTGATTAAAAAATAATACAACCTGTTTCATGAGGCAGAGAAAATGTCTGGAGAAACATCTGTGAAACAAGTTGTTTATAAAATATGCAGCAGAAGCCTCTGCAATTCGAAATTCCTTTTTTGCGTGGGATGGCACGGCTATAAAGAGAATCGGGAGTGCGAGCCTCCGAGCTCCTTCATGTCCTGCTCTTCTACCTCCTCCTCACCCAACCCCCCCCATCACTTAAAGCAAAATGATCCTCCACGACTCCAAATCTACGGGGAAGAAGGGGACGCCATGCCGACATTTTTCCATGACAATGAATGACTCAGGATCGTCTTTCTATTACTTTAGAGAAAGTGAAATACAAAAGGGAGAAACAGAGAGATGTTTTTTTTCCCGTATAGTGCTTCTCCTGGAGGCATATGAGCAGACTAAAGAGTTCATTAATGCCGTTTTTGTTCTGAAGTGGTGGCCCCCGGAGACGCAGCCGTCTCCCGGGGCTACGAAGATGAAGGGAAGATTGGAGGAGGGAGGTTGGTAGAGCGAGAGAATGGACCCAAATGAAGTAGATAGATTAAAGCGCCCGCATTTCAAAGGCTCCCTTTGTAACCTTTTAGTGTACCGTTGCCGAATCTTTGAAAGTTAAACTGAGACAATGTTTTCTATTTTTCCCCCTCCAGTTTGAGTTACCCATCTTGAACAGGATCGCAGAATTTGTTGTCTGATGAAAGCTCTTTTTTTTTTTTTATCATTATTTGTGTAGATGGATCCACTGTGAGGAAAGCTTAAGGCTGCCCAACGCCAATTTCCACCCACCAAACCTCCTGCATTAAAACCACACAGACCATAGTGAACAGAATCCCACCCTACGACGACGACACAGTCTTATTTCTAGTAAAGATACACAGATGGTTTGTCCAATTTTTGGGCCCCGGAAATGATAAAATAGCAGCAGCTGAACAAATTGAACGGCCTCTAAAAGACCGTTCACCCGGTCCAGGTCGTCCTTGGTTACAAAGCCACAATTTCTCAGTCAATTGGGAAAAAATAAACGGAGCGGATTCATGCACTGCGTTCGCATCCCTTCGAGGTAATTTGCAGAAACGTTGACGTTTTCGCTTGCGTCACGCCAATGTCCGCCCATTCTGCCTGTACAAGGATTCTATTCAAAATCAAACTGCAAAATGTTTGTTCCCGTCGCCAGGAACCTGCAAAGTTCAGACCGACAGGGATGATGTTCTGGCCTCTGGAAAGTTGCCTGTTGGTGTTGATGCTAACACGGATTCTCACATGGAAAAAGGACAGATAGTCTGGTTTTCCATTGGCCTACAACAGAATTTCCGGGCTGGCGAGCCAGCTTCACCAGTTGATACGGTGGCCAACTCTGGTACTGCATCGCGGCCCATAAACAGCTCTCCACAACTGTTATGGAGATAAATCAAAAGCCACAGATGCCCTGGAAGAGGGCGGAAGATGAAAACTTTTATCTTAGCATATGTTTTGTATTTGCCACACTAGTCTGCAGCCAAGACTTCAAAGAAGATCAAGTTGTTTCAACAAGACGCTCCAAAGTCGAGGCAGATCGCAAGTTAGGCAATTATGAAAATCGAAACCGTGGAAGCCAGGTGTGCTGTATGAAAACACAACTTAAATCAAATGCCTACGCATACAAGGTTACTGCCAATCAACACGGATTATATTGTATATGTATCAACACGGCAGTCAGTATTCACGTAAAGTAAGCGAACACTTCTTTGAATATGCAACGCTGATCTCAAAGAAGAAAAAGCAAAATCTTGATCACATCTTCAGAACAATCTTTAGACTCTTTTGAGTAATCATTAATCATCATCCATTTAAGTGTGAGTCCTACATTGCACTTCATTACAGCGGCAACAAGCTACTTTGTGCTAATGCTAATGGGCTGCAACCCACGGTCAAAATTGTGTGCGCTGGGTTTGTTGTACATCTGGGTGGCGGGAAAATTCTTCCAGTCACAATTTATCAGTGAACATTTTGGCATACACCTCATGCAGTTCTCTTAAAATATGCAGACGTGTGAGCCACAGCTGGTACTCTGTATATCAGTGCTCATGGAATGTGTTGTACTTTTTACATATATATATATATATATATATATATATATATATATATATATATATATATATATATATATATACAGTATACTTGTGTATGTCTTATTACAGCAATGCAAAAGTCAAGCAGAGGAGAGGATCTACATTTAAACCCGCCAAGGCTTCATATTTCCTACATTCACTTCTGAAACACTTGGAATGCAAAGAGAATAGGTCTGCAAAGCTCCAAGTATGAGTCACATAACGCGGGAGACTGTTGTGTGAACGATGATTGAGACATTTAAATTTTAAAATTGCAATCGCCAAAGGCGTTAGGCCTTTGGCCCCTCTAGTATTACGTCAGGCGATTGGACGCCATTTGGGTAATTCGGCCGTTAATGTCCATGGTGTCCTGGCGTCTGGGGCCCAGCAGCGAGGGAGCGGGTGGGGGTAGAATTACAGTATATGTGAGAATGTAAAACGGGGCTGTGTTATGAGGGCAGTTCATCACACAAGAATGGAAATTATAATCAATCGTAACTCTGTGACAATGAACAACTTAAGTTACCTGCACAAACCTCCGAAAACCTGCGTCAGGTGTACTTCCCAGTGAGGCTAAACCTTTAACAGAACTGGCAGAACTGTGTCCCTATTTCAGAGGACTCTTTATTCCAGTTATTGCTTTTTTCCAGTTTTGTTTCATACTCCTGCATCACTGAAAATAATAATAATAATAATAATAATAATAAATAATAATTATATAATAAAATATAGTGCTCTAAATGACACTGCGTCTGCTTGTGCTCTGATTTGGGATTGATTGATTATCAGATCCCCTTTAAAAGAAATAATAACGGAAGTGATGTCTTTATGGGAAGACACTGAACACTGAAAAATTCATTCATGTGCTAAACCAAACAGACTCACTGAAGCAAATGTGGGTCTCTGCTGTACACTGCGTCCACTTTCTCTTACACTCCACCGCCCTGCGAGGCTGTTTTGGTACAGTGTATGCATTCAGAGAAAGAAAGAAATAAAACATATATATATCTACATGACAATGTGTACGTGTGTGTGTGTGTGTGTGTGTGTGTGTGTGTGTGTGTGTGTGTGTGTGTGTGTGTGTGTGTGTGTGTGTGTGTCATCCTGTATGTTCATCAAGCACTTCAGGACCTTCAAGTGGAATGTGCAGGCTTTCATTCTTTCTTTTTCTTTTTTTTATGATTTATATTATTATCATTATCATTATTATTAGATAATTCAAAATGTATTACCATTTTTATACAACAGCCATGTTAACAATGTAATTACAAAACAAAGGTAAAACAGTTTAGGTTAATGTATAAATATATATATACAAAACATAAAATAACCATAAAACATAAAATGACAATAACATTTAAGAAAAAAATAATAATAATAATAATAAATAAATAATAAAATAATAATAAAATAAATAATAATAAAATAAAATAAATAAATAAGTCAAATAAAATGAAAGTAAAGAAAAAATATATATGTTAGAAATGGCATGAAAAAAATAGAAGCATGGAAAACACGTACATAAGAAAATAAAAACAATAGAATTATAATGACTATAACATAAAATGGTATGAAACAGGTGGTAGTCTAAATCAGTATTTCCCAACCTTTTTGCCATGGCACACTTTTTCATGCCACACCACTATCCTGTTAACCACTAAAAATGTCACAAACCCATAGAATTGTGCTTATTATTATGGCCGACTTATAGTTAGTCATGCAAGACTTGCAGACGATTCGGTCGTAGTGAACAAATCTTTTAAATGACACGGAAGCCTGGAGTCCCTCAAAAGAGTGAATCTTCAACTCACAAACTGAAAATAATATAAATTAGGTCCAATAATGAATATGACTGATTTGCTTTCACATTCCACCAAAACAAATCGTTCGACAGAGTAAAAAGATTCTCGGGAGGATTCCATTCACAATTCTTGCTCATTGCTCTGGACGTGCCCCCTCGCCCACCCTGCGTCACACTGACTGAACCAAACGAACCATCAGTCGGAAAATTGGGCTAATCTTTAACTGAGTGAGTCCTCAATAACAGAATCTTGAAAAAGAACCCTACTAACTCACTAAATGATGGTTTTCGCTTTTAGTGTGAAACTTCATCTTTTTCTGATGAACACAGAGCTGCGATTCTGGCCGGGGCTTAAGAATTAGTGCAGCCTTGCAATTCTCTTTCAACACAAAAGGGAATTCAATTATATATCTTAAGTGGAATATGAAACATTTCTCCCGGCACACCTGGCGAGCTCTGATGGTGCGCCAGTGTGCCATGGCACAGCAGTAGAATAAGGCACTCCTGGTTGTCCATCATCTTCCATCAGTTTGACTTTAAGGCTAAGCGAATTAAAAGCAGCTGGAAGGCGCGGCCAAAATGCATTATGGGTCATTTAGACGGTGATGGAATCCTCCTTGAAACAGACACACCACTACAGCTGTGGGGTTGATATGAAGAGCGACAGATTGTCATTGGTATGCACGACCACCGGGAGGGCCCACCTGGCGGCGGCTTATCAAGGAAAGTACTGCAATTTCGACGGCATATTTTTTGCGATTGTGGTCTTCTCTTAGCCTCCTATTAAACCGATTCCCAAGTTCACAGCCTCACACTGCGCCGATTGACTGCTCCTGGAACAAAGAGCCATCCTTCCACATCGGGGATGGGGGACGTGAGCGTCGTAATGAAACGGCGAAAGTGGACTTCTTCCGAGCTCGTCGTTCTAATTACATTTGGGGTTGATTAGACGGACGTCGCTGGGTTTTCCCTGTCGGTCTGAGGCAAATTGGAATGTAGAGTCATTACGGAAGGAATTGCGAGCGAAGAGTTTTCATTGGGCGAGGTTACCCGGGCAAAACGATGCAGTTTAGGGAAGATTCTTTGTTGATAAAACACAGAATTAGCGGGGAAATTGGATTCGTATTACATAATATTCTACCGCCCAGTGTCTCCTGGCGCATGTGCGGCGACACATTTGAATAATAAAGCCAACAGGTTTCCAGTACAGCTCGGTATTTAGAGCTGAGATTAATTGCTACTGCGCTGGTCAGATGGAACCCAACTGCTCTTCAGGATTCTCCTTTTAACGTTCGCTCCATCTCCTGGAAGAGTTTTGTCTCTGCTGGGTCACTGCAACGAGCTCTTTTAAATGCCACTAAATGCGCTTTCATTTTGCCCCCCCCCCCCCCCCCTTTCATTTTTTCACTCACCCAAGGCAAAAGACTGGGCAATGGCATTTCCAACCTTCCAATCCAATGGGTTCAAAGCAACTACAAGCAAAGGTGCGCTCAACAGGAAAAAGTTGCCATGAGGCTTGTTGTGTCCACCAGAAGGTTTAAGCCTAAATTGCAGACATTATGTGTGAAGACATGCATGCACCAGGACGAGATGGTTTTAGTCATCTATTTGGTAGAAGACAACCCTTCTGTACGTAGTATGCTGTAACATACAGTATGACTGCATGTAAATGGAGGTGACCTCTTAAGAGTTAAAGATCATGTTTGTAATACCTAACAACACATTCTGTGACTGTACCTTCATGCTATTCTGCCTTTGTCAATTGCTCGCCCAGAACATAGGCCATGTCCAAAACGCTGCGATTACTGGAACGCTTTTCTTCGTTCCAACCTACGGGACCACGTTTAGAGAGTTTTCCCAGACATAATAGTGATGGATAGAGCCTGCTGCAGCAGGGCACAGACACCTTAAATGCCAGTCCAACAATTTCATGGTTATGGGAGCAGCTGTTTGGATACTTGAAGATTTCACAACAGCAATTGGACTTGCAGTTATACAAGCATGGATGAAGTCAGAGTGAGGCTATTACCATAGATAGATAGATAGATAGATAGATAGACAGATAGATAGATAGATAGATAGATAGATAGATAGATAGATAGATAGATAGATAGATAGATAGATAGATAGATAGATAGATAGATAGATAGATAGATAGATAGACAGATAGATAGATAGATAGATAGATAGATAGATAGATAGATAGATAGATAGATAGATAGATGATTAAACAATGGGAAATAATGATAGTCATGAAGGAAATTAAGAAAAAAAATTCTAGTTTTATTTTTCTGCATCGTGACTTTTTCACTTTGCAGATAAATAAAACTAGAAATAAACAATAATGATAGAAACTTGGCAAGTTAGAATAAGCCAAATAATAAACAATAAACAATATATTTAAACCGAAAATTGAACAAAAAGTAAAACTAAAATATCTTCAAAAATCAATGAGAAAAATTTGGTGATGTACAATAAACCTTAACTTAAACAACAAACAATAAAATAAACCAAACTTTAAGCAATGAGCAATGCACAAATGGCAATATACAATAAACCTGATAATTAACCATACTTTCTGGCCTAAAATTAATGAAAAAAAGTATAAACAAGAATGATTTTGCAATATATACAAAACAAGCCCAGCAAGTCAAATAACCAGGGCCCTTTTCCATCTCGATCAAAGTTGATTTGTTATTCAAAATCACTGGGACATTCAGCGTATTCAGACTGCAGAGTGTAGGTGGGAACCAGGCGGTGCATGTTGTACCTGGAGGCAGATTTATTGAACCTGACTGGCGCTCCCCGCTGGGGACGCCCCAACGCCTGCGGGCTGGAGCGACGCCCCCTGCTGGGAATGATCTTATAGCGCTTGGCCACCGCGCTCATCGGACTCGAGACCGTGGAAAATGATCTGAACCAGGGTCGGGGGTGGTTTTGTTCATTGTCCTGTGATGAGACGTGGAAGAAAGCTACATTTGCAGAGCTGGAGAAGCACATTTGTCAAAGATTTTCCTCTGAGTAGTCCACTCCCCGCTTGTGCAGAGACCTGAAGTTAAAATGATTTTAAAATGGCCTTTCCAGCTTACCCTGTTGAATTTAAGCAACCCATAAACAAACTGAATGCCTTTTAATTCAATGTCTGGATTATTTATCAAACATATGCTTCAGGTGTGAATTGCAAAGTGACTTATTGACACTTTGCAATTCACAATGACACAAGAGTCGAGTGGCTTTGAAACACAATTTTTTGATTGGATAATGCACGTCTATAGATTCTTGATTTTTTTATTTTTAATTAAGCAGAGGGCTGTCTTCTATTTTTGCCTGATACATATTGACAGACAAACATACAGATGTCAAAGATCGCATTTGAACAGATTTAGTCTCTGGGATCCAGAGGAATCATTTTAAAGGGGCAATAGACAATTTTTGTGGCGCTGATGCAAAGACAACCGGATGGCTTTACGTTTTCCCTTAGAGCGCTCCGTGTAAAAGATCAAGTGTTCACTGAAGACCTACATTGAAATTGTCACAGTTTTAGTTCAATTTGATTTATTTCGGTTGTACAATCATAGACACATATAAACAACAATGCCATATCAGCGCCATATTAGAGCGGGCCTGAAGACTGGCCTGTAACAACCACAAGTGAATGGTATTTCTGGATAAAAAGCACTATAACCTTGACTTTTCTCAACCGATTTCAATGAGTGGTTTTTATATTCAAGGGTTTATGATTTACATGGAGTCGACTGTTCCACCGTCCAACATTTCCACTAATGGTTGCGTGTTGGTTGAAGCACTTCCTGTGAAGCACTGCCATAAATCCATCCTTTGCTTTCCCGGGGGTTCGTACCACGACCACGCGCCATCCAAGTGACGTTTGCAGGGACCTCCCGCACAGAGACACAGACCACTGGGTTGTAGACACACCAGTTTATTGTAGAGAGGGGGCTGGATGGAATAAGCCCAGGAGCAGATAGACATGTGTCATGACAAGAGTTCCTATCCTGAGTGTGTGTGGGGATGGGGGTTTTACCTGTTGCTGGTCAGACCAAACAACAAGCAACAGTATGCTGCTACACTGATCCTGGATCCACCAATTACCAGACCCAGGTCAGGTGTGGCTGCTTAAACCACACCATCCCCACACCACATAGGCTTATAGGGAACCAGTCTCTACACAGACAGTGTCATTATTCTATAGTCATTGCACTGTGCAATCAACATTTACTTCAGAATGATAAGTAAAAGCAAAAAAAAAGGTGTCTGTTGCTCCTTTAACTTGTAATCTTTTTCCTGGGGACCCCCTGGAACCTCTTCTGGCAAACAATTTCCTCGAGCTCTTGCGTCTACGTTTGCTCACCAGTGTTTGCGTGATGTTGAAACTCATCCTGATCACATGAAAGTTTCCTGAGAACAGCACAAGGGCTAGCTCCGTTTGATGAGCTGATGCACAGTGAGCATTTGGGCATGGGATGGAATCCGGGCTTAACACATCCTACCAATGTTCTTGTTGCGAGAGTCTTCCCAATTGCAGATGGACATGTTATCTTTAATAGTAACCCTCATGTGAAGAGAAACTTGTGAAAAGTTCTTTAAGCTAGGGCCACGTTGCGTGATTTTGAAGTCCAATTTGGCAACAATTGGACATCATATCATCAGAGGAGACGGCAACTGTTGTTAAGACAAATGCGAGTACAGTAAACAGCGAAGCAAAGGCTGAAGCTGCTAGATGAGAGGTTCAGGTTCGCCGACTGGAGGGCTCAGTTCTGAGTGCACCTTTGAAAGCCGGGGGCACATTTAAAAGCGCCCGGAGACCAAGGCCGAGCATGAAGCATGACGAGGTGACATGACGGGTGCAAGTGCCAAATATTCCATCGAAGTCACCGCTGAGGCTCCTTTGATCAGATGATCGGAGGAAACAGAACTCCTGTGAATACTCAGTGGCTCCAAGATCTCAGCTGCTGCATGAGAGCATCAGGTTCATGGACTTGACGGTTCCATTCCCGAGTGCAATTTTGAAAGGTTGCAGCCTGAGGCCATGCTTAAAAGCGCCCTGAGAGCTTCTGACACATATTGTTAAGAATAAAAATATACTCGTTAATGCTTTTTTTTTTTCACAGTGAGCTGTCATACAGATGTTTTTTGATAACTATGCCACTCACATGAAAGCAAAACTAGAATACTGCTAATATTATAAATATACAGTGTTTAAATGAAACTTTATAAAATCAAAAGATCAGAAACATGAAAAAGTTTAAAGATAAATATTGAAAATAAATCATTTGAGATCATGTATGCTACATTTGGGTTAAAGGGGGAAACAGTTCAACCAGTTTTGGGCTTTTTTTTTTTGCTTTTTTTTTTTTAAACCTTTTTCCACTTCACTTTGGGTGATCGACATAGACAGAGACATAGAGAGAGAAAACTGAGCCTTCTGAGAATGAAAGAAAGACAAACTTTTTGAAGGATTTCTTTTTTCAGTTGAGTCTCCTAAATCTTCTTGTCAGAGTTGTCAGGAGGCTCTTTCTCTCTCTCTCTCTCTCTCGCTCTCTCGCTCTCTCGCTCTTTCTGTCTCTGTTGATCACCCACAGGAAAGCAGAAGTGCCACTATCTTTTTACAGTGTACTCATAAAAGCCAAAAAACCTTTGTTCTACTTAATCCAAACGTATACAACTCAAATCATTTATTTTCACTATTTCTATTGAACATAGCTGTTTTGATTATATGATATATTTTTAATAGTTTATGGTTTACAGTGTATTAATGCTTGTTTGGCAATATTTTTACAGAATATATTGTCTGGGATTTGATCATAATATCGTCACATCATAAAATGTTGTGCTTAAATCTGCACTGGAGTCAAGAAATGAAATTGTGTGAACATCATAGACTGCTCGAATGAATGCTTCAACCTGTAAAAAATTAAAAATTGAAACTATTCAAAATATCGATAATTATTTACTTTCTAACATTCTAACTTTCCCATTAAAGAAAATAAAAATAAAAACTCAAACCCTTCTGTACTAATTCTGCTTGTTCCTAGAGAAGTTGTGACTGAGAAAAATTGGGGTTAGGGTTCATGTCAACTTCATGTAATGAAATGTGATTTTGACATCCCAAGATAAACCTTAATTTATTGATATTGAGGTATTTGACCAAATTATTTTAAACTCAAAAAGACATTATCACAGGAAGAAAACAAGACAACTGTTTTTCACTTGGATGCCAATGGAAATTCAATAAAATTCTCTGAAGCGATGACACTTAACTATGTTCCTCCTAAATAGGAGGGAAGGTGTGAGAAGGAAACACAATGTGTAAGGAATATAATGTCCTTGAAATGTCCTTCAAACGCAGCGTGACATTAACATTCTTTAAGCATAAAGAGGGTGGGTAGTGCTCATGCTGTTTTTAAAAGTCCTACTGTACGCTGCTCTGAAGGAATAGACTCTACGGACTAAATTCGTAACAGTCCAGTGAAGTTGTTTTGTTAAAAAAAAAAAATTCCACATTTTGAAAATGTTGATGTTGACACTGAACATTTCACTTAAGAAGTCTGTCACTCTCACACAACCTGTGTAATGACTGTGCAATATATTGTAATAACAGTGTAGTAATACAGTAAAACCCTAGTAAAAACGTATACCTCATTGTTATCCGTGAATGTATTCATCCCACGGCTCTTATCTTAACTTATCCTGTACATGGAATTGCCTTTCATATATATTTATATATTTGGCAATTTCAGTTATTTTATTTGGCTATTTTTGTATGTTTGGCAAATTAAATTCATTTTTCAGACTGTCAAAGTACCAATCTCGAAGATTTTCATTTAAAAATGTCTGTTAAGCTGCTATCTATCGCTGAATGAGGTAACACAAAGGTGATTGAGCCTATGGCGCACCGATGAAAGCCCTTGCATTTGCAGTATTGTGAGTATTAAAAACCGGGTGTCGGTGGCAAACTTCCCGCCATGCATTCAAATTCATGCATTCATGTGGCGACTTCGAATTGTTATGGAGGCGTGGCCCAGGTGCTAAAAGCAACTGACTGACGTCACACAGGTGACGCTGTTTGGATTGTTGCAAAGTGAGGTCCAAAAACACACCTGCACTACTGCTTATCGCCATAGGTGCCGCCAAAAACAGGAAAAAACGGAACCCTTCAAGATTGCCACTTTAAGCTTTTTTATGACGATTATTTGTCCAGCAATGCATCAAGCCTTACCGCCACATCAGAAATACTGTATTAAACCTGACTCAACATGACACCTTTACCCTGACCTTTGAATGGATATCAATATTGCAAAAGAAATACAATAAATAATACTTTGTCGAACTGATCACACTGTATAAAATTTGAGTTGAGTTGAGAGTAGTACATATTTGTGAGGTTGTTGGATCTAGAACAGAAATATAAAATGTTACTCAAACATTAATTGCACCATTGCATGACTGTAACTATGAGTAAACCCCAGCCTGTCCAATCCAATTTTGGCTTTTTCCTCCAGCTGTTACTCGTCAGCTGTTACTCATCGGTGGCATTTCCAGCACAATGACCCCCGAGCTGCGTTAGAAGCTGCTGGAAACAGACAGAGAATTCCTAAACGCGACATTTTATGACTTGTAATGGGATTCTGATGAGTCAAACCCTGTGTTGATCCACAACTCGACCTCTGAAGACAAATCCCTCCTGATGGCTAAATGCGCACTTAGGCAATCGCACATCTATGGGTTTGGGTCAATTTGGGCTGTTGCGACGGGGTGTGTTTACAGCGGGAAGGTAAGGGCTCCGGGGCGGGTGACTCCACTTCTTCCATCTGACGCTAGAATTTGCTCGTTTTTTTGGGGGTTTTTTTTATCCGTTTTTTATTACAGTCAGCTATAAATCAGGGCCTGTTTCTATCTCCAGTCGTTTTGGATGAGTGTCAACAACTTTATAATGACCTTGTTTAAATTTGCATTCGGTGTTTTTGTTTCCGCCTGCTCCCTTGCACAGAGTAATTTCAACAGTGACAGCTTTGTCTAATTAAGGTGCCATCTGGTAAAATGTGAAACGGTTAAAAAAAAAAAAAAAAAAAAAGGAGGAAGATCTGTTTATTTACTGCCATCTTGTGAATAAACGATTAATAGTCGTCCGCAAGTCACGCGGGCCTCAACCCAAGGTGTCCAGAGTGGAGGTTGGTGTCTTGCCATTAACCTTTAACGGCTCTCATAGAACTACTTCCTCCCATTGGTTTGGTTTGGCTCGCATGAAGGTAATTGATGGAGGGCAGCGACAGCCTCACAGGAAGTTTCTTTCCGGTGTTGATTAGCGGCAGATGGTTCAGTCCCCAGGGTGCTCAGCTTCATAAAGGCCCCGGAGACCTCCGAAACCCAGGGTCAGCGGCCATATTGCCGAGGCTGCCACCCTTCTGTTCTGTTCACCGCCATGATGCCTTTGGGACTAATCATTTACGATTTAGTTTGACTTGTGCCTTTGGAAGCACAAAGGTTTGAGCTGTCTAGATTTTATTAAACCATATTAAATTGAGTGTCTTTGGTCAGAGTCCAGTCTTCTAGGGCAGCACATTCGTTATAGGTTCATCAATGCTTTTCAGTTGATCAGATGATCCACGAGCATTCAAGTGTTAATACAGCATATACTACTGGGTTTCTCCAATGCAAATATTACGTCTGGGAATTGGTAATTGGCAATAAAATTCTTAATGTGGAACAAACTTTATTTTTCAAGGCTGCAATTTGGAGTTTGTCAAAATGTGTTGGTCCTTCGGCAAAACACTGTGCTTCTAGCTGGGTTAGGTGTTTTTCACATTTTTATTTGATATTTACAATGGTTAACCCCCACTCCCCATATGGAAAGCAGCTCAGGTGGTCCACCTGTATAAAGGTGGTGACATTGATGTACTAAATTTAACCTCTGCCGACTGACTAAAATTCAGTGGTAGCGCTAGGACGGCGCCGGTGTTACAGCCCTGTCAGGATTTTGCTTGGCACCGGCGCAGGCCCTCCAAGGAGGCAAGTGTAGAGTGTAGAGTCATTGCCGAAGGGAGCTGAGGGGCCAGGGGGGCTGGGGCCACCCCTGGACTCTATGCCCCCCCGCCAAAGGTATGTCTTTTGCCATACCAACTTTTTTAGAGTGTGCTGACGAAAAACTTGCATGATGGCACCATTCATGGATTATTACAACATTTGACTTCTGCTACCACGCCACAGCGGTGCGGTGTACACAAGGCGAGGCATATAAATGTTAAGACTGCTCGGAGGACGGCTTTTTATATGCATTTCAACATCGTGTTCAAAATCAACGTTTCAGTGAATGAAAGTTTACATCTTCAATTTTGCAAAAATGTAAAATTGTTCGATTTCAGTATCAAACGTATGTATTGATTTATTTATTTCAATACAGGGGATAATAGGGCGTCCATTATGCATGGTGCTTCTCTTGTGTCGTTCGATAAGGAACGGAGTGAAATAAAATAGCCTAAGTCTAAAATTCTTTTATTTAAAAATTTAAAAAAATCTTTTATTTGGAGGAACGGGGCAGGGGGACGTACAGCCAAGCACAGTTCACGGGCACCCCTTCGCCAGCGCACTGATGGGATGGGACCAGGTGCGGCTGCACCGGTTGCACCATTGGTAGTTACGCCGCTGGCACCCTCCCAGAACAATAAAGCACCCACAAGAAAACATTCTGGTTGTCGCCCCTGCTTAAATGATAAACTCATTATAAAAAGACATTTCCAGCACGGCTTTCTGCGTGATAGAATATCTTTATTTGTCATTGTACAAGTAGGCTACAACAGAATGCACCCTCTGCATTTGACCCATCCTACACACCCTAGGAGCAGTGGGCAGCTGCAGTGCAGCACCAACTCCAGTTCTTCCGGCAGTGCCTTGGTCAGGTGCACTGACAGGAGCATTAACCCCCTAACATACGTGTCTTTTGATAGTGGGAGGAAACCCGGAGCACCTGGAGAAAACCCACACAAACACAGGGAGAACATGCAAACTCCACACAGAAAGGACTTTGGATGGCTGGGATTCAAACCCAGGACCTTTTTGCTGTGAGGCAACAGTGCTAATCACTGATCCAACCAAGCCGCCATGACTAATCTCACTCCAATATTGAAAGAATTTGCAATAAAAAAGATGAAATCCCAGTTTTATTCCTGGACTCTCTCCAGACATTGGCACTAGAACTAAACTTCCATTACATTGGAAGATCCACAGGCTGGCAGAACTTCAGACAGTGCAGGAAATATGTCATCACTTTGACAAGGAAAGCTAAATCTGACTATGACCTGCTTTCATTTTCAAACCATACTGGTAGAGGAGCTATGCAAAATAATGGATTTTTAAAAAAACATGATTCCCCCACTCTCCTTCCCCCTTCCTGAAATGATCTGTGAGAAGTGTGTCGTTACAACGATAGATGCTTAATGATTGTTGAAGTGGCACCTTTTCACTCAGGAAATCAATCAAATCTATTTACTCGCCAAAATGAGCCAAACTTTTCATCACTAATACTCATGACCATGAATATTCTGATCGTAATCTGACCGAGAAATTTTACAGGGTGAAGAAGGTATCTATCCTGACCTATTTTGGCTCCGCATGGTCTTATTATTCTACTTCTTGAGCCCAGCACGTCTTAGGGCGTCTGTGTGTGTTGACCGCTGATGTTCTGGCCTCTTGTTGATGCCCAGTGACCCAGCCTCTTCTTTTCCTTCTTCTCCGTCTTGCATTCGTCCCCCTCTTTGCCCCGCCGCCCAGCAGGGCTTAACAAGAGATTGACGAGGACTTGTGTGTTCAATATTGGCTTAGACCGCTCCACTTCGGGTCAGCAGTTAATGTTACAGCCTTTCCAAGATGACAGACGCTTTAACCGTTTATTGGACAAGAGGTGCCTTGAAGGTGACGCCGCGGAAAATATTGCCTGTCGCCTCTGGCTTCTGTCCAGTCAGAGTGAAGTATTACCAAATCAAACGTATCAAACTACAGTTATTTCACTTTAGAATGAGTACAGAGTGGGTCGGCTAAACAGATCTCAATTCGATCTTGGAGGGAAAAAGTCCAGAACTTGGTTGTAAGTATTTTGGGGCCTTTTCAGGAGTGGGTTCTAGGTTTCTCTCTTCCTTACCTGGGTGGAGGTTAAAGCTAGGGGTGGAAGCTGGGGGAAGCCCTTTGAGACCCGGCATTAAGGGCTAAAGAAATAAACTTGACTTGACTTGACTTGACGAGATTCCAGGTGCCGGTGGTGGGACTTGACTCCAGTCCAATGAAAAGCTAATGAGCAACACAACAACAGCGAGACATTAAGGAGAAGGCCAAGCAGCTTTCAGGGTCAAGTTGAGAGATTTATTAGAGAAGGGTGAATATAAAGGAACTTGTACGCAGGTATTCTACCTTCTGAGCAAACCACAAGTAGTCAAACCTCTCCGTGTCTAGAATTACACGCTACACAACATCCAACCAAGGTCGCCATAGTTAGTAATGTAATCATTAAATAAATTGATATTTTTTTTTTAAAAAGGCAATACAATAGGCCCATAAGTGTGCTTTGGGGGGAGGAAAACACCCTATGGATTCTTTTCATCATCGCTATCATTAGCAGCGGGAAAAAAAAAAAAAAAAAAAAAAAAGACTTGGATACCGATGTTTCCAGGTTTTTTTTGTTTTTAACATAGGTTAATCCTAGCAACTACAAGTTAACATTCAAAATGGGGGGGGGGGGGGGGGGGGGGATACCAGCAGGGAGCATAGCATCTATACGACCCCTCCAGTCCACTAAAGGTGTGTTCAAGAAGTCAAGTCCATAGCACGGTAATGATATAGCGAGAATACTGACCGCCCTTCCAGGCCACTGTGGGCGGTCTTTTCGTACCTTCCATTATATTTTCAACATATTTATTTTTTTAACCCATTCCCTCCCAAAGTAGTTCCTGTTTATAGTGTCACACATTTTGGCTGTCACATGTTAAGCTACAATAAGAACAATAAATAAGTGTTGGCCGTCAGTGCTGTTTTTGGGGAGGGGGGCGGGGGGGGTCCGTGGTGTGGTGGGTTCACAGGCACCAGAGTCCTCCTGAGGAGACACCCCACACCCGCGGGGGGGGGGGGCAAACATAGATGGGTAAACACAACGTAAAAAGGGGGACTTTTCTTTCACTTTTTCTTTGCTTCTTCTTGCCGTTTTGTGTTGCTTTTTCCGGCTCTGTGTCGCCTCTAGAAGGAGTCCATGGCCTTGAACTCGCTGAGGGCCTGGACAGGGGAGATGTGCTTCTTCTGGGAGCCCCGCCGCACCCGGGTCTGGCACTCCTCGGGCTTCTCGCGCTTCACCAGGGGCTTCTTCTCGGGCGCCTTCATGCGCCAGGACACCACCGGTGAGTTGACGGCCGCCGTGCCGTAAACCTTCTGGTACTTGGTGGACGCCACGTAGGACGCCTTCACCGTCAGCACCACGGCGTTCATCAGGTTCTTGGCTGCCTGGATCAGGGAGGTGGCACTGTCCAACTGGGGGAGGGTGTTGGGGGGGGTAGACAAATAAAATATTTAGAATCAACTTTTTTTTATTACATTTTGCATGTTTACAGAAAACAAAACAAAAGAAAAAAATCTTCAGAGGCAAAAGCAAAACATGCTCTTTAAGGCTCTTGAAATTGAAAATGAAACACAGGCACCATACAATAAATCAATAATCATCGTGAATAATGCAGCAGTAAAGAGCCATCTTGTGTTCAACAGAACACGTGCCTGAGGAAGTGAGAGAGGAGGAGAGAGGGAGGAAGATAAGAATAAGAATAGAATATAAGAATAGAATATAGATAGAAGATAAGAGTGGGCAGGGAGTGAGGGGGGAGAAAGAGAGAGAGGAGGGGGGTGGAGGGGAGAGACAGAGAGTAGTGGGAGAGAGAGAGAGAGAGAGAGAGAGAGAGAGGAGGGGGAGGGTAGGGGAGAGAGAAGAGGGGGAGCGGAGGGGAGGGAGAGAGAGAGAGAGAGAGAGAGGAGGGGGGTGGAGGGGACAGAGAGAGAGAGAGAGAGGGCTCCAGAACACCACCGTTTAGTCGCATTTATCGACCATTTTTGGAGACAGTTGTGCTAAATGTTAGAAGTGGGAGCACCACTGCGACCTCCAAACATGCAGAGCGCCTTTCTATTTCTGTTTTTAATCATCGTGGTGCGTCACGTCAAACATTAGGAGCGAGCGAGAGTTTGCGAGCGTGTGTGCGTCAGGGCTGCCATTGGCACGTCACATTCGAATATTCCTTCTTAAAAAAAACACGTACGTTTGAATATATTCGAATTTATTAAAAAATGTAAATGTTACAACTTCACCAGCTTCAGGGCTGTGTTATTATTGGATGTTGAGTCAAAGTGGGAAATTTCAACAGTTCAATTGTGCCCCCCACCCCCCCCCCCCCCTGCCGCCTCCCCCTCAGACGGGGGGGTGAGACGGCTCCTTTCTTTGGGAAAATAACACGACTTGGTCCGTTTTTATTTTGCTCTGCTGCTCATTATCTTTTGCTGTGATGTTTAAGAAAGCGCCCCCAAAAACTGGACAAGAAAAACGTCGGGCTGCGACGCGCTGGCCGTGCGCTGCTGGCAGAGCCCGCAACACCCGTGGAGTCCTCCGCCACAACACTGCTTGCCTGTTGGTTTGCTTTTTCTTAACCTTTTCTTAATTCAATGAGCATAAAGTCGTCCCTGAGCGCACAGAGTGGTGCATGGACAAAGCTCATTCACTTGCACGCACAAAGAGGATGTAGGTGGCCGTATCAGAGCAACATTTTTAACATAAATAATGTGTGTGTGTGTGTGTGCGCGCGCGCGCGAGACAGCTGAGGTGACGGTTATTAATGGCAGTTATGTTCTGACCACATCCCTCATTTTGTTTTATTTGGTATCTATGTTTTGAAAAAGCATTATTTAACTTAACGATTTTTTTCTGTTCAAGCACGACTTCACTTTGTGACTTGTTCCTTTAAAATAAAACAGCACATTGTTTTTTGTAAACTGTCTATTTATTACCAAAGCATTTATCATTAACACCGTTTAGATGGAAGAATATGAATGTGTTGGGCTGCATGTCGATTGCAGTGGTGCTCCCAAACTCTTTGTAGGGAAGCGGTGCTACATGGAAGAAGTTAGTCTGCAGCCCCAAGGGGGGTGGAGGGGAGAGAGAGAGGGGAGGTGGAGGGGAGAGAGAGGGGGGGGGGAGGTTGAGGGGAGAGAGAGAGAGAGAGGTGGGTGGGTGGGGGGTGGAGGGAACAAAGAGAGGGTAGGTGGAGGGGACAAAGAGAGGGGAGGTGGAGGGGACAAAGAGAGCGGAGGAGGGGGTGTGTGGGGGGGGGGGGGGGGGACTCTGTGTCAGGTCAGACCTGACATTGTGGCTGTGAGATGCCAGACCCCACAGCGCTAATGCAGGATAACAGCACTAGCTCTAGCCGCTAATTGCCGCGCCATCTTTGTAAACACCTGTTTGGCGAACCAGGAAATCTCCGTTCAGGCTTCATCACATCCACTTGTGCAAACCCATGACCAGCCGCATTACACCACCAGGACAGCACTGAAATGTGACACGTTCACCGCTCCGTCTCTTTTGTTTTCCCTCCAGCTGTTAGGGGGGTCCCAGAGAACAGAGAGGTGTCTCTTTTGGACAGGATGTCCAAAATGGGACAACAGGAGGCGACGGACAATCAAGGGGTCGAAAAACAAAAACCGCACGAGCCGCGCTCCGCGGCACCCCCTCTTTTTAGCGCTTCATAATTAGCGGCGGCGGCGGCGGGGGTTCAGGTGTACCTCGTCCTCCGCCCGTTTGTTTTGTTTGGCTGACATTTAAAGGGGTTGGCGGCTCGCTGGGACAAGTCAACTGCTAAGATTTAATGAGTGTGGACTCCAGCTGGCCACCAGGAAAAGGTTAACATCTCAGCGGGGCGCGCGGACCTGAAAGGCAGGACTTAAATAAACCGCAACCGAGTCCCAGCAGATCGAGGGAGAACGCAGCACGAACCCCAGCGAAGTTTGGGTTCGTCACGTGATCGTCTTTTTGAAAGGCCCTCTCATCGAGGGGGATGCGGCTTTGTGTTTCTCTGACGCGGAAGCATCTGGAGAAGCTGTTTGTCTTCTGATTGGTGGACCGTGTTTGCATGGTATAACGTACCGCCGTCTTCGAGAAAGGAAGCCTCTTCATAGAGCGATCCACCAGCCACTCTGCCCAAACACGTTTCCATCAAGAAATATGATATTGAGCAACCAACTGCCCACCGGGAGTCTTTCGAAGCTGTATCTAACGGTTTGCTTGTCTGAAAATCTGAAAATAGGATCTAAATTCGACGGAATGTTTATTGGAAGGGATGGAATTAAAGCCGCTGTGGGATTCAGTGGACGAGGTGCAGAACGGCATCGCTGTGAAATCGCTGCGTTCAACTTGTATTTAACTTCAATGAACGCGGTCAAGAGGAAGGCTTTTTTTAAATCTGTTCCTTAATGTAGACTTCCTGAATATTTAATATCCTTAACATTTTACCAAAAGACTAGTTGGCTTAGGTGTGGATGCTGCCATTTGCCAATAGTAAAATGCGCTGTCAGCAATGACTGCTTGTGTATTTGCTTGTTGACTGTTGACATGATCGATCGTTCGAAGGCTACCTGACCAATTTCAAGTCTCAGAGTTAATTCAACATGAAAACATGACGATAATTGCCCCCACGTGGCGCTGTAGGCGGTCGACTGTGAATTTCCCCGAACCATGCCTTGGTAGTTTTGAAATTCCACCAATGGAAATGCAGTTGTGGGGAGGTCAAAGGTTCACACCAATTTCCAGTCAAACTTCCTGTCTAGAAAACGCCGGACTCGAGGGTCGCCTCCAGTGCCACTTACCCCGGATACGATGAGTTCCCCTCCCAGGTTCTGCACCTCGGCCTTGACCTTGCTGCAGATGTTGAGTTGGTGGCAGTAGAGGGCGATTCTCTGCAGGTAGGCCAGCAGGTCCTGCTTGCAGGCCGAGTCAGGACACTGGGGGGGACAGACAGGTGGCAGAGAGAGAGAGAGAGAGAGAGAGAGAGAGACACTGGTCAAGAGAAAAAACAATACACCTCGCTGTGTGGAGTGAGGAAATAAAAACACAAGAGTTGACCATCATGGTATGGTGAGAAAATGGTTTATGGAGCGTCTACAGAGATGGCCTAAAGCACATTCGGCAGCACACCGCATTTGATGAGGTTTAGTCTCTCGGACACCAATCGGAGAAGATTTTTATTGCCGGCAATGTCTTAGTCCAAAGCTCCACACCTGTCTGTGCTGTAGTCAGGGAGATAAGTGAGACTAGGATCAAAACGGCCATTATTGTACATCCTATAATATCTGAAGTATAATTAGCAATCATTTTGTGAGGAATGTCTTGAAGGATCTCCTGGGGGTCCCCGGACCCCACATTGAGAGCCACGGGTCAAGAGACCATGCTATTTACAGGAAACCTGTGTTCGTCCTGATCCAATCAATTTGCACTTTTACAGGGGACACACTGTGTTCACTGATTTTATTGTTTTTAGTCGCATGTTCAACTTGTGAAACCGAGAAGGAACTTCATGAATATTCATTGCTCATTTGTTTTCATAAATAATTATAATAGATGTATTTTTACATCTCTGCGGACTATGTTTTACAGAATGTTACTGTAGCATGCAAGGTGGTTGTTTAGCGCTGTACAGAAAGCAGAACTCATTTCCCGGTAGCAGAAATTGTGCTGCCGACACGTTGTACCCTTGGCCTTTCCGTGTCTAAAAACCCTGAGAAAAGTCATCACACGGTGCAGAAACAGAGAGAGAAACAGAACCCTAGGGGATAAGAGAAAGGCGTCTTCTGCTCTTTCTGCTTTCAAAGTTTGCCCTTTCTTTATGTCTGCTGGTTGTCTTCCAGCAGACAGTTATGTCCCACTCAGGTTCGCGCTGCGTTAAAGAAAAAACGGAGGAAAAAAACCTGAAACCTCTGCATCGGCTGCTCCAACGCTTGGCGCATCATTTTGCACCAACACCTCCCATCTCTTCTGGTCATTAATATTAAATGGTTCTAACTGGGACATTCACAGAGTGCAGATCGTCCTTGTCTTGAGGGGGGGTTTGACTGGAAACCACTGGTCAGTTCAAAAGGTAGCCATCCCATCCAGAATACAACCGCTATCCCATCCCACCATCCCTCCATCCCTCCTCCATGGGAGGGAGACCTTTCACGGCTCCCCGCCCATTCATTCCTTTGTCTGTTTAATTGCCCTTAGTTTCTTCTGGCCAATTCTGCTATGTAAGGGGAGTCTTCCTGTGCTAAGGCAGCAAGTATCGATCGACCGCAAGTACTCATCTTCAGCACTCGCACATAGTGAGCAGATCTGAGGGGCTTTCAGAGACACCTACGCAGCCAGACACTTTGTGTACGCTGACTCTTGCCTTTGAAAGATGGCAATAATGGGAGCCTTTTTGATCAGTTGGAAACGGCTGGTCTGTAAACGGACACTAAAAATGGCGCAGCGGACTTTAGAGGGATTTACACTGAATCCATATCCAACGCACCGGAAGTGTCATTCATTTCTTATGGAGAGTGCAAAGCGGGAGGCGAAAAGCTATCATAACTCTAGCGACATATTTCGGTAACAACACCACAAAGACACTGTTGCCGAGTATGGCAAGCTCGCATCATTGGAAATGGGCTCAAACTAAATCTCTTTTTTTATATCAATGAATTTGTGCACCCTTTGTGAACGCTATAAAGAAAATTTTCGATTATTTTATATTGATTAAAAATGGTAAATGTCCGGCTGACGATACATGTACTGGACACAAGGCCAGGGGAGACCAGAGACCGAACTCTCCCATTTTTTGCGATGCAAAATATGTAAAAATGCACTAAATCAACAATAGCCACCACGGGGAGGACGTTCAGACAGCGTGAAGGCGGCTTTATACTCAGGGTTTCCAGATGGGTCCACCACTAGGTCCACTGTGGCGTCATGTATGCAAATCCACGTGGACCTGACTGTCCATGTGGACGTATCAAACAGGCTTCACACACCACCGTGCCGTGAAATGTCCGTAGGGACGGGCAGCAGAAAAAAAAAAGCAATTTAAAGGAATAAAGGAATGTTAGCAGCCATGGCCGCTGTCAGCCCTGGAACCCAGAGGATACAACGGCATAAAACAATGCAGCGGCCGCCCACACACCAAACACTGCTTCTAACACACTGTGTGAGCGTCCCTGAGTGGCTGTCAGGGGCTGTAGCACTGCGCTTCCACTGCTGGCGAGCATCACAGTCCAGACTGCTACACAAACACACACGGCCATAGACGCACAAATACACATACCTATGACCCCGCCTTGCTAGCTCGACGCAGGCATACCTGTGACGCGGTCGTTCCCTTTTTCCAGAGTTGACTCATCGTCCATTTCCTTTGCAGATTCCCTGCTGTTGTAAATAAACAGCATGGCCCATTAGCTCGCGAGGACCCCCTTAACCCCACCCTCTAACCCCCTCCCCATTTTGACAGAATCCATGAATTTGTGCGGCGCTTTCCAAACTTCTTTCCGGGTGGCCTCGGGTCGCCCATTTCCCTGCTCGGCGACACAACAAAGCCATTTTTTGTTTTGTTTTTGCTGTTGCATAATTGGGCCTAAAAGTGGAGAACACACTGCTAATGGATAACTCTGTCAAAACACAAAGTACCACCTCAGAAGCTGAGCTAAACCTATTAGCGAGAGAGGTGTGGCTTCAACCGAGGCAATATGCAACATGGCAATATGATTTCTGATTAAAAACAACTCTACCATCGTCCCGATGTTAATTATTTTGTTTAGTGTTTTTTTTTGGCTTTTGTCATTTTATTGCATTTTGTTGCACTTCCAATGGGAAGCTTCCAAACGTTAAGAAGTGCAGGACTTCCATAAAAGGTCACAGGATGTCAAACACTGTTTATTTTTATTATCAAAACGGGAAAAATGAAAGGCTGCTCAGTAGTGTTCTACTAGAACACTAACACTACTAATAAAATAAAATAAATATAATAAAATTTAACAATTTAGGGCCATAGATAGCTTGTTTTCTTGATTGATCCAGTTGTTATGGATACAATATATTTTACAAAAACGTTTTACTATTATATTATTATAATTTATATGTTATTATTATTAATCATTATTATTATTATTATTAATAATAATAATAATAATAATAATAATAAAAATAATAATAATAATACATTGTATTTGTAATGTATATTATTTTTTAGCACAAATACACATTTTTTGGGGTTACCACTTTCAGCTCATATCACCAACGAGCAATAATTTAAACAACAAAAATAGGCATTGCCATATAATATGACAATATCTTCATTTCAGAGATTATATGAATGGTAATGTTGATTTTCATTGTCCTGCCAATTGCCTACCTACCACCATCCACTGTTGGAGAGAAAAATGTATAATGAAAAAATGAGAGGAAGAAATAAAGGGAAAAGAAAATGGCCACGCTGCAGTGAAGCCCTCAGGGATCCTTCTGTATCGAGTTGTGTGATTACGAAGAGTATTAAAAGAGCACACAAGCCATCCGGGCATCACGCACACACACACACACACACACACACACACACACACACACACACACACACACACACACACACACACACACACACACACACACACACACACACAGCTACTTTAGTGCTTGCACATGTTGTGAATGCAAAATACTTGTCCGTGTCATCATTGGGGGGCAAGGAGGGACACAAAAAAAGAAAGAAAGGAGAAAAACAAAAACAGAACAACCCTCTGTATTCTGAGTCTGATTCAATAAAAAACGAAAAAAGCCCAGTGAAAGCAAACTTTAAACATTTAAAAAATATACCACCCCACTTCCATTTATAGGATGCATCTCTGAGCTCCAACATAGCTTGATAACCGGCTTTATAATAAAAACATGGTGGAAAGGAAATTTAAAAAAAAGGGGGGGGGGGGGGGTCTTCGATAATTTATTTGGATGCATTTCTTTCTCAACTGGAGCCTGAGAGGGCGGCAGAAGGCAGTGAATATTCAACTGAAACAACGTGTTTAATGTGAGAATTAAAAATGGCAGGCCACCTGTTCCCTCCATTTCGAGGGATATATACACATTTTTCAAGTCAGGCTAATGCCACGGTCACATTGGAAATATGATCAATTCAACATCGAGGCTCTTTGTGGACTTGTAGCTTCAATGGTTTTGCTAAAGAGTCATCATCTGGTGGATTTTAATAAGTAAAATAAGGACAGCCAATGTCGCTACGGTCAACCAAGCCCAATGTGCACTTACAATGTATAGACTATGTGCACTTACAATGTATAGACTATGTGCACTTACAATGTATAGACTATGTGCACTTACAATGTATAGACTATGTGCACTAACAATGTATAGACTATGTGCACTTACAATGTATAGACTATGTGCACTTACAATGTATAGACTATGTGCACTTACAATGTATAGACTATGTGCACTTACAATGTATAGACTATGTGCACTTACAATGTAAAGACTATGTGCACTCACTACATATGGACTATGTGCACTTACTAATTGTTATGTTATAGTTTCTTTATGTTCCACTTGCTCTCCAAGGTAGGCATTTACGTAAATTTCATGCCTTCATGTAATGAATGGCAAATAGATCTTGTACCATGGAACAAACTGTTCTTGTAATTTGAACTTTTATTTCAAGGCAACGCTGGTCGTGGACATATCATGACATAATTCATCTTATGTGACCTCAAGCAAAATGGCAAGGCCAGGATAAGATTCTGAGAGTATCTCTACCTAGCAGCAGCAACAGACAATGACAACTGGCAGCCTTAATGAAGCAATATCTTATGTCCATGAGGTTAACTCTCACAGCTTATTAGCGATAGATGAAATGAAGAACAACACGCATTACCTTCAGCGTGTTTGGGATTCCTAAATACCCCTCACACACAGACATACCTGCTCTATTTAGCTGCTATCTTCCCGAGGCACAGCACTGATTGATTAGATATTGAAAGTGGTCTGTCAGCTCATTTTAGAGGTACTCATCTGATAATGAATGCAACACTTCGGTCGGGAGCTAATTATATCAGAGACACAACTCGGTTCTGCTCCCGCGCTCTCTCGATGTCCGCCCCGCCGCGGGGATGCAGCCACGTGGCAAAGATGGCCGAACACTCCAGCTGCGCCCGTCAATGCCCGCATTGAGAACCTCATTGTCCACAGTTGCGGCAAGACAACACTCTCACAAGCGGTTTCAAAGACATAGAGGGGGATAAACGCAAAGACAGAGAAGGCAAATGCCTTAGCAAAGTTACCTGATCTGCTACGGCTCGTGCCAATTTGTCCATCCTGGAGCCTGCCTCAGCAATTTTTTTCGCAGCGTTGATGACATCCGAAGAGTTCTTCAGGGGGCCTTTGCCCCTGGGGAGGGCGCCCGAGTGGTGGCCAGGAGCAAGAAAACACAGGAGGGAAAGAGGAAGAGAGAGTTGAGGGAAGAGCCAGTTGCAAAAGACAGATAGAGTAGAACCTAATTTATGAGAACACTGCGGTCCGCTGGTTGTTGGGGAAACTGAGCCGAACTGAACATTAATGAATGCACTTGATCAACCCTTTGGGTTCATTTCAACTCCGCCAGACACAAGCACACGAATATCCTATGTTGTTTGATCCCTGGACATTAAATCAACACCTTTTCAACAACATGGCCGCTATTCAACGGCAAGCCCGCATGTGCATGAAATCTTCAACTTTAAAGAGTTGTGCCTCATGAATAGAAACATTAATGATTTGACCTTTGCCACAAATAGTGCGTAAACACCATTTACTCAGAGCGTGATCCGTACACATCCAATCAATACATGCATCTGTGTGAGAATCTGAACACCAACTACATACGGTTTACGTCCATTACAGTAACAGAAAACTACTCTGACACATGATTTTTTACGTACTATCAAGAACTACCTATGACTACTTCTGTAAAACAGGTGGTATAGAACCTGCAACCAACAGGTATGCAGTTAAAAGCAACAACACCAGTTTGTTTTCAGAAGAAAAATTAAAAGCACGACACAGGCAGAGGTATAACTATGGAAGAAATGTAATGCAATGTACATGTAATGTAAATAAAAAACAATGTACGCTAACATCCTACTGTATGCCACTCTGAAATAAGCCTTTGTGCCTAAACGTCTGTGTGCAAATTGTCCACGTGAGATGTTTCATCTGTTCCCAGTCTGCTTAGTGAGGCAGCTCTTGCAGTGGATTCCCAACCATGCCAGTTTATCACTGCCAACAAATAAGTGCCCAGTCACTGTCGCTGCGACAACAATCACTTATGCCTTAAGGTTGCTGCGTATTCCATTTGTTTTTCTCTGTTGCTCTGTATTTATGGACTGGATCCCATGTCCCTGAGTTGGCTGGAGAACAGTCGCCAAAGCCTGGGTGTAAACCCAGATGCGCACCAGTCCAGATGGAGGAGATTGAGAGGGAAGCTGGTGGCTTTCAGGAAGCACCAGCACCATAAAGTAGAAACACTGTGGATCAACCACTGTTTTTAACCTTGGAGTCAAAGCCAAAGCCATTCGGTCCGATCCAAATTAAGGTAGTTTGTCACAAAAGCCATGCTGTGTGTGGAGTGGTGATCCAGAAATTTCGGCTCTTTGCAAGTGACTCTGTAAAGAGATTAGTTCGATCACTTTGATTCAGTTGGGGTAACGAGAGTCAGAAAAGTCGGTTGCGTTCTGAGTTGTGGATAGAATTCTCACAAGAATTTGCCAATTCCGGCAAAGTGATTTATTTTGGTGAAATGCAAAGTAAATCAGTCACATTCAAGTATGAATTATGCCTGTGTCCGGCTGCAGGCGGGCTGACTCCCAACTTCCGAGTCATTTAAAAGATGCGTTCACTAGGAACAAATCGTTCGCTAGTCTTGTATCACTAGTGTGGAGCTGGTCATTATCCAAACATACCAAAGTTTACATTTCATATAAGAAAAAAAAAATTCTGAATTGTTTTTCTGAGCTAGGTTATGCCAACCAAACTATTTAAACACAGTGACAATAACAGTATTCCACCATGAGCTCATGACCCCCTCGCTCAGAACCAGAAGTTAAGGCTTATTCGAGGCCAGGTTTTACCTGGTGAAATCTGTCATCTCCATCATGATCATGCACATCTGCTTGGCCAGCACGATGATGTCATTGCCGTTGTCGTCCCACTTGGCCACCTCGGCGTCCAGCTTGCACTTCTCCTGTCGGAAGCTCTCCACCTGCTCGGCGATCTTGGCTTTCTCCTCCTGCGGCAGCTGAGCCATGATGGCCTGCGGGGGAGCCGTGGAGGTGGAGAGGGGGATGGAGGAATGAAATGTGATTGGCAAGGAGAGAGAGAAAGAGAGAGACAGAGAGGAAGTGGAGGGGGAGGGGAGGGGGTAGCAAGAGGATGGGGAAAATACAGGAAACAAGCAGAGAGGAGAATTTAGGTAAAGGACGAAGGTAAGGATGGAAAGGAGTGATGGGGAAACGGTATAAGGGATAATGGGGAATTGGTGAAGACAAGGAGGGATCAGATGACAAGAATGAAAGTGTAAAGACTACAAAGAAGAAAAATTCCTTTACTTTGGCAATGACTCACGGTGACACATCAAACAGCGAACTGTGGCACAACTTCTGTTACAAAGTAAAAAAAAGAATTACTGTTCATTCTACTTCTTAATCTTCGGTACAAGAAAGGGACATTAAGTGTGGGATGTGACTACCCTTTCCCCTTCTGAAATGCTTCAAAAATAGAGTTATAAACGTCACAATTAATAACGGACCATGACATTTAATGCTCTAAAAAGAGCTAAATCCATCTTTTCCCCCTTACACGTACCGAGAATACATTTGCTTTCTCAGTGGCCATGGAGGGCAGGTCCAAAATGGCATAAATCTAACTGCAAGGTCACTGCCACAGCACAAACGCAGAATTATTTGGGGGATAAATGTATAATTACCTGGCTCCTTCGACCAGGCAATGAATAATTCATTTGTTCAACATTATGTCAAGAAGGCAAGATGGAAGGAAGAGGAACCAAGTTTCTATTAGGTCGATTTTATTGACTTTGAGGAGCGGGGAGAGAGAGAGGAAGATATGTTAAAAAGGAAGAAAAAAAGAAAAAAGGAATAGAAAGGACATGCATTTCCAGCAAAGGATTTGTATTGTTTTTCTGCTCTTAGCTGTTCTTACTCCGCACTAACTGTGACCATTCCGTTAATGGAATAACGAGGGCTTTGTAATTTCTTTGCCTGGAACACCTTGAAAATTACCTCAAAATTAGATTGTTGTATCAGAATAAAACAGGGAAAAAATGGAAAAAAAAAAACATGAAATGAACCCATATTTGTTATGCACAGGCCACTGCGGCCACCCTGAAGACAACTATCACACTCACCACTAAGTTATGTGGAGAAATTGGATGGTCACTATTGACATAGAGAAATAATCTGCATCTGTAGCGATCTCAGAGCTCAAATCTGAATAATCTTGACAAGAGATCATAGAAGCAGATCACAGATTTTTGAGCTACTATTTAATGGGAGTGAATGTGTTTCAGTACTGTAGTCAATACTACTGCAATAAAATGCAATAACTACATCAATCAGCCACAACATTAAAACCACCACTAATAACCACTAATATTGTGTAGCTCCCCCTCGTAGCGCCAAAACAGCCCTGACACGTGGAGGCATTGACTCCACGGGTGGTATCTGGCAGCAGATCAGCAAATTAGCAGCAGATCCTTTGAGTCCTGTAAGTTGTGAGGTGGGGCCAACAGAGCATCACACTGCCTCCACCGGCTTGCCTTCTTCCCATACTGCATCCTGGTGCCATCTCTTCCTCAGGTGAACGACGCACACACACCGACCATCCACATGATGTAAAAGAAAACATGATTCATCAGACCAGGCCACCTTCTTCCATTGCTCCATGGTCCAGTTATGATGCTCATGTGCCCATTATAGGTGCTTTCGGTGGTGGACAGGGGTCAGCACGGGCCCTCTGACCGTGTGCAGCTATGCAGCCTCATACACAGCAAGCTGTGATGCACTGTGTGTTCTGACACCTTTCTATCATAGCAGCATTAACTTTTTCAGCAGCTTGTGCTACAGCAGCTGTTTTGTGCGATGGGATCAGACGGGCTAGACTTCGGTCCTCACGTGGATCAATGAGCCTATGGGCACCCATGACCCTGTCGCCCGTTCACCGGTTTTCCTTCCTGAGACCACTTTTGGTAGGTACTCACCACTGTAAACTGGGAACACCTCACAAAACCTGCCACTTTGGAGATGTTCTGACCCAGTCATCTACAGTTTGGCCTGCTTCCAACACACCAACTTCAAGAACTGACTGTTCACTTGCGGCCTAATATATCCCACCCCTTGACAGGCACCACCGAAACGATCAATTTTATTCACTTCACTTGTTTGTGGTTTTAATGTTGTGGCTGATCTGTGTATATATATATGTGTTGTAATGGGGCTATCGAGCAACCTTGCTCATAGTCCTCATTTCCCCTAACTATATCTGTATTAAACAAGAAAATGGAAAACCAGAACCTGAAATACAGCGACCGACGACACGTATGCATTTGAAAATGTCGTATCAATCGTCAAATGTCTGGGGCCACCTCCCCCTGATTTACACAATCGCCACGGTTCCTGGTGTGGTGGAGAAAGCAATCAATAGCCCTTTCAGAGACAGCTAAGGTTCCAGGTTCTTTTCGTTCCTTATACCTATATGGAAAAGCGCCTGACATAATTATTACCAACTTATTTTTCCCAAATCTGCCCTTCCCCGCCTCCTCTAACTCTCACAGCCAAGCTGGTGAGTGGGGGGGGGGGGGTGAGGGGGTGAGCGTTGAGAGAGAGTGTGTCACCTCACTCCCGTCCCTCACTGGATGTGTCAGGAGAAAGAAAAAGACTAAACAACAAAAATACAAGACGCCTCGTTTGCCAGAGATCCTGTAGAAGGAGACGAGTCGGGAAAGGAACGCAGAGTGTGACAGTGGCAAGAACAAGAGGAAATCGAAATCACAAAGAGAGAGGCCGAGCGCCCCGGTGAGACCACCATTTGTGCCGCCATCTGACTCGGCGCTCTCTTCGGAGCAGCGGCAGACGTCTCTTGAGGCTCCGGCAGGAACGTCTGCGAGCCGAGCTTCTGACGGAGGGCTTTGCTCGAGGACAACCCTAACAAGGCGAACAAACAAGCGAATCCCCGCTCGGTCGGAGCCGCCCGGCACTCGCTACCAAGGCGCACAATAAGCAAAAATCCCATTAAACAGAATATGTGAGGAAAACAGTGTTCACACTCCAAGCACATAGCGAGCTATTCACACAACGCAGCTAGCTATAGCCAGAGAACATATTGTAGTGCTGATGCCCTGAAGATCCCAGCAAGGCTCTCCTTTGTACGAGCCTTGAAGACCATGAGACCATGAGATGTCGCCAAATAATACAGCGTACAGACTATTCGGTATTACAAGGCAGTACCTAATGAATTTGGACACAGGTGAGTGGACGGTTGCCGTAGGGCAGGAAAAGCTGAGCAAAATTCATCAGAGTGTGTAATTAAAAACGCCTGCAAGATGTTGGCTCATGTCTGCCTCGCTGCACGCTTACTGACCCCTTCATCTAGCAGGGTTGGTTGTTACCGTATCCTCGCTGCCCCCGAGCCATCGTCTAAGGCATTAATTATTCACTCATCGCCAATTATAACCAACCTTTATGCTGCCAGTGTCAAGAATCATGTGTTGCCCCTCAGGAGTGGAGAGAATTGTAAAATCATTGAGGTCGCCAACCTCCTGCCTTGGCAACAGGTGTGCCGAGGACAGGAGCAGGGAGATGCTCCTGAAGATGCCGTTGTAGCACCTTCACAAGTGCCTCCAAACTCAAACAATGTGTACTCAACTACAAATTCCTTTTCCCCTAAATTAAAAAAGCGACGGGAGGGATTTGCCTGGCGTCCCAATTCGGTCTGAAAAAAACGAAGCAAGAGAAAGACAGGGAAAATAGATAGAAAGAGAGAGAGAGAGAGAGAGAGAGAGAGAGAGAGCTAGAAGGGGAGGGAGAGATACAAAAAGTAAGCCGTAGCACTGGTGTAAACACATGAGCCAATTGGGACGTCAGTGGGGAAGCGCGGGGTGAACTCCCTCCCTCTCTCCCTCCCTCTCTCCCTCCCTAGAATTCACTTATCCTCAAATCCCTTTTCCCCTACTTTGCTGATAACGACGAGGAGCGGGGGCCTCGGGAGCTTAACACGGTGGCAAATCCGTCCGAGGGGAGCGCCGGTGCCAATACACTCGTGCGACTCGGGTTTGCGTCTGCGGGGGATTAGAGGGCGCCGCTTTCCGGGTTTCTTCAGTGAGCGGAGTCTCGAAATGACTTTAATTTGTTTCATTTGAAATAAACTGCCCAGACACTCAGGAGTTCAATTTTATGGATGACCTCTCAACAGTGTTATCCAATCACTGTGTTTAAAGGGGGAGCGGGGGGCGGGGGGGGGGGGGTGGCGGTGGTCTTTGTGAGCTTTGAGTACATGGCGGGTTGGTTCCGTGAGCGTGATCCGTGGCGTGTTTTGGACGGTGTGTACACGCTCTAATAAGAAAAAAAGAGAGAGAGAGGCCATGTACATGCCATCCCTCCCGCGTGTGTGTGTGTTTCTGCAGCGCTCTTCTTATTATGCATGCTTGCTTCTAATAACTTTGCTTTTTGCATAAGTACAATAGAAGTGACAAGCGGAGCAGCAGCACACAGGCTCTGGGAACAAAGACCCCTGGGACTGCCCCGGATTTGATTTCCTTCCACAAAGAGAGAGAGAGCGGGAGGGAGGGAGAGAGAGAGAGAGAGAGAGAGAGAGTTATCATGCCTCTGTCCTGGATGTGTGATACCCTTAGCAAGTCACAGTATAGAGGGATCATGGCTGTAAATCTCAGTGGGGCTCGTGTCAGCTCCTATAGAGAAAATGGATTATGCCTACACTTGTCTGTTTGAATCAAAACACGGGGGGAAAAAAAACAAAAAACAAAAAAAAACAACGGAAAAGAGAGGAACAGCGGTTCTCACCGCGGTGCGATAAGCCAGAGCAGAACAGGCTAAGATCAGCTAAGTAGCTTCCCAAACGTATAGTTTGTACAGACGTTCGTCAGCATAGCAGTCTTTAGACAAACCGGTTTGATTCGAAGCATCATCAGCTCGTGTGCATATAGTGTGTTTTAATGTGAATATTTTCCACACCTACTAGAATGTTCAATAGCCCCCCTCCTCCACTCCCCCACCCCCCACCCATCAGTCCCAGCTGCACTTCACACTTTCCATCAAGGACGCGCTGAGCCACCAAACTGTTACCAAGCAGAGCTGCCCACTCAGAGCCGCAGCCAGTGCCAGGAAGCCTCGTCTTACAGTTTGTTTTGTGAGGCTCCCTTGTGCGGTTCTCAGATGGCCCCGCCGCGCTCACGCAGTGGGAGCCCGTGTGGGAGCCCGTGTGGGAGCGTTGTGTGGTGGGTGAAGCGTGCTCCGCACTTCTTCTTCCCATTTACACACGCCGCAGCTTCTTCTTCACAGCTCGAGCAGAACTTCCGCAGAGCACCCGGCGCCCAGCCCCAGCTCTCTCTGTTGCGTGTAGAAGTTTATTTCTTTGGCGGCTGTCTGCAGTTTCTTCCCCAGTTTGAGCCGATTTCCTCCGGCCATGGAGGGTGATGGTGTGAAATAGCAGTTCAAATCAGTTCTTTACAATGAAGGCAAAATATATGCTTTGGAACATTTAGCTACTCTTTGAAGGTTGATGCTACTGTCACTGAGTGGTCTGAAGCGGATCTTGGAGGTCAGATTGTGACCGGAGCGGGGTCGGCGGAAGTGGCATCGCGAGGTACTTGTCCTTTCAAAAAAAGCACGTGGTCAGCTCAAAGAAGGCCACTTTTGTCTCACGGACTAGAGGCCGAGTTGATCTCTGAGCTCTCCCCGAATGCAGTTGTTTCTCAAATTGTGCATTGAAATTCTTCTGATACTTGAATAATGTAGGAGTAATATATCCCACGAGACAGGATTACTTGTTCATTAGTATTAATGCTAAAATATGCTGCAAAAAAAAAAAGTTTTCCCTGGGTTATCACTGGGTCAGACATTATTGTTTGAAGCTGAAGAAGCGATCCTACTTATTCAGTTCATTCTTCCGTGATGAGAAACAACGCTCCCAAACTCATTAGGATTCAAGATGCTCAGCGCTAAAATTGTAGTTATACTTTATCTGGGTATTGGCAAAAGAAGACTGAGATGATGAGGCACTTGAAATAAATATGAAATAAAGACTTCTAAAAAAACCAAACATTAAAAGACATTACAAAACCGCCAATAAACGCCTAAATGCTGAGTCGGGCGGCAAATAAACACAGCGGAATGGAGACATCTTTTGTTGTCACCGAGGCGGTTCCCAGCGGCTCTCCCAGTCTGTGCCCTCTAGTGAAGTCCTGATTTCCTCCGGTCGTCTTTTGGGCGGCTGTGCGTGGATTGTTTGCAATCGCAAAGCACAGTTTCGGTTTCCATTTCATTCCACTCCCCTTCTCTTTCCACTTCCAGATGCATTAATACCTCTGTGCGCAGGGCTGTAAAAGAGGCCCGGGCAACGGTACAATGGGCCTCGGCGGGGGAGGCACCGGGCCAAGTCGCCACAATCCATTCACCAGGCGATGCACCGCGAGCGATCCTCCGCTGCTGGAGGGGGAGCGGGGGCCGCTCCCCTCCTAATGTTCTTTAAGCTAGGGCCCAAGTGGGAAACCCCCCACCCCCCCCAATGTGCCAGAGCCCGGGGCCCCGGTGTTTGGCGACTGACTAAGTGAGGCCTTGGCACAAAGCTCTACTGTATTTTTGTGTTGACATCTGAAAAGCCATTGGGTAATTACCGCTTTGTTTGTGAATGGCAATTTTACACCTGCCATTCCCCGGATGGCAGCCGAATTGAAACCCGTCCCACTTGTTGGTTAGATTCCATTCACACGGACCTCCCCGCCGCAAGTGGAGGTAGTTAGATTAGCACAAAGTGTTGTTGGGGGAACGGTAATGCAGCGGTAACGAAGACGCGCTTGTCACACATTTAATTTGAATTTAGGCTTAGGGTTTGGGGAGCGGGGTTGGAGAGTCAGGAGGTGAGTTGGCCAGACCCACTGGCATCCAGCCAATCAGATAGAATCAGGTGGAATGTGATGCCCTATGAGGGACTGTTGGGTCCAAGCACATTGCACTAGGTCTAAAATATATATGTAATTGAGAGGGGATAAGAGTTAATTATAAATGATAATGATTACTTACTAACTTCAAAACGTTTTTATCCAAATTGGTGCCCACCGCCTCTGAGTGAGTTCAAACCTTTGATACCGAAGTCAAGTCAAAGCTCTGAAGTACTATTAATATTTCAATCGATACGTTTTTCATCTTTTCAACATCGTAGAGCTGCTGTTGTGCCACAGAAGTTTAAGAGACCTGAGTCATCATCATACGATGAGGCGTGAGTGATGACAGGAACAGGAACAACACAAATATGTCGGACAAGTTGGTCAAGCACGAATTTGCATCAGAAAACAGAATTTTCTGATGGAGGATTTGTTGAATGTGACTGGGAACGAGCAGAACTATGTCCATCTAAATGTTTGAAATTGTTTGAAATTTCCTTTAGGTAGAAATTTGACTTTTTTCACTGCATGATACTATGGTGAATATCAATACATTTGGATTACGATTGATTAGGATTGATTGATTGATTGATGGGTTGGTGCATTGGTTGATGGTTAATTGACTGAAGGATTGATTGGTTGATTGATCCGAAGGGTTGACTGACTCATTATTATGGCTAACTTTAACAAGGAACGATGAGGGAGGTTTCATCAGCGACAAAAAAATGTTCAGAATACTAATCTACATGATTATCTTTAACCGTTGAAAGAAATATCTACTAAAAGGACTTGGTTCATGGTTTTCCTTAACCGATCAGTTCACCTCCATATGGCTCAACTTACCCTTTCCACTCCCCTATTATCTCGTGTGCCCTGCATTTTGCCGGATTCCAGAAAGCCAACATGGAACCGTCGGAACCGTGGACCGCTCCACTCACCCTGGCGCTCTGTCCGGCTATGAGCTGGTCGTCCTCGGTCTGGACACTGGTCCGGCTGCGGGCATCGTAGTCCTCCTGCTCAAAGTCCGAGTCGTCCTCCAGCTCCTCTGGCGTCTGGGAGGAAGGGGATAAAACAGAAAAAGCCAAAAGATATCTCAAGTCTCTGATTCCGTTTAAAATTCATACTTGGACATACTACGTGAAACACATGTGGCGATCAGGACCAGGGCCTGAATAATACAACCAATCCGTCGCTGATATTTCCAGGCTCTTGCATCATGATTCAGAGACTGGTTAAAGGGAGGAAGAGAAAATGGAAATGGCCCGGAGATATTCTGGCAGGTGAGCCAGGTTAATTTCTCCGGTCTCCTGTCAAATGAAAGGCAAAACAGAGGTGGCACGGCGGCTCGAAGTTGCGGTTTTAGGCATCTGTTTGTCCAATTAACAAGAGGCGATCTCTGAGGTTTTTGGGAGCTAATTAAGGGAGGAGGACGGCTGAGTGGGAAGGGAAGCAGAGGAGGGAGGAAGAAAAGAAAAGCGTCTGGCCGAACCCGTTTTGACGTAGGAGGTAAAGCCAATACAATGGATGTGGCTTAAATAATATTCAAGAGGTTTATTCGGAAAATATGGATATATACATTAAAAAATATATATAAATAATACAAAATAATAAAGTAATATGAATAAATAATAACATTATTTATCAACATCAAGTTATTTTCCATAACTGTCCATCATATATTTTCAGTTCTGCAGCACCGGGCAACTGTCTGTTGCATAAAGTGGAATCATTTTAATAAGTGAATTAGAAATGATGAAGGGAGGAGGGAGCAGGGTGGGTTCAAACGGGATATGGAGACTGTGGAAAACAAAGGGTATCGAGGCACTTTAAGCACTCTCCGTTCAGCCCTGAATTTCCATTTCCATTTAAATCGCTGTTTTATTGTATTTCCTGAGAGAAAATCCCATTTTGCCTCCAAACTGTCATCCCAACTCTGATGCTTCACCGATGGACGTAGATGAATCAACGGCAATTATGTATTATCAATGTACAGACACCTCCTCACTTATTCTTACAATATAAGAATGAGAAAGTATGAGCGTGAAATAAAAGGACTGGTCCATAGATTTTTAAGCTCCCATCGATGCCAGAGTATACATTAAGTAATAAACAATGACTAATTGTGCACAAATAAAGTGAGGGGCCAGAGGAACTCGCGATGGAAAGAACAATGAGTCGAATAGCAAACCGGCAACAACAACAACCAGTGAAGATTGAAAATCAAGGTCATTCAAGGTCAATCAAATAAATTGTAAGTAGTAATGAAACAAGGAGCTTTGTTGTAGGATTTGAATCGATTAATAGCCTCAAAAGGGTAGATTAATTTACAAAAACCAGGACAAATAATGATCGCGTAATGGTTTCAGTAATGGATTGGGTTGTGAATTCAATGCGTTGCAACGTTACAATAAACACATTCCTAACTTTGGCAAAAACGTTTAAAATAAATTACTTCACCCAAACCGCACTCAAAAACACCCCCCGTCCGAACATTCCTCGTTTCTTTCTTTGAAACAACATTTTGAGCTACAGTACTTGGGCACGTTCCTCTCGGCAGCCCGTGGGGGGGGCGCTGGGCGCCAGCGTACCCTGATCATGAGGACGGCCTTCCTGATGTCGCGGACGCCGTCGTAGACGAGGCGCGAGGCGTCAATGAACTCGTTCTCCTCGAAGGCCTGAGGCGGGTTGGTGCTCAGCGCCTCGATGGCCACCTCCACCTGCTCCGCAAAACGGGGCATCACTGCGGGGAGGGAGAAGGGACGCGAGAAGACGGGGAGAGGGAGAGAGAGGGAGAATCACAATCACAATGACTTCGCCGGGTGCAATTACATGTAGAGTGCGAGGAATCTGTCACGGTGATTATTAAGCATTGCACAAAAAAGCCTAACCGCCTGAGAAGGATAAATAAACAATAATAAAATAATCATTTAAATATTGATAAAAAATATATAAAGATATAAAATAGAATATAAATAAAATATAAATAAAATTTGCCGAACAGAAAAAAGTAAAACAAAAAAGTCTAATGTATAAAATATACAGAATATACACTGCAATCCTATGCTATGCTCCTATGGTATAAAATATGATGATAACTAATTAGATGTATATGTAATTAGATTATATGTATTATATCTTGTTTTATTTTCTAGGTTGCTGTAGTTTGTACGGTGTTGTTGCAGGAAGGGAGGGGAGAAAAAATAAAACGGTCAAAAGGTGGAATGTTTTTCAAAAGGGGAAAAGTTGGCCAAAGAATGACGCCAGCACACACAGTTCAGCAAGGACACACACACACACACACAAACACGCACACACACACGCACGCACACACGCACACACACGCACACACACGCACACACACGCACACACACGCACACACACACACACACACACAATCAGTGGTCACCAGGCTGGTGGGAGGGGAAGGACAGCGTTTTGGATTACGCAGAAGTTGAAGTTTTTAGCGGTAATTGGAAACGTGTATCGTGACGTTTTGTTTTGTGAACTTGTGTTTACGTGGAATCATTACATGAACATGATATAAAACGAATGTGATTTTAATGATATAAATAGAAATATAATGTGATATGAATGACAAATATAACATGATATTATATATATATATATATATATACTGTATATATATGAATAAAACCTCATATGGAAAGTCTGAGATTTTTTTATTCCTCTTTTCTTTTCGTTTTTAATTCACTTAAATCCCCTTGCTGGGAAAAAAGCGTATAATAGGCTTTTGGGGAAATGCAAGGAAAGGAGTTTTTAAATAGAAATATTTAAATGTTCTCCGAGCTTCTTAATGAGCAAAGTTGCTGATGGTGAGGAGCAATTTCACTCATTCCAGTTGAGAAATGATGAAGGGAATTAAATGTGACCGTACAGGAATGGATTCCTTTCCCTCCGAGGCCTGAACTAACTATTGCTTACGTGAGACATAGAAGTACAATAGACACTTTAAACGACATTTTATTGATCTTCAAACGGATGAACATACCCTCTTTTTCCTTTACTCTAAATTTTGTTTTGGCAGGACAACTTCTATTTAACGATATAAAGCAAGGTAAAAAAAAAAAAAAACCTGCCAAACGAGCATTTTAACTGCGGAACACTAAGCTACTCTCGCTTTGAAAACATGGGTGATCGCGGCTCAGATTTGTGTCGGCGTTAGCGTAGCAGATAACTCCACCAAGTAGAACTGGATTTACAGAGCCTAGCGTGTTTTGAGACGTTTCCCGCCCTTTTCTGCCTTTAGCCTGTGATGTTAGCCGCTCGCTAAGCGTGTGCGCTAGCAACTCCATGCAGCAGAGGGAACCACTTCCTTCTCATCCTCCCCCTCTTCTCTGCTCTCTGAGGTTGCCATCTGTTTCCATTCGGGCTGAATCCTCCTTCTTTTCCATCATCATGACAAAGGATGGAAATTGGAGAGTGATTCATCCGTTCAGGGCTACACCTGGTGCTGTGCAACGCAGCCATTTTAGCCATGTTCGCATAAAGAGCATGAATAATGAACAATGAGCACTTCTTGTACTGGCGGCTCAAAACAGATTTTCAATTTTCTTATTTTTCTTCATCACTCCATTAAGAAAACAGGATGAAACAGGATGTTTTGCTGCGTCTGGTGGTGAGGCCAAGCACAGACCTTAGCATTAGCGCGTTAGCACATTGCTGTATTAGCACTGATGGACTTGAGTTTGTTCCAAGACGCCTGGCAGTTGTCTAGCTGCGTTTCAATTAGTTGATACACACAATATACTGTTTATAAGAATAACAATTTTATATTGTTTATTGTTTAGGTTCATTTATGAATCTACCAAATAATAATAATAATAATAATAATAATAATAATAATAAATATAGCTGCAGGCAGCAATACACAGGATTAAGTATCGACACCAATTACAATTTTTCGAGTTCCCATGGAACTTGTCCCATGGAAGTTCAGATATACAGAGTTGTCATTGAACGCAGCATTGGATGACATAACGACACCGTCAGGCAAGTTTTCAGAGTCCTTGTGACACTGGAATTACTACTACAAGCCAGTACACATGTTGCGTGTTATGACTTAACCCTAAAAGTTAGAAGGTGGCTGTCTACTCCCTGTAGTCCACAGAGTCCTGCCTCACGGTGGAAATCTCTCCGTGTGGACGTTCCCAACACCACGGTTCCATTCAAACGGACTAAACACTGCATGTCCCTCAGGGACGTTTCATCAACTTTTAAACTTTTGGGACCAAAATAAAACAGGCACGATTGAGACCCGTTGCTCTGGAGCGGCAAGCGAACTCCATGTGTGAGGACACAAACACGGGTTATGTTTTGGACTGTTTTGGACTCCCACAGTTGGCGTGTCAGGACTGGCTCGAATGCTGCAAAATAAGGAGGGACACGGCACCGGGTTTGATGCGAACAGAACATTTATATTGACAAAAAGGGCAAAAGAAAAACATATCAAACAAAATGCTCCGCCGACGTCAAGCAGTTAAGACGACACACACACACACACACACACACACACACACACACACACACACACAGTTTGCAACTACTACAGAGCGATAGCGTCTACCTGTGTGTTTGTAGTCACAACCTGCACATAGATAGCAAATTGGGTGATGATGTCACAAAGCGTCCATTTCCACAAACTCATCTCTCTCCACCGCCTGACTGGAAGGTTTAGACTACTTCTGGTTTAATTTATTCCGTTTTTTACTAAAAAAACTTTAACCACGAGATGTCTGCGACGTCCCGATTCTAACGACACCTCAACAATGTCCGAAGCTGCAGTGGACCCGAAAAGTGCCAATAATAATAATAATAATACTAACAATAAAACTAATAAATTATAATATTTATGATTACATTATAATCATAAATTGATACATTTCCAAAACAAAATTATTAAATGCTCACAAACATAAAAGTTACAAACAATGTAAAGAACAAAATAAATCATAAATAAATGAATATATTTTAAACAAGAGCGAAAACTCAAAGTGTAACTGTAAACTGGTCAGTGTTCTAATAACCACTATTAGACAGACAGACATACAGACAGACATATCGATAGGCAGACAGACAGATACTGTAGATAGATAGATAGAAAGACAGACAGATACTGTGGATGGATGGATATAGACAGACGGACAGACACAGGATAGATGGGTGGATGGATGGATAGATAGATAGCCAGACAGACAGATGGATGGACAGACGGACAGACAGACGGATAGATAGATAATGTGTCCTTCTTTTGGAGGAGGAGAAATTAGTTAAAGCACAGCGAGTTAGTGTCTGAGGGAGGAAGAGAGAGAGAGCAGAAGGGACAGAGGGAGAGAGAGAGAGTGGAAGGGAGAGAGGGAGAGAGAGATGGAGAGAGAGATAGTGGAAGGGAGCGAGAGGGGGAGAGAGATTGAGAGAGAGGGGGCGGGAGGGAGAGGGAGAGGGAGAGAGAGATGGAGAGAGAGAGAGGGGGAGAGAGAGAGGGGGAGAGAGAGAGAGGGAGAGAGAGGGAGAGAGAGGGAGGGGGAGGGAGAGAGGGAGAGAGAGATGGAGAGAGAGATAGTGGAAGGGAGCGAGAGGGGGAGAGAGAGAGGGGGGGAGAGAAGGGGGAGAGAGATGGAGAGAGAGAGAGGGGGAGGGAGAGAGGGAGAGAGAGATGGAGAGAGAGGTAGTGGAAGGGAGCGAGAGGGGGAGAGAGATTGAGAGAGAGGGGGCGGGAGGGAGAGGGAGAGAGCGATGGAGAGAGAGAGAGGGGGAGAGAGAGAGAGGGGGAGAGAGAGAGAGGGGGAGAGAGAGAGAGAGAGAGAGGGAGGGGGAGGGAGAGAGGGAGAGAGAGATGGAGAGAGAGGTAGTGGAAGGGAGCGAGAGGGGGAGAGAGATTGAGAGAGAGGGGGCGGGAGGGAGAGGGAGAGGGAGAGAGAGATGGAGAGAGAGAGAGGGGGAGAGAGAGAGAGGGGGAGAGAGAGAGAGAGAGAGAGGGAGAGAGAGGGAGAGAGAGGGAGGGGGAGGGAGAGAGGGGGAGAGAGAGATGGAGAGAGAGGTAGTGGAAGGGAGCGAGAGGGGGAGAGAGATTGAGAGAGAGAGAGGGGGAGAGAGAGAGAGGGGGAGAGAGAGAGAGGGGGAGAGAGAGAGAGAGAGGGAGGGGGAGGGAGAGAGGGAGAGAGAGATGGAGAGAGAGGTAGTGGAAGGGAGCGAGAGGGGGAGAGAGATTGAGAGAGAGGGGGCGGGAGGGAGAGGGAGAGGGAGAGAGAGATGGAGAGAGAGAGAGGGGGAGAGAGAGAGAGGGGGAGAGAGAGAGAGAGAGAGAGGGAGAGAGAGGGAGGGGGAGGGAGAGAGGGGGAGAGAGAGATGGAGAGAGAGGTAGTGGAAGGGAGCGAGAGGGGGAGAGAGATTGAGAGAGAGGGGGCGGGAGGGAGAGGGAGAGGGAGAGAGAGATGGAGAGAGAGATTGAGAGAGGGGGGGGAGAGGGAGAGAGAGAGATAGATAGAGAGAGAGAGAGGGAGGGAGGGGGAAACAGAGAGAAGCCATAAGCACTTTCCTATCAGGATATTGATTCCTCCTCTCAAGGACGAGCTTCAGTCTGTGTTTTGCTGCCGTCATGCCTGTAAATCTGACCACACTCTATACAGGGAAGAGGGATGGGAGCGCAATGAAGACAACAAGGGGTCAAAGGGCACTGATAAGTGGCCCGGGTGGAGGGGGCAGAGTCCCACCAACACACACAGACACAACAATACATAAATCAAATGGCATCATAGCAACACGCATACGGAGAATGTTAGCGCGCACACACACACACACACACACACACACAGAAACATTATGATTAGCATGTTAGTGTAACTACTTGCATACATACATGATACAGATACAGTACAGATAAACACACACACACACACATTGAAATTGAGGCGAAAACACATACACAATGAATGTTAGCATGTAGCGCGTTAGTATCTATACATTGAAAGTACACACACACACGCGCACACACACACACATCCACACACACACACACACACACACACACAGAATGTAGGGAAGGTTGTGCAACAGCACAGCGAGACGAGGAAGAAGAGGGCGCTGCATCGACGCATTCAACTCAGAGCGCTTAGTGGAGATGCTTAGTGACAACTATCGATTTCCTAGTAGAGTGTAGTTAATTGGACTCAATGCCTTTGAAAGAAGAAGAAGAGAAAGTGTGTGGTCCGGAATCCCTTTCCCTTTGTGGAGTTACGCCTAATCATCTTTTCCAGCCCGCGATGGATTCCCTTTTCTCTCTTACTTTTCCCTCGCCTTTGGTCGAATACGTTGATAGCGTAGGTTCACGGGGATCGATGGGACGGGGCTTTGCGGTTCCGATCGCATGTGCGGCAGGTGGATCAAAAAAGAGGAAAAACCCCAATCCGGCCCAGAGAGGGCGGGAAGGGGACGGGGCCGACACCTCAAACAACCACATTAAAGAGAGTGCCACAGACAATGGGAGCCGCCCGTCCCCGGCTTTAATGTCTCAATTAGCCACCCTGAGGTAACGCACGGCCAATATTCAGGAGAAAGAGCCTTGAAAATACAATGGCTTATGGGCCCTTTCGGTTGGAGCCCTCGGGAGGGGGGTAAAAGTGGAGTGAAATTAGCAATAAAGTTAACAAAAAAGAAAGGTCAGGGGAGAAAGAAGGGGCGAGGAATGTCTCGCCGACGCCAGTAAAAGCGGAGGGAAAAGAAGGGCAAGAGACGACATATCAGTCAAACTGCTGTTACAGTCCACGTTTTGGTCAACCGGCTGCTCCCACGAGGCCGCCCGGCGTGAGGTTCAAGGTCCTGCCGATTCAAAATTTCCGTCGGGCGGTTTCACGGCTGCGGATGTGCGGGAGTCGTCGTGCCATAGCGTCGTGTGGGAGTGGGCAGCTCTGTGGCGGTGTTTCCCAAACTGTTTCCTGCCACGTCGTGCGTTTTAACAGTGAAATAATAATCCCACGGCACTATACCCTGTCAACCACTGAAAACATCACAAACACGTAGAGCTGTGCTCATTATTATGGCCCGACTAATAGTTAGTGATGCAAGATTCGCAAACGATTAGTCTGTAGCGAACAAATCGTTTCAATGCCTCGGGAGTCTGGAGCGACATCGTCAAGAGTGTGTGTGAGGCGAAAAAAGGCGAAGTCATTTGGCGTAACTCCTCTCGAATGTGACTGATTAACACCTTGCATTCCACCAAAATAAGTCATTTTTACAGAACTGAACACGGTACTGTTGTATACTGTACTGTATATCTCCATACGCACTTTATTCACATGCACGTTACTGCGCATATCTGTATATACAAATAGCCTATACCATATACATAACTCTATTCCCTTTATTTCTATTTTGTACCCCTACTCTGCATCACCTTTGAGTTCTTTATTTTATTTTATTCTATATTTTTTGACTTACTTACTTCATTACGTTTAGGAATCAGTTAATTCGTCAAGTAGAAACTTTTAGGTAGCCATGGTGTTTAGTCTAGAACATACAGTATAGTGCGTAATCACCGGGTGCGTTGCATTGACATTTCACTGCATATACGTATGAAAGAATGTATATGTACGTGACGAATAACCCTCTTGAATCTTGAATAAAAATTGATGAAGGGGTCGGATAGACGTAGATATAGGACGGAAAAATGCAGCGGCTAAATTGAAGGAGGGATTTTCTCTGTGTTCAGGCAGAATGGAGCAACGTACACGCAAAAACAGCAGCAACGTACACGCAAAGACAGCAGCAACGTACACGCACAGACAGCAGCAACGTACACGCAAAGACAGAAGCAACGTACACGCAAAAACAGCAGCAACGTACACGCAAAAACAGCAGCAACGTACATGCAAAAACAGCAGCAACGTACATGCAAAAACAGCAGCAACGTACACGCAAAAACAGCAGCAACGTACACGCAAAGACAGCAGCAACGTACACGCAAAAACAGCAGCAACGTACACGCACAGACAGCAGCAACGTACACGCACAGACAGCAGCAACGTACACACAAAAACAGCAGCAACGTACACGCAAAAACAGCAGCAACGTACACGCAAAAACAGCAGCAACGTACACGCAAAAACAGCAGCAACGTACACGCAAAAACAGCAGCAACGTACACGCAAAAACAGCAGCAACGTACACGCACAGACAGCAGCAACGTACACGCAAAAACAGCAGCAACGTACACGCACAGACAGCAGCAACGTACACGCACAGACAGCAGCAACGTACACGCAAAAACAGCAGCAACGTACACGCAAAAACTGCAGCAACAAACACGCAAAAACAGCAGCAACGTACACGCACAGACAGCAGCAACGTACACGCACAGACAGCAGCAACGTACACGCAAAAACAGCAGCAACGTACACGCAAAAACTGCAGCAACAAACACGCAAAAACAGCAGCAACGTACACGCAAAAACTGCAGCAACAAACACGCAAAAACAGCAGCAACGTACACGCAAAAACTGCAGCAACAAACACGCAAAAACAGCAGCAACGTACACGCAAAGACAGCAGCAACGTACACGCACAGACAGCAGCAACGTACACGCAAAAACTGCAGCAACAAACACGCAAAAACAGCAGCAACGTACACGCAAAAACTGCAGCAACAAACACGCAAAAACAGCAGCAACGTACACGCACAGACAGCAGCAACGTACACGCAAAAACAGCAGCAACGTACACGCAAAAACAGCAGCAACGTACACGCAAAAACAGCAGCAACGTACACGCAAAAACAGCAGCAACGTACACGCAAAGACAGCAGCAACGTACACGCACAGACAGCAGCAACGTACACGCAAAGACAGCAGCAACGTACATGCAAAAACAGCAGCAACGTACACGCACAGACAGCAGCAACGTACACGCAAAAACAGCAGCAACGTACACGCAAAAACAGCAGCAACGTACACGCAAAAACTGCAGCAACAAACACGCAAAAACAGCAGCAACGTACACGCAAAAACTGCAGCAACAAACACGCAAAAACAGCAGCAACGTACACGCAAAAACTGCAGCAACAAACACGCAAAAACAGCAGCAACGTACACGCAAAAACTGCAGCAACAAACACGCAAAAACAGCAGCAACGTACATGCAAAAACTGCAGCAACAAACACGCAAAAACAGCAGCAACGTACACGCAAAAACTGCAGCAACAAACATGCAAAAACAGCAGCAACGTACACGCAAAGACAGCAGCAACGTACACGCAAAAACAGCAGCAACGTACACGCAAAAACTGCAGCAACAAACATGCAAAAACAGCAGCAACGTACACGCAAAGACAGCAGCAACGTACACGCAAAAACAGCAGCAACGTACACGCAAAAACTGCAGCAACAAACATGCAAAAACTGCAGCAACAAACATGCAAAAACTGCAGCAACAAACATGCAAAAACAGCAGCAACGTACACGCAAAGAGAGCAGCAACAAACACGCAAAAACAGCAGCAACGTACACGCAAAGTTTCATTCGAGTTAAATATATCAAGAAGTCTTTTTTTTATATAAATGAGAAATAACCATGGAAACATAGACAGCTACATCGAGTGACACTACAAAGTTGGTTCACCCATTCGGATCTCTCCATAGATTTGACCCAAAATGTGATCAGGCCTTTGTGTAATTGGTCGAAGTGGCATCGTTTTCAGTCAAACCTACGCAGGAGTTCAGGAAATAGTTCGCAAAGTTTCGAGCACCACTGTACCCTTATACCCTTCCAGCTATTCATTTGAATGTAATTTGCTTGGTGTTTTTTTCAGGAATTCCATCGGCTCACTCTCCGTGTGATTTTAAAACGTGAGAAATGGAGCAAAAAAAGTTCTAAACCCTGCAGAAATACCACTCGGAGCGCCGCCGGAGGAGGGGGGAAAAAAAAAAAAAAAAAAGGCTCTTTCCGTCTGGCTGCCGCCGTTCACCCAACGTGACTTGAAGAGTGCCGGGTCACATTGCAAAAGGGCCGATCGAATCTGCACTGGAGGTAGCAACGGTGACATATTTTGGCCCGGGGCCTGGCTAAATTGGGCTCTCCAGTAATCTGGCATGAGACAACAGCAGCAGAAAGTGTCGGGTAAAAGAAAAGTAAAAGAAAAGCTAGAATAGAACAAATACCATTAAAAAATGTATGAGAGTGGAGGGTTACGGCCAAGGCACTGATTGATACCGTGAGATGCTCCCCACTAACCTGGCTGGGAAGGAGATCTAGGGGTGTGTGTGTGTGTGTGTGTGTGTGTGTGTGTGTGTGTGTGTGCGTGCGTGTGTGTGTGCACATGTGTATGGCTGCGGCACAAAATATCAAAATGTTCTTTTCAGTCAATTCTGCTTCCGTCAAGATATGGTGAGGAATAGGCGTTAGTAGTCGGCGTACAGGCAGCATCCTGCCGACGGATGGCGCACATGAAAGATAAGAGTTTCTCGTATTTTTGTGATAAGTTGGTAAGAAAAATAAAAAATACAACTTAAAAAAAGTGGCTTGAGCTGTGGCTTTGAACAGGAAAGTTTGAGTCACTGGAATAACACTGTTATAACACTGAACCTTAGTAATAATTTAGTAGAAATCATTTCTACCTGATGGGTCAATAGTTTATTCAGTACATAGAATGCAGAGGTGCATTTTGTATATTCTGTATATTTTTATAGATTTGGCCATTTATGTTCTGTATTTTTGGCTAGTTCTGCATAATTCTATTTTATTTGTACTTTTTTCAGACTGTTAAGCTCTTTTCTATTGCACTAACTATCTGTACAGCAACGCACCGATACTTACCACGGTACATCCCTTGTATATGCAAATGTACTGATTCTGATTCTGATTATCATATGTTAATTGTAGCTTCACGCGTGAAGGTTATTATTGTATGTTTGGTCACAGCATACAATACACCCTACATTCAACCTGCATATTTGCATGAATCATACCGTCTCCAACCGTAGCGCATGTCTTTGACCCACGTCTAAGCCTACGAGTCATTACAGCCAAAACGGTCTCGGGGCAAGGTACCGGTCTCGGAGAGCAGTTTGATGGACTCCAGCACACGCTCGGTGTAGACGCCCGGCTCGTAGTTCTCCATCTCGGCGTTGATAATATGCACCACCCGGGCGGCCCGGCCTCGGATGGCGCCGGCGGTCCGGTCCAGGGTGTCCACGTCGCCCTCTTGCAGAGCGATCACACACTTGTTGACGTCTTCTAGGATGTGGTTTTCTTTGGGGAGCCATTAAAGAGAGAGAGGTTATCATGGAAACCGAGACGACTTTTCCTTTTGGTAGGTATATGAAACATTGCAACGAGGCACTAGATAATAACACCCCATTTTGCAAAATGTGATACATTTCCCTGTTATTATGTCATAACGCACACATTTTGTAATGAAATAAACACATTGAACACAATACATGATGTGTTTTGCCACATTTTGTAATAAGCTATTATGTAATGCAATCATTATTACGCATTTTGAGGGTCACAACTTTCTACAATGAATATTTAATAATTTAAATTTAAGGTGTAATTACATCATAAAAGTTACATTCATTACATTTTGGCAAGCTATTATGAAAAACTGCATTGCTGCAAGCCTCTTAAGAGAAATGACTCATCATCAAATGAGATGTGCATGTACGTTGTATCACTCTTGTCTGCAGTACAAGAGTCCTACTGTACTACTGTAAGCTACTGTACCTGAAACGGACAGGAAGTCGTCCACCGAGGTGATGTCATCCACGGCCTCAGTGAGGATGCGAACCTGCTTCTCCCACTGGTCTTTGAAGACGTCCATGTTGTCCTGGGCCACCTTGCTCTGGGGCCGGGCCGCCAGGGTCAGCGCTGCGTTGATCACCTGATGAAAGACAAAATGGCCACGTGCCAGCCCATGAACGGACGCGTATGCGGGGGAGCATGAACACCCGCGGAGGGTTGGTTGCTCTTCAGGTCAGCTCTTTCTCGCAACAAGGGAATCTTTTGAAAGGGAGCTCAGTCTCGGGGCTTTGAGTCTGGCGCGTTTGATCTCGGAAGACGGAGCATCTGGCTCAAAGCCGAAATGGCTCCCAGTGACATTTCCATAGGCTTCTTATTTACCTCAAGGATTTTCCGGCCTTCGTATGTAACATATAAAGCCGATATTCCTGTAGACAGGGAACTGTGAGGGAGAGGTAAGGTCCCGGCGCAGAGAAAGAAGAAAGATATTTCTCTGCAAGAAAATGGTGGACCTCCCCCTGTCAGGAAGACGTTCTTTCATTTTAATTTGGTTCTCTGGCGTTGATCAATACTGAGTCTGGGACTGGAACAAACTGGAAAGTACTCTTAAATGTTCTCTCAAGGTTTGAGCTGCTGGAGGTCAGCTACTAAGGGAGCTGATCTCAACTTTTAGTCCATTAGTGTGTCGGGTCTCATGAATTGCGTTACCTAACCTAGAATACATGGAGTAGGAATCCAAGGCAGAATTGCCACTTACTCCAACGCATCCTCCACCTTCATTCGCTTGCCCATTTCTAAAGCCTCTGGACTGCAGCACGCGTAAAAAAGGGGGTTGGCCATCATGTCAAATACAGTATTGTATTTAAAAATCACATAAATGAGGTCCCTTACTTGCGGGCAGAGGCTGTCGATTTGGGTGGCGGCCATTCGAACCAGCTTGACGCCCTCCTCGTTGTTGGAGATGGAGCACGCCAGGTTGGCCACCTAACGGGAAAGGTCGATTGGAGACAAATGAGTGCATTAGAATCCCTTTGTTTCCATTGGAGACCTGTTTGGTCTATTGATGAACTCGACAATGAAAACAGGTTTTTCTGAGTAACAATGCCTCAAATATGCGTCGTCACAACATGTTCCGCAAAACAAATTCCTTTTTTTCCCAAAAGCGTAGCCCCCGGTTCCTTTTTACCCCAAACCCATTGAGCACAAACAAGAGTCTCACTGTCCCACATAGTTCTGCTCTTCTTCAGAGAGTGCAGATAGCAGTCGGAGGAACGCTTCCAGTCTCCGCAGAAGCGCATGTGTACTGTTATCTGTGCAGTGGCGGGGATTTAATGCTTGGTTTGGAAAGGCAAAATATGTACTTTTTTTGTGTATGTATATTTTTATTTGTTACTCCTTTGGCTTTGAAGTGGCCTGCTCCAAAAACCTCCCCCTTCTTTCCGCTGGAACTTTTCTGATGCCCCACAAGTTCCGAAACAGCTCGTCTTGGAAATAGAGCTGATATCGAATTTATTCAGGTCTGCATGGACAGCAATGCCACTTTGCAGTCAACCTTGGGTAAATAACTTAAAAACACGTTGAATGAGGTACGTTTTATGGCTCTTTAGTTTAAAACACTCGTTACTTGAAAAAAAAAAAAAACAATCATGCAACCGTCTAAATGACAAAGCTCTAAAATGCATTTGGAAGCTTAATAATGGAGAGTGTTTTCCAAGAATTAGTCTCCAGGAAACGTCTGACTCCGTGATTAATGAGGAACATATTCAATGACATGAGTGTTTGGTTGCAAAGGATACGGATCCAATCAGATAAAAGTGTCTAGAAGTCATTAGGATGACTTTCCTTTAGAACTGAGCGGTTATTTTCAGCCTCGCAAAGTATAACGGAGCTTAATGACGGAAAAAGGGGTTCTTGGACGTGTAATTACACCAGATGGTCCTGTATCTCCAATCCAACAACACTAAGTTGAATTTATGGGCGTTGCTATCCAGCAAGCACCACTTGTGCAACTCCACCACATGCAGTTCATCCCAAATTCACTCATAAAAAATAGACTAAATACTGCTAAAAAAGTGAGCCAAGCACTGAAGAACATTTTTTTTTATTTTTTATTGTTTTTAATCAAATACTATTTTGCCTAGGTGATAACATGTACACTACTTCAAGACATTTCATGTGCAGTATTGTCCCCCAAAAGCTTCGAAAGTTGCGTAGAAATGATTGTAGAACTCTGTAGAACTGTAGAAGTGGTGCTCAACAAGTGGCCCTCCACAAAAATTTGAATAAATCTCTCTCTCTCGGTCTCCGTATTTTATATCACCCACCCAGGCATACACACTCACAAACTCACAAAACAAAATACACACAAATAATTATCCGAAACATGCACACCGTGATCCTCGGGGCGTGACGTCCGTGTCATTGTATCCCTCCTTCATGTCACTGCACTTCACAGTCAAGTTCCATAACTTGGGACTCCACACAATCCCGTGGCATCCTTAAGTAAATGAGACGCCGCAACATCCGCTCACTTTGGGGAAACGGAGCTAAACAGACACATGGCTGTCGGCGGCGCGAGGTGCCAGACGGCATTAGCCCTCCTACCACTCACATGTCATTGTTAGAGGCAAATTGGGGACAATCAAATTTGTGTCGCCTCGAGCGCAGAGAACCACCTTCCTCTGTGGTGACAACAACCAGGACAGTGATGGATGGCACTCCAGCGGATGCCAGGATGCCAGTGCATGTCTCTGCCCGCCAGAAAAAAGCGTTGTTTTTTGTAGACTGCGACAGATAAAAGCGATGGAATGGTATTCAAAGTATGTGTGTGTGTGTGTGTGTGTGTGTGTGTGTGTGTGTGTGTGTGTGTGTGTGTGTGTGTGTGTGTGTGTGTGTGTGTGTGAGAGTCCGTGTATGTGTGTGTGTTTATTTGTTATTGTCGATCTGTAAATATGGATTGAAGGTTATGGATATGTGAAGTGTGGTATGTGTGACTATGTGTGTGTGTGTGTCTGTCTGTGCTTTCATACATGAGTGACAGATATGTGATGGTGTATAATAATAAAATAATAACAAATATAGCCGACGGCAGCAATACACAGGGTCCAATTTAGGCGTGTTAAGTACGTATTACACTTTTCCGGGTCCTCTGAAACGCAGCATGATTTTCCGAGTTTACGTTGAACAGCTCTCCTGGTTTAACGTCTCCCGGTTGCTCGTCTTGCGGAGCAACCACTATGTGGTCTACACAGCGTAACCCTCCGAATGCAAAAGAGCAGAGATGGAAATCCGACTCAGGCAGCATAACGTCGGTTCATGATGTCACAAAGCGGCTCGCTCCGAAAACAAATCAAGTCATCTCAACGTTCCTCTACTTCGAGTAAAATGACGAGTTTTTCACAAATCTCTGCTCCAAATGTACATTGATATTGATCGAACTCGAACGACAACACGTCTGAACGTCCCGGTTTTTACGAAACTTCAACCCTAACCCTATATCTGTGCATTCTGCCGTTCTCGTCCTAATAATAATAGATAAATGCATAGTACAAATGCTTATAATACTACTACTACAACTACTGATAATAATTGTAATAATAATAATAATAATAATAATAATAATAATAAAAATAAGAATGATGATAATACTACTACTACTACTACTGCTACTACCACTAAAAATAATAATATATTTACTACTACTACAATTAATAATAATAATATAAATACTACTACTAGAACCACTACTCCTACAACTACGAGTACTACTACTACTACTACTACTACTAAGACTACTACTACTACTGATAATAATAGTAATACCAATAATAATAAAAATTAATATTGGTGATACTGCTACTACTACTATAACTAATAATTATAATAATAAAAATATAATGCTACCACTACAACCAGTACTACTACTATTACTGTCCTACTACTACTAAAAATAATAATAATCATAATAAAAATAATAAATACAGCTGCAGGCAGTTATACACGGGTTCCATGTTAGTCGTGTTACATGAGAACGACAGTTCTCCGAGTTGCTGTAAAACACACCATCATTTCATATCAACACCAATTACAAATTTTCGAGTTCCCGTGGAACGGAGCATCAGTTTGTGAAGTCTTCTTTACATCAGCATTACTACTAAAACAAGCTACAATTTTCAGTGTGTCCATTGAACACAGCATGGACTGTGGTAATGAGGTGGTGACGACTCTCTGTGACTAACTATAGCTTTCCGAGTCCTGATGATGCGCAGAATGACTACTACAAGCCCATAGAGCGTTCCGTGTTTTTACTTTATCCTAACAGTTAGAGCTTGGCTACTATCTGTAGTCCACAGAGTCCTGCCTCACGGAGTCTCTGTGGAGCTGCAAACAATAATAATTATAATGAGTAAAAAATAACATACAAATATTTATATTTTTATAAATAATAAATATAAATGTAAAGCACATAAATGAAGCAACACGTGGATGTATGTATTTGTACAATCTTCCTGCTGCAAGAGGATGCATAATGGAGGGGGGTTAAAGGGCCCAGTGGGGGCTGGCTCCGTGCCTGGAAGGCCCACTCACCCTCCCTCCCTCCCTCCCTCTCGCCCACCCTCCCTCCTCCGAGGCTCTCACTTTTTTTAGTGGAGGGATGGAAACACAGAAGGTCTGCTCCATATATTTGCTACAATACCGTATTATTGTACAATCATATAATCAAAAACAGTTGTGTACGTTTTTTAACACACGTACTCCACATACTCTGTACGCTGGTCACAAAAAGGCGATGATTAAGAGCTAACTCGCTTTTGTTTAAATATTCAATAACCCGTAGTTTTCACAGTAACAGGTCCAACACTTTGTGTTTTGGATCTGAGAATGTTTGCACATAATCCAAATGTGTGTGTGTGTGTGTGTGTGTGTGTGTGTGTGTCTGTGTGTGTGTGTGTGTGTGATCAGCCCGTCCTCAAGTTTATGAGTCCTAGTGCCAGCGAGGGTTGGTGTGTCCAGTGTGAGAGAGGGAGAAGGGGGGAGAGAGAGAGAGAGAGAGAGAGAGCATGGTCTGTGTGGCCATTCTTCATTTTAGCCTCTAACAAAGGATCATCGATTTTGTGGTTTTTTTCCGCTCTGCAGGATAATCACTTCAATTTTAATTTGATAACGGTTCCACTGCAGAGCGGCTGCCTGCTGCCCAAGTGCATAGCAGGGAATAGATACATCAACAAACAAATAACAAAATTAATGGACACAAAAAGTAATCACTAAATAAATAAAGGAACAAACACAAAAATAACTGAACAAATAAATGAATAAATGAATAGATTAATTAATAAATTAATATATTGATAAATACATTCATGAATAAAATAAATAAATAAACAAGCAAACAAATTAATAAATAATAATATAAAAAAAACAACTAGATAAAAAATTGGGATTTACAAACTGTATTGTGTATCATTGACGTTGTTTATTTATGTTGCTTTTATTTAGGGCCCTCAGATGAATCCTGTAAGCGTTGGTGTTTTAGGACATTTCAGCAGGATTTTTGCAGAACATGTGCAGAGAAGTCCTGAACACCTTTTTGTTTCCTTGCTTCCTACTTCTCATCCGTTCAAAATGCCTCTGGTCAAGTGAACGCTGTGTCCTACACTCTTGGAAAAGCGATAGAGAAAACTACCAGTGATAACTATCCACCTTTAAAATTTGAATTAATCCAAAAAATAATAAATGAACCCCCCAAATCAGTGAAAAAAATGATCTCCCTTAACTCTCTTGCTTATTTCCGGAAACCTAGAAATAATAAAATTGATTTAATTTCTTTTTTTTTTAATCCACTGAGCACTTACAAGGTCACTTTCCCCCACGACGGCTGCAGTTAATCATAAAAAAAAAAAGAGAATAAAAGGGCTAAAAGCGCCTGCCAAAGAAAAAACTTAAGCGAGAGAATAAGGAACATCCTGTAGATATTTCTGAAGTAGCCAGTTATTTATTTCTAAAAAATGCCAGATATTTAAATTAAAATAGCCTGACAAGTCATCCTTAGCAGCTTTACCGCAGACTGACAGGAAGACCTTGTGGAGGGGGGGGGACACACGATCGGTGTGGGGGGCCACAGGAGCGGTGTGGGGGGGCCACAGTATCGGTGTGGGGGGGCCACAGCATTGGTGTGGGGGGGGGCCACAGGATCGCTGTGGGGGGGCCACAGGAGCGGTGTGAGGGGGCCACAGGATTGGTGTGGGGGGGCCACAGGATCAGTGTGACTTTCTATTACTTATGCCCGACGCATAAGCAAAATAAAGCATGCGCTGTGCGTCCCCGTTCCCCGTTCCTGCAAAGAAAACTAATAAAAACAGTGTGTTTTTATTTTAGATGTGTTTATCCTCCAAAATAAAAGCCCTGTGCCTCCCATGCCCCATGCCCAACCCTAACCCTAACCTCTTTTATATAACCTGGTAAATGAACCTGTCAACACGGATAGAGGACTCTTAACCGCAGTGTTGTATACAGCCCACCAGACAATCACTCGCCGCCGAGCGCTACGGCGGTCAAAGGTGGGAGATCCAGATCTAAGTCACGGGCGGGTGTCAAGGTCGTGTGCGGCCGGAGTCTCTGGCGGGGAATAAAGCAACCAGAGTTGACGACCTGCAGTCTATGACAATCAATCGCTATAGAGCTCAACAGTGACCTCCATTTCCAGAAGTGAATTTCCCATTCAGTCACTCCATTGACGTTTCGGAAAATCCTTCTCTAAAGAGTTTTAAGCCTGGAACCAAGCCAACAAAGTACCAGATGAATCGCGACCAAAAAAAAACCATTTGTTTTGGAGCAAAACAATTTGGAGAAGAGCAAAAAAGGCAAAGTGTGTACCCAATTATTTTAAAAGTGAAGGAACTACTCATCCCATAAACCATTGCGAATGATACCTTTCCAACGAGTTCCAACTTAACAATAGTGTAGCGCGCTTCTTCTTGACCTTTGTCATTATTATTGTGTTTATATTGTTAATTATATTGTTGAATCATTGCTGCTCTGTGGTCAACTTAACGTAAACCATCGTAGAGTTCTGTGGTAGCGGTAACGCACTCGCGACAGTGACGTAAAATGTCCCCACGGGTGCGGTAAACATTTCCATGGTAACAGTGAGCTCCACCAGTCAGAGACGGCGCTGTTACACTTCAGAATTGCCGGTGGTGTAGTGCTTCTCCATGACATCGGAAATGAAAGATGTTTTTCCTCAAAACAAGGTTGTTGTCGTACGTTGATATCATTGATATAGACTTATGGCTTCTACAGGAGAAAATACCATCGTTCCATAATGTCATAGCTCATGGTCAGTCTACCTTGGACGGTGAAGACATTATGGCTAATATCAAACCGTCGATTCAGAATTTAAATGGGGTTTTCACTTCCGCATATTCACTGTTGATCTCTATTAAAGAGCGCCGTCAGAGGAACACCCAGCGGGATTTGCGACAACCTCGTAACGGGACGCTGTTAGCTTAGCTTAGCCACACAGTCCACCGTAGCGGCAGCGCTAGCTGCTACGCTCGGTTGCCAGGAGACAATGGCTGTGTATAGTTTTTGTGATAAAATATATAAAATATAAACGTTGAACACAATAATGTAGAGTAAAAATGATTGAAAATCGTGATGATGTCCCCTCACTGAACATAATAATCATAATATTCACCATTTTATATTAACTGCATTTCTTGTTGAACAAATAGCAAAGAACTCGTAACTTGGATGTAGATAATGTTAATTACAGATTTCCTGATTTAACGACTCTTCCACTTTATACTTTATAACCGCCCAGTCACCTTTTCTCACCTCCTCCCCCAGGGCAGCCCAGCACAGTTATATCACAAGTGACTTTAATGCAAAGCACTGAGAAGTTTGCTCTTTAAGCCATTAAATCAGAACGGAAATGCGTCAGTAGTGTTCACTAAGTGACAGGTCGTCCTGCCGTGAGATATGAGTCAGGGACGTTTTGCAGCCAGCCGGTCGCTCTTGCAAATAAAGCCACCCGACGGGGGGGCCCAGGTTATTTTTTTGAATGGAATCCTAAAAATAACCATTGAATTCTGTCAAAAAAATTCATTTTGGTGGAATGCAGCGTGTCTTGTGTCACTACTATAGGAAAGTAGTCCACAACAACCTGGCTTCAACTGCAACAACGTTCTGAACTATTCTCCCCACACGACCCACGTATTTACTGTTACTATTGTGAAATTGGACTCTGCGTTCATCTCTCCAAGTCCTCCAATGGAGTGTCTGTGTAGCCCTGCGAATAACGCAAACCCAGGTGTAGAAGCGGTTTCCCGTGACAAGGCTCATTGTTGACCGTCATTACATCATTATTCAGAAAATATCTGACCTCAGAATCAAAACGTGTTCACCTTGCGGATTGGACGAGCATATGTTACAGCGAGCTCAGTCACTCCCTTTTATTCAATTTATATGCACAGACGAGGCTCCAGATGATTACCGTAAAGGAGGAAAACAGATGTGATCATTAAAGCTCTTCACTGCTTCATTTACAGATAAAACAGAAGGTGGGACTTCAAATAAATATCAAAATGTGCTTCCCTTCGCAGTATACAGTAAGTCTGGCTATTTGTTCTGAAGAATGTTTAAAACATCTTTCCTCTTTTTATCCAATGTCCTCCAACGCATTTTTGATCAATCTTTTATGCTCTAATGGGTTCATCGGTTTCATCTTGTTTTGTTTGCTGTACAATGCTTAATACTGAATTAAGTTCAGTATTCAGCCTCAGTTTATGTCCGTGAAGCCCCCTCCCGCCTCCCAGTCATTCCAGCTCTACTACAGAGCGGGTACTGGAGGAAGCAAGGGCTTACCAAGATATATCTTCAGATCATCTTCAACGGACGTGTAGGAATATATACAGTGTGACTACAGGAGACACAAACTGACCAATACCTTGCACAGCGTGGCGAGCTTTCATGCCATTCGTCCAGAAACCAAGCTGCTCTGTCCATCTCAAAACCATCTCTTGCCCCCTTTACTTTCTTACTTCACATAAACATAAATCTCTCATGCCACTTATTCCCAGAGAAGGTTTAGCGGTGGCTGTGATATATATGATATATAACAGAATTGATAACAACGACAAAATGCTCAAGTAGCTGGCGTCAGTTGTTAGTAATTAAAAGGCCATTCCTTTAAAGGCTCAATCAGTAGCATTAGCGACCCCTAACGGAAGCCATAGGAACTACACCACCGCCAAACGTGATGCTCCTCCCCCACGAGGCCTGGAATCCAAGCTTCAAAAAACACAAAAATAAAAATAAACAGTGTGAAAAAGCCTTTTGATTCCATGCACTGTTTCCATGACTCCGGCCTCTAATAAAATGTGTGCAATGCTTTTTATTAGATGCTGGTTGTTATTATTCAACTAAAAGCTGAGGGGATTTGGGCTATTTCATCTCTGCTACCACGGCTGATACCCCACGTTAAATATGATAATCCCTCTGGGGGTGATGGAGGGCTAACCCTGGTCATGCATAAATGTGGAACAAATACTGATATGGGCACACTCATAGTAGCGTTATAGTAAAGCGTAATCACAGGTCAAAAAAGAATTAACGTGTAATAACAGTCTAATAATCGTACTCAATGTGTAAAAACAGCGTAATAACAGTACAATAACAGTACTAATGCGTAATAACAGTACAATAACAGTAGTAATGTGTAATAACAGTGTAATATCACATAACACTAGGCTATCATCGCAGTCAGCTCAACGTTTAAAAGCTGGATTTTTTTTTTTCCCTTTTGTGACAGGGATGTGTTTCACATGAACACGGGGGTGAAACAAAAGTTGAAGTAAAAAAAAAAGGCCGGAGGAACGATAAAGGAAGGAGGATGGGAACCCGGAGAGTTGTATCAGCCATGTTTTACCGAGCTCGAAGGGGGGACGTTGAGCATAATTGAAAACAAGATAAACAATCCATAAAGTTTACCCAGAGTGTAGGTGTTGTTCTGGGGTGTTGGGTAATCCAGATCACACACAGCGGCAGGATGAGGTAAAGGAGGGGAAGTGAGAGGGAAACAAATGGCCGACTCGGGCTCCTCCCCGGGGGCCAGAGGCCAAAACAACCTTTTTCTACGATTTCTTTCTGTGTTGTGTTAATGCTCGGCTGTTTCCAGGCCAGACCTCGGCCTCGGTTTGATTTCCCACCATGTTGCTAAAAGCACTCTGTCAGGGTACGAAGGGTTGGGGTGCAAGCAGCTGATACATATGAATTCATATGCCGTTAATTCATGTCATTACCTGAGCCGTGACTGTGTTTCAATCATTCGAGTAGGCTGGTGTCACAAACCACTCTTCATCCTTTTTTTTTTTGCGTATATTACTTTAGAATTCCATGTTGTTTTGCATTATTGACATTTTACATATTATGTGATATCAGTGCATTTTCTTATTGTTATGTCCCATATTCAGTCATTCTTCTTGGATTCTATTCATTTTGATGAAGGTCGGCCGGGCGGATCAAAATGGTCTTGGGGGCCACATTCGGCCGGCGGACCTCAGTTTGCCCATCGCATGTCCTACAGTAGAAAGAGGCTCTCAGGTTATAGCTGCTCGCTAGCTGTACTTCCAAAACAAAAAAACAAAACAAAAAATAAATAAACCACCAGTCCAGCGTTACTTCCTTTGCAGTAGAGTGCCCAAGAAGCCCCACAGCAGTTTCCACAGAGTATTGATTAATCTCTCCATCCCCTCGCTCTCTCTCTTTCTCTCTCTCTCTCTCTGTGTCCCTCTCTCTCTCTCTCTCCCTGTCTCTCTCTCTCCGTCCCCCTGGAGGAGGAGTGCTCGCCAAGCAAGTTGGACTTGGCACCAAAGCACAATTATGAAAATGGACCGCAGGGTTGTTTCTTTTAATCTCTCTGTACATTCCAGGGCTCCCAGTGCGGCTCCCGAGTTTCAAAACGAGGGCGAGTTTAGATGTTTAACCCGCTGTTCCTGGGAACAACACAACGCTCTCCGGTCTTTTTCTTTCTTTCTCTTTTTTCAGGGGAGGGTGGCAGGACATCAGATCCCAAAGAAAAAAGAGGTTGTATGAAGCGTAAGAGTGTGTGACCAAGACAAATGTAGCGCGCCAAAATATATTCCTTCTTTCCTCCCCAACTGTGTTGTGTTGAACAAATAACAGGCAACGTGGTGTTATTTTCATTCATGGAAAAGAGGGGGTCTGGGGAAGGGAAGGGGCCCAGCAAAAAGCCTTAGAATGCTCTCTGCCTTCAAACATTTTCAAAGCAGAGAGCTTTAGAACACTGGCAGTGGATCTGGCAACCCGTGACAGAACGCCTGGAGACTAGAAAAGGGGGCAAAACCTCTAGTGCTTTACCCTCAACTCACTGACAGGAAAAACCAAAAAAAAAAACAAAAAAAAAAAAAACCACCATCACTGCCAAGATGAGAGCAGCAGCCACACTGGACTTTAATTTTTTTTTTTCTTCCTGAAATGAAACCGTCGTGTTCTGTCACATGTCGGGTTCCAAGTGCTCAATGTTTCAGTGCTCTAGCAGTAAAGTAACATTTCAGTGTGAGAACATGTTTATTAGGTCCACAATTGGCGCTGTCATAACACCGTCGCCTGGGAACCAGACCCATCTGCAGCACGTTTCATTTGCTCTGGCAGAATACGTCTGGCCATCCTCCCTTTCAAACAGATTTCCACCCGACCTTGGCAGGGTCCAGTCACAGCCGTTTATCTAATATGGCCGTATCGCCGTTTAGGAACCTTACCAAGATGGCTGCCGCTGATGTGGAACGGTCTGTTGAATCCGCTATCGCGACAGCATTAAATGAACTGGACGGTATATTTTCTCAAAAAAAGCTTTTGATGATAAGAAAGATGTGTTTGCCGCACTTCCGACAGGATTTGGTTAAAGTTGAATTGACCAACTCCATCGCTCAGTGCTACGTCACATGTTTCATTGCTCTGATTGGTTGTAGTCTGATCCAATTGAGACATTTTGGTCTGCGGCCATTGGTAACGCCAACTAGGAAATCAAAAATGAACTGAGAGATTCCAGACGAATATGCGACTCTGTGAGGTAAGTACTGGAGGTAAGTTAAGGTAAGTTTCATTTACACAAGCAATTAATTATATAATATAATTATAGAACCCAGAGTTGTGATTGTGGCGCCGCCCCTTGCAGCCGCCTCAGTCGATTACGCACATTTTAGTATTTTTACAGCTTATAGATCTTATTGTGCGTAATCATCGGGTGTTTCAACATTTCACTGAATATATGTATGACTGTATGTATATGTATGTGACAAATAACCTCTTGAACTTGAACTTGAACTTTTGCAAATGAGTCTGGCGATGCCAGGCTAATAACAGCGTAGACTGTAGCAATCATTTAGTAAGTACATATAATTCACACCCCAATATAGCTTTACCAACAATTTATCCTGTGCATGGAATCACACTTTGTATATTGTGTATATTTTTACAGATATGGATATTTCTGTTCTGTATATTTAGCTATTTTTATTTTATTTTCCAAAATGTTTAGTTTTTTTTTTAAATGCTCATTGTCTGTAGAGAAGCGGACCGATCCTCACAACGTCAAATTCCTTGTTAATGTAAAAAAAAAACTGACTCTGATTCACACTAGATTATACAAAAGAAATATATACAGTATATCGCAACTGGGTTTTAGGGCACAATTTGTGAACATCAATTTGTGATCTAGTTTTTTTAAAGGGTACAGACCTGTTTCATAAATACACCGGATGAAATGAGCAGCGAGTTCTCCAGTCTGTAGAACAGAGCAGATGTAGGAAGCGCTGGGGAGCGTTGTTACCCTCGGCCTTTGCATTTGAAGCGCTAGAAACGTACCTTAATACTTGTTGTAACATATTGACATCCTAAAACCATCCTGGATCTACCTTACGACTGGTTGCCCTTTCCAGGGCGGGGGGAGGAGTTGAAGATCCGTATCAGGGGGAAGATTTAAGAACTTTTAAACTGACCTTGCCATAAACAATGCATGGCTCGAAAACGACCACCAACATCTCGTGGTTGAAGTTTCATCCAAACCCATCCACATACGGAGCAGATATTAGCGGAAAAACCGACCAACTTTAGATCGATATTACAGACCCGGGCCGATGCATTTCACGACGAAATATGTCCAACCCGGCTTCAACTCTCTGGAAGTCACACTTCGCTCGAAGCTTCGAACACGGTTGAGGTGTCGTTTAAACCACTACTGTATGGAACAAGGACCTCATGGTTTAAATGCCATCCAAATGGATATGGAGCAGATATTAATGAAAAACCAAACAACTTCGACCCAAAATTTTCAGCTGTCTTGCTTAACTGACACGTCACTATACGTAAACAAAAGGAACGAGATGAGATTTACAGGGAGGCGCTTTATGACGTCATAATATTATTATCTATAAATGTACAGATTCCGATTGAGAACGTCCAGTTGGACCGTGTCCAGTGTTCCACCTACACTCGGTCACTCTGTACTTGTTCGACGTTTCCAAACTATCGATTTACGTGTGTATTTATATAGATTCTCACCCGGTAGATGTCAGTAGATCCGCTCGACTGATATTTTAAATCTGGGTCCACATTACTTTGCTGGATTAATAAAAAATACAATAAAAAGTAGGCCACAAAAACTTATCACAGTTTCCACTTGAATCCACTGAAATGTATGTCTGAGTGATGCGTTCAAGATCCAGCTGGAAAAATTGAAGCTGTGCAATGGAAATTACTCACAGGAATACAACAATGTTTTTCGTATTTCATGGAAACGTAAATTACTGAAAATTTAATCCAAGGAAAAAACTCAACAAGTGAATTATGTGCCCAACATGGCACCAGACGGCCACCCGTCACTGAGAGAGCAGCTCTATTTCCACAGACAACCCGGTGAGTTATATCAATGAAAAGTTGTCGTTTACAGGCAAACAAACGGGTTGTGCTTTGTAGACCGCATAGTGGTTGCTCCACAAGACGAGCAACCAGGAGACGACAGACGAGGGGGGGGGGGGGGCATGTTGATTTCAAGTAAACTCGGAAAATCGCGCTGCATTTCAGAGAACCCGGGAAACTGTGAAACACACAGTTGGACCCTGTGTATTGCTACCTACAGCTATATTTGTTATTAATAATATTATTATTGTAATATTATCATTATTGTTATTATTATTATGATTATTGATTATTATTATTATACATTTCTACACTTCTATTATGAATTATCTTTTGTGTATCTATTTTTATTATGTTATTGGGCACCATATTAATTGATGAGCTGGACCCTGTTTTCTGGATTTATCTGATGAGACAGTTACAGTTAATATTCACGGTATTTGAAACTGTATGAATGGCCGTAAATGCAACAAACACCAGAGAACAGCAGGATGGACTGTGCAAGGGTATGAGTACGGTGTCACTAGTCAAGACTAATGCTGCTTCCAAATTTCAAGTAAAAGTCAAAGGGAGCTTTCATAACTATTCACTTTGATAGACAGCACGGCTGCCTTCTTCTTGGTCTAAATCGAAATATACAGACTGCATATCTATATTTTGTCTCCACAATCTGCGCTTGTGTGGATGGAAATGTCACACTCAGATTCCTGTGCTTTTTTAAATGGATGCCTGTGTGATTTCTTCTTCCCCCCCAGGCTAGAACAGGGGAGTGTGAAGACGTGAAAGGCCATCGCCGAAGCGCTTCCAGCCAAATAAGCAACACAGTCAAAACTCATAACCACGTCCCTTAGCCCTCCTCCTCCACCTCGGAATATTATTAGACCAGGTAAAGTGACACCTCAACTGAGCTGGTTTATAGCCAGGGGAAGGAATAATACAAATCATACATTAATTAATTAACAAAACATATAAATGATACATAAATAATATAAAAATAACATATAAATCTATAGAACAATCTTATAATCAATCAATAATATTATATAAACAAAATATAAGTTATATAGAAATAATATAGATAATGCTGTATATATATACTATATACATTATACAATCATAATTAAAATTATAAATAAATAAATAAATTTCCTTACGCATTAGTAAAGTGAGTAAAATGTGATTTAATAATCTTTCTTTTTTCCACTTCCACCAGGAGGACAGCCACCAAAAACAATAAATGAATCACAAACAACCTGAGGAGCAGTGTCTTCGGACAAAGTCAAAACGGCTGCCTCCAGACCAGCCTCCACCGTGATGACTTTAGCTAATTACTTCATTAAGCGAGCAGACATAACTTTTGCCCCCGGGTTGCCAGTTAGAGTGAACCCCGGAGCCAAATGTTTTATAGGTGCTTTTCCTTACTTAGCCATGACAAACTATCAATTGCAGGGTCCAATTTATTTAGGATTGGTGTAATTAAGCGGTGGGAACTCTAGATGGCCCAAGACCTGCTCCTCGGGGAGTAAGTAGCGTCTGGACCTTCCTGCGATAAATAATATGGCGCTATCCACCTTGAGAATCTGCCTCTCGCATGCAACCTTTACTTCCACATGTTGCTGTGGTAACGCACTTGATTTTGACGTTTGACACAATAATACCCACTAAACACAACTATCCTGTTAACTACTAAACATGTCACAAACATGTAGAACGGTGCTTATTATTATGGCCTGCCAATAGTTGGTGATGCAAGACTCACAAAATATTTGGTGGTAGTGAACACATCTTTTAAACGACTCTGGAGGCTGGAGTCACTTCGACAACGGAGTGACTTTTCGATTCACAGGCTGAAAATAATTACTGAGGACTTAAGTCGGAGTCCAAGACAAAAGGGACCAATAGGCATTTGGTGTAATTCATATTGAATCGACATATGTAACGGATTTTTACTTTTCATTCCAGAAAAAATGATTTTTGTGAGAATTCCAGTCACAACTCAGAGCGGAACGGACTCTTCCGATTCTTGTTCACCGTTCATGAAGTCCTCCCTCGCTCCTGAGCCTAATGAACCAAGAGATGAAAAATTGAACAGCTCTTTTCGCTCTTTACTGAGTGACTCGACAAAGAACCAAATCTGAAAATAGTCGAACCTTTCATCATTACTAATAGTCCTCACTTTCAGTGTGAAGCGTGTTCTGATGAGCGCAGAGCTGCTGTTCTGGATGGAACTGACAGATGATTACAGCCTTGCAATTTTGATATTGCAACACACACCGACTTAGATATTTGACGGGAGAGCGGTCGCAGAGCGGGATTTTTTTTCCACCTCATAGATGAGAGTAAATTGCGATCATTAGTCTAGATTAGCATTCGACAAAGAAAGTGAGACATGAAATTTAAGATTACAGTGCCCAGACGTCCTGGTTTGTCGAGCGCTGTCCTGGTTTTGAGCTGTGTGTCCTGGGTCCTGACAGATATCTGTGAAACACTAAAATGTCCCGCTTTTCAACATTCACTCCCAAATTGTCCCGGTTTTCAGCACAATTAAACCAATAATAATAATAATAATAATAATAATAATAATAATGATATTATACCTGTTTTCAGCACTTACATTATATACTGTATAGAGACAAGCAGAGGATCACACTGGAGAAGTGGGGGTCGTCATCAACACGCCCACTCGCTCGGCTTCAAGATTCAAGATTCAAGAGGTTTATTTGTAGCATACATGTACATACGTTCATACGTACAGTATATCCAGTGAAATGTCTTTGCAACGCACCAGGAGATGATGCACAATGGTTACTAAACCGAACATAATAGACCTAATTACGACCTAGCTAACTAACTGGAACTGACTGCTGTGAATCGTGTACTTTCAGGTGTGTGTGTGTGTGTGTGTGTGTGTGTGTGTGTGTGTGTGTGTGTGTGTGTGTGTGTGTGTGTGTTGCCACCGCTTCCTAGGGGTGCCTCCGCTGCCTGTGCCGTCCGTACTGAACGAAACAAAAAGGCAGCGTGCATAACGGGGACGCTCTCTCAGACACTCTCTTCCCCCTACCTTAGCCATCCTAGTTTTGTGCTCTCCCTGAACTGCACATCAAGATCACACACGTCAATTAAAATAATATATAGATCTGTTTTTTAGTTGTCGATTCATATGTGTGTGAGCCGACCCGCTTCATAGTGACTTTTAATTATTCGACACCTTTAAATAGAGATATGGTCAAATAAGTATGCATGTGATTCTGGTTATGTTCTTGTTTAGCTTACCACGTGGCTGTAGTAAAGCAATTTTGGAAAACTTGTATTTAACTTGTCAGAAGACAGAAGTTCTGGCGGATTCTCTCATATGTTTATAAGAAGAACGAGAGCATTGCGTGAGCATAATAAATGAATAAATAATCATAACTTCTGTTTTTTGGTTTACGTAAACTTGAAAGGGTGAAACGTAGGGCGGAGGAAGGGGAATGAGGACTATTGTTGATCTAATCCATTTTTCATCTCCACCGGCTTTCTTATTTAATCTGGAAAACAAAGCAAAAGAGGAACAAACACGAAACATGATAAAAGCATTAATGGCGGATGTGTAGTAATTGTTGCAGGTCTCCGGAGGAGGGAAGCTAAAAGCATTTCTCCACATCCCCCCCCCCCTTCTTTCATAATAGCGAGCTCCGCCGGGACCACCGCGCACATCTCCTCAGACCACGCTAGCGTTAGCGTTAGCATCACTTGTTATTCTGTTTGGAGATGGAGGGGCGGAGGGATAGAGGGGTGGAGGAATGGTGGGGAGGAGAGGGGGTATAAAGTTGGCGAAACAAAACAAAAAAACAACTAAAGGTACATTGTGCTGCGAGCTGCCGCAGATAAAAGTGTCAGCGGAGAAAATGGAGTGATAAGGATGGAGGTGGAGAGAGAACGGTGAGAGAGTGGTGATCCACACACACACACATACACACACACCCACAGGTTCACCCTAATTATAGTCCTGTCTCTTATCTATGGTCGGGTCCCTCGCTGTCAGATAATTTTGAAAACCCCCAAACCGGGACCCTTAAGTGTACCGCGCATTCGGCACTCTGCTGGCGGGGGAGCCGAGCGTCCCCACGTCATGCATGCTGCTTTTTTTTTTGCTTTGTTCAATAAGGTAATGGAAGAGGTACGGGGACGCACAGCGTAGTCGCCTAGGAAGTGCAGCGCTACACACACACACACACACACACACACACACACGGAAGCACACAATTCACAACGAGCGAGTGGGCGTGTTGATGACGACGCCCACTTCTCCGGTGGGATCCTGTGCACGCTCTTTTCTGCTTGTCTCTATACAGTAAAACATATATTTAAGCGCTGAAAACAAATACAATATCATTATTATCATTCACATTGTCCTGAAAACAGGGACCATTTGGGAGTGAATGTTGAAAACCGGGACATTTGTGTTTTACGGATATCTGTTGGGACTCGGGACACACCGGGAGAGTGCTAGACAAACCTTGACGTCTGGTCACCTGCTAATGACTGTATATCATGGACAGTGAAGGAGGTGCAACACGAGCTCGAACTTCCCAGTATTGCCCATAGAAGGGCAAAAAACCTCGAGAATCCTCTCGTCCGCGCCGGCACCGGCCGCTCGGATAAAACGTATATATAATCCTGATCTCGCCTGGCAACCGTAAATGTGGCAACGGTACACAGGGCCAGTACTCGAAACGCTCGCGAGAGTTTTTCCCAACCCAACCCCGTGGCTCCACACTTCAAAGAAAGGGGGCAGTCACTTTGTGAGCGTTTTCATTTTGGGATCGGGAAAATTCATCCGAATAAGCGTGGTGGCCACCTGAACAGCGTGGATACACTCCCTGGACACGTTATCCCCGAGGGGAATGAACGCCGAGAAGGGTTATTACATGTTCATTTAATGGTTCCACGTATTGACTGCCCGTTTGTCCATTTGTATGTATTGTTTCTGTTTTTATTGGCCACTTACAATGACAATAGCATATTTGTATTGTATTAATGTTGCAATTGTTTGTCATATACTCCCCCCTATCGTCGTGCTCGCTCTCTCAGTCTGTGCCCCGCAGCTCCTCCCCGATGTTCTGGAGTGAGGGGCGCGGAGAGCAGCCGGTGCCTCCGCTGCCTGTGCCGTCCATGCCGAACAAGACAAAAAAGGCACAACGGGGACGCTCTCTCAGACACTCTCTTTCGCCCTACCTTAGCCATCCTGGTTTTGTGCTCTCCCTGAACTGCACATCAAGATCACACACGTCGATTAAAATAATACGTGCATCTGTTTTTAGATGTCGATTCATGCGTGTGTGAGCCACCCTGCGGGAGCGTGGAGAGCGGCAGGTCCCTCCCGCACCAGCTGAAGCCAATTACTTCCCCTTAAATATTGTTGTTTCTGTCCGAGAAAAGATCCGATGAAAGTTTTTCTACATCGAGCCATTTAGATTTAAGATTTAGATTTAATCTTATCTTAATTCATAGGTTCATTGTACACTGACATTTTTGTTCTTATTATTTCTTTCTTTATTCTTAGGACTTTATTATTGCGTTTGTCTATCAGTCTATCCATCCATCTATCCACCCATCTATATATCTATCTAATCATACGATTTCACCGTTGTACAGGAACACATACAATATATTACAATACAATATATTAATAAACAGTTTATTATAGTTTATATAACCACACATCCTCTAGATACCCTCTTAGTCCCAGTTAGTCACTGGGAACTGGGAAGCATCAGGGTAGTGGTGTGGGCGTGGGGAAAAAGTGCCAAACCATACCCTTCACACTCCTCCACTGCCACCCAGCCATCCCCAAAATGGGAGGGAGGGAGAGCGAGAGGAAGAGAGCGAGAGAGAGAGAGAGGAGGGGGGGGGGGGGGGACGTCTCCTTCTGCTCCATTAATCTAATGACAATGCCCCGTGACTAAGACCGGCTTAGCGGCCGCCGCTCATCCTCCCCATCCCTCGCTCCTTTTCCTCCCTCTATGCATCTGTGCAACAGGGGCCGGCCAGAGGAAACAAAAAAACAACAAAAAAAAAAGAGAATAATAATAATGACTCGGAGGAAGTGGTCGCTGAAAAACAATGGGAAGATTACATTCCTCTGGTATCCATGGTGACCGCGGGACGTATAAAAAAAACAAAAAAAAAAAACGCTGGCTGCCGATAAGGGGCGAGAAAAAGGGAAAAATAAAACGTGTTGAAACGGTTGTTAAGACGAGCCGATCAGTAGAGCTTTTACAGGTTTTCGTTGTTGCGTTTAACCATGTGCATTTCTGAGCATGAAATGAGAGAACAGAGGGGAAGGGTTCGCGACAGAGACAGAGCGGTGGAGGGGGAGACGGTGGCGTGATCTGCATCAGACCTAAAATAGCCATCAAAAAAGCTGGATCTTTCCATAGGAGACGCTCCAGCAGCTCTGATCAAAGGTCTGATTCCAGTTTACGACACAAACATTTAAACTCCTTTTGACATTGAACCTCCAGCTAACCCTAACCCTAACCGTGTCCCAAACCAGTGTTTCCCAAACTTCTTTCCGCCACGGCACAATTTTTACAATGAAATAATCCCATTACACACGACTATCCTGTTAGCTACTAAACATATCTCAAACCCATACAACGGTGCTTATTATTATGGGATACTAATAGTTAGTGATGCATTGACGCGCAAACGACAAATCTTTTAAATGACTCGGGGGTCTCGTGTGGGCAAAAGACAATAAAGGTCTAGGTATTTGGTGTAATTCATATTGAAGGTGACAGATTCACACTTCGCATTCCATCACAATAAATAATTATGAACGAAATGATTTTTGTGAAAACAAAAAATTGTCCGAAAATGGACTCTTTGCTCCTGACTGAGTGGCCCGTCAATAACCGAATCACCAAAAAGAGTCTAACCTTTCATCACCGCTAATAGTTGTCACTTTCAGAGTGGATCTGGTTCTGAGGAACACAGAGCTGCTATTCTACTGGACCTGAATGAATTACATTAACCAGGACAGCTTTGCAATTTTGATCTTGCAACACAAGAGCTAGTTTCCATTATTTATCTTAAGTGTGAGTTGAAACATTTTCACAGCACACCTGCTGAGCTCTCAGGGCACACTGGTGGTTGAAAAACACTGTTGTAGACAGGTATCATGCGTATTGCCTATACCAGTAGTATCCTGCACTTCCAACTGACCTAACAATGAACTTAGAAAGGTTAATACACAGGATCATCCACTGAAACGTGTACTTCCAGGAGAACTTCCATTCTGGCTGTCGTGTTCAGGTTTAGGTGACTTTGAAAAGAGTAACAATGATCCGTGGGCTCAAGGGCAGTGAACAAGTAAATAAAAAAGTAGCGCAGATAAAAAATGTCCATCATTCCTTTTCTAATCTACTGCTACCAGTCAACCCAAGTAAGAGACAAACGTTGACAATTTGTCGTTTGTGATGATAGCATGTGGAGCGTTTGTACCATCACCATGGAATTACCTCCCGGTCAGAGGCCTTCCTTCCAGCTGGACAAACGTCCTCCTCCGGCAGCTTCCTACCGTCCATCCGCCATAACTGGTGTCATTATCATCCCGTCATTTTCTGCGGTGCCAGGGAGACTTTCACCTTGGCTTTTAATGAATAACATCAAATCCTCAACTACCACTTTACAATCTCAACTGTGGAACCGCAGAGGGGCTAAACTTTGCTCAAACACAAAGTAGAATAACTTTATTTCAACCGGTAGCCAGTTTGTGTCCTCAAAGCCTTGGGACAAGGGTCAATTTTCTAAATTTTTAAACTACTCTATCAGCAAAAATACATTATTTGTTATTGCTGAAGGCACATATCAGATTCAGCAGCCTCCAGAGTGAAAATAAATAAATGAATAAATACATAGAGAAATAGATCAACAAATAAATAAATAAATACAATTAGAAAAATAAAAATATTAAATTTAAAAAATACAAAATAAATTGATAAATTAATTAATGAAAAATATTAAATATGAATGAATAAATAAATAAATAAATAAATACATGACAAATACATACATAATACATTTCAAACATAGCCTGGACTGAATCTTGATTTATGCCGAGGCACATCCTCGGCATTATGGATGGGGTCCGAATTTGCCACCAACAGCATGAATCCATGGACCCAACCTGCCTTGTGTCAACATCCACGCTGGTGGTGGTGGTGGCGTAATTATGTGGGGTTGTTTTTTCTTGTCACACTTTGGGCCCATTAATTTCAATCAATCATCAGTAGTGCTGACCATGTGCATCCCTTCATGGCCACCATTTACCATCTTCTAACGGCTACTTCCAGCATGATAATGCAGCATGACACAAAGCAAAAGTCCTCTCAAACTGGTTTCATGAACATGACAATAAGTTCAATGTTCTTCAGTTGCTTCCCAGTCACTGGATCTGGATCCAAAAGAACACCTTTGGGATGTGATAGAACAGGAGATTTGCAGCATGAACGTGCAGCAATCATGTCGACATGGACCACAATCTCAAAGGAATGTTTCCAACATCTTGTGGAATTCATGCAAAGAAGAAGAAGGAGGAGGCAAAAGGAGGCCCCGCCCAGTATTAGTATATTGTTCCTAATAAAGTGCTCAGTGAGCGTGTATCATTTACAATATGATATCTATGAGCTTTATGCTGCCATCGTTCCTTAAGTGTATTTTTAATTTTTTAATTCAGAAATTAAACAGATTGGTTATTTTCATGTATAACTGGGGTTATGAACTTGCGTGTCCTGCCTTGATCTACGACGGCGTGCCATTCACAAACCGTTCCCAGAAGTTCAACCAAGCTGAACTCGCTCGGTGTATTGTGTATTGTATTGTGGTATTGCTTTGGTCTTCAGGTCTTCCATGAGAAACTCAGAATGTCTGACAGGAGTTCGGCCATTTGAAAAACTCTCAATCTCTTGCTGATCTTTGGCTCTGCGCTGCAAAATAGGAGGATTTAGTAACAAGGCGTTCGCCTTGCTTGGGTCCAATCGGTTTAAGGCCTCGCCATGCAATCCTCAAGGTGACATCGAGTTTTTGGGAAAAGGGACGCATCATAAGAAATGGCTGAAAAGTTTGATGTTTCTTGGGGATGACATTATATGTGTGGAACAATGCTGGTCACTCGTTTAGCATTTCTTTCCAGCGTTTCTTTCCTCCCCTCCAAGGAATTGCACGTTCATGTCTCAAGTGCGTTCTCGTCAACTTCTCTGGCGATGACCTGTAGTTTAGGTTTGGACCACGCCTTTTGACTCCCATCACACTTATAAGCTTTAAATGTAAAAGTTTAGGATGAGCAGCCAAAGTACGTGTCTTTCCCCAAGTTTATTGTCTGGTCATCTGTTGCTTCAATAAGACGTCGGAACTTGATCTATTAGGGATCGTCAAATTGCTCCCTTTCCTCAAACATCACAAAGCATTCCATATTTCCACTTGTTTAAAACTGGATATGGACCTTAGGGCCCACATCCCAATATTCCAAGGCCCATATGCTAAAATGCTTATTAATTCATTTAATCTGGTGATAACCTTCCACTGGGTAAACATTGGTGAATAAATGGCGAGGAACAAGGTTAAAAATTAAGGTTTTTGTACATACTGAGCAAAAATAATTACAAACACGCCAAAAAAAGTGGGTCAGTCTCCTCGCGAAAACAGTCCTGTTCTGTATCTGTTGCAAAATGGTTCTAATTCCATCCCAATGGACCTGACCCCACCAGCACTTTATATTTAATAAGCTATCTGGGGCAAAAATCTAAATCGGGGGGGCTTTAGTTTTTTATCCATAGAGCTAATTAATCAGCTCTGTGGATAAAAAGCAGGTGGTTTATTGGTGATTTATTCCGTATTTGTGCCGTGGTAAAAAAAAAGCTGCAGTCTAATTAGAAGAGATGATCTATTTTCCGTAATGAGAATTGATGGTGTTTCTTGTGCACCACCAAGCAGTTTCTGCTTCTTTCTTTCCTTGGACAAATGTGTGTGAATCACACACACATTTGCACTTCACACACCACACACTACACACATAGAAATCAGAGCTGTAAACAGAAAGAAAATATCTAAATGGGGCTCTATGTGATTAATGGATTTCATTTTCAGCTGATTGGACTTCACAGTGACAGCCCACTTCACCCCGAAAAAGCTTTTGGATGATTTGATTTTAGACGGTGGCAAAAAGTCAAATGTGCTGTGGTAACCCATGCAACATGATCTCACATGAAATCTATTGTGCATGTATTAAATATCTTGACTATTTCATTATATTCAGCAACATTTTTGGACCATGGGTGTTACAACAGCAATTTTACATATACACATTTTTTTTTTAAATAAATGTATTATATTTAACATTATACTGTGTTACAACAGCAATTTATATTATATACTGTGAATATATAAAAAACACACACACACACACACACACACACACACACACTCAAACACATATATATATAAGTTGCAATTATTAAAGAGTTGTTAAGGAGTATATATAAATATACAGTGGTACTTTGACTTACGAGTTAAATTCGTTCTGTGACAGAGCTCGTAATTCAATCTGCTCGTATAGCAAATCAATTTTCCCCATTGAATTTAATTGAAATGCCATTAATCCGTTCCAGCCCCCCACAAAGAAAATCAAAAAATATTTTGTTACGTGTTTTTAAATAAGAAAAATGAATTTATAAATAACAAATATTGTATTAAAACATAATAAAACATAATAAAAGAGAATGTAGAGAAATGAACTGTTTTTCTTTTCTATGATTTCATGCCTTAATTCAATGGACATCATCCGCTTCTTCTTCTCAGCACTTACTTTCTTAGGACCCATGGTTAGAAAAAACAAAATTGGCAAAATAATTGCACAAAAAGCACAATCGCGAGCACAAAACACGAAAGAGATGCTTCCACGCTCAGGTAACCACGTGAAGCGAAGGAGTGAGACGCGGGATGCTGGCTGCATTCGCTCACCACGCCAACTAGCGGCGGCACCGGAAGCTCGCTCCTCCTAACTCAAAGTTTTGCTCGCAAATCAATACAAAAAATTGACGGAAAGAAGGCTCGTAACTCGGAAAACTCGTATTTTAGTGTACTCGTAAATCAATGTACTTGATTTACAAGTACCTACGAGTATTTACGAGTACCTTGATTTACATACATATATATATGTATAGAACGGTATAATGTTAGATATAATAAATATGATGTAGGAATAAAAAAGCAAGAACCAATAAATAAAAAAAAGTAGAATAAATAACTGGATTTCAAATAATAAGGCTTGAACTGTTTTTTCATCCAACTGCATCTGATTTCTAGAAAATGATAATGATGATTTCTCCTGAAGAAAGAAGCCTAAATGTGTCACCTTGTACAACAGGGGAACCAAGTGTAGTGTAATCCTGTGACGGGTGGAGCATGGGGTCGGACTCATCGGAATCTGAGGGAACACAAAGGGCACTGGATCTTTGGCGGGCGGCTTCTGCTGCTTTGTAAACATGGCTGCCGCCGCTTGCCTCCGTTAGAGATACGTGTTAATATTATATGAGCCGCCGCGGCTCTTTGATGATGTAAGGGAGCCCTCAAAGTAGTGCTTTTCCCCCTCAGGGAGGGAAGGGGGTGGGTGTGGAAGTGGGGAGAGGGGAGCGGTTTCTGGGGGAGTTGGTTTGCCAGCCAAAACCACACGGAATGTTCAAACTGAAGGTTCATGGCTTCATGGTGACATTGGTTTTTCCCAATACCAACATTTGTTTTTACCTATAATTAAACAGATTTCAATTAAACGTACACATTTACAAATGTTGTCGATCACCACATGGGGTTCACAATGCATGCAGAACATTTATATCACGACAGATTCCGTATATTACTGTCTGTTCTATAACATTATGTACTTCAGGCGATAAAGTGGTAATCTGCCAGATTGTTTTGTAAAAAACAAATCCATATTTTATACTTTATTGAGAAGGCACTTTCATAAGAAACAGGCATAAGATGCATAAGAAACATGTATTCATTATTCATGCAGTCACTATTCAAAAATTGAAAATTGTTCATATAGTGGAATGCTTACACTCGATCGCTCCAAATATTCTGTATTTCGTTGCGAGGGAAAAATACCAATAAAAACAAGATGACACGCATGATAAATTACATGAATATTTCAACGGTCGGCTCACTGTTGACCACCTGCTCCGGGATTTGTGCGTCTACCTGCAGCCGCAGCTCAGGAAAAAACATCCATCCGCGAGTACAAGCACTCATTTCACCTCCTTCAAATTCAAGTTCCCTGAGATTTCTATGTGTTCTCCTTTGCCACTTTGGATTCTACTTTGGATCTGTGGAGGATGCATTTCAACGGACAAAATGAGAAAAAGGGGAATTTAAGATGATGGGCTTCACCTATGCTGTATATGCATCAGGGCCTTCGATGGTATTACAGGTTGATTGTTGACTTATCCCAAACGAATACGACAGGCCTATCAACCTGCGGCCCGAGGACAAGTCAAAGGCAAACGCACTGAAACCGTTTGCTCCTGCATCACCCTGCGGCCTGTGGTCGTCCAGCATGAAGGACGGCCCTCCGCTACTGCAGCACCAAACATCTGATAACTCCACATCTCCCACGGGCTCATTGTGTATGCGTCTCTTTTCACCCACTGAGGTGTCTCTCTCTCTCTCTTTGTCACACACACGAACGCGCGCGCGAGCGCGAGCGTAGACAGGCAAATGTCATCTACAGGGCGCTGTAAGGCAAACGGGCACACAAATGAAAAGATCAGATTTAAGAGAGAGAGAACAGACTGTTGATGAGCCATTAACCTGCTGTCAGTGAGGTAAAATGGCTGCGGGACGTGGCTTAATTTACCCTTTTATAAAAGGCTTGTTGAATTGATGAGCCACGGGGAAACAGTTACACCGGCCGGTTTGGTGTATTAGCGATGCTGCTCGTGAAACAGGTCGGTGGAAGCGGAGGAGTAGCCGATATCATCCAATCAATCAGCGGCTTCCAGAGAATAGTCGCTTCACTCGACACAGCTCAGCCCCGATCCATAAAACGAATAAAGTGGATTTGGAAGCCCACCCCCCATGGAGGAACGTTCTGATTTCCAAAGGAAATCATTAAAAATCTCCTCGGATTTCACCTTGACTTGTTTTTGAAGTCACTATTCAAAACATGGAAAGTCAACTTTCGAGAGAAAGATTTTTATTTTCTTAGCCATAAAGAGGAATGCTCGTCCAAAATAATTTAAAATATTTCATATTCTGTTGCGAAATGAAAGTTACAAAAAAAACAAGATAACATGCGTGATCAACAATATGAATGATGGAAAGGCCTGTTCACTGCTGACCGCCTGCTCTGCGAGTACACGACTTTGGATCTTTGGATACATTATATATAATACGACAGGCCCATTCAATGGGCCCGCAGGCCAAAATGTGGCCCTCGTATGAATCTAGACCGGCCCCTTTACATACATTTGAAGGCTACGGTCCTGAACTGTATAGCCTATATCCATGTGAGAAACACACAAGTAATGAAACAAAACAAGCACATTTGTGCGCAGAAGCGATGAGAGAATAATACTAAAATGCTTTGTTTTCTTTTAATTGTGATGAAATCTTATTTCAAGCGTTGAGATCTCTGGAAAGTGATATAAGAAGATATTTTGGATAAAAATGAGGGTTTCTTTTCCCATTGTTTTTTCCAATGCTGTTCCGACAAATAAAATTGCCTTGCCTCATCTGTCTGGCCCCCAGCGCAATATAATAGACTAGCCCTGTAATATGACTTAGTGTATTCCTAACAATGTAATTATGGTAATGCTTCAGCCATCATATCACAGAGGAGGCATCTGCATCTGCATCTGTATCTGTATCTGTATGCGCTCCTGATTACACACTGTATATGGAAACTGTACCAAGGCCCCGTTTGCTCTGCTCTCTTCAATGAGCTGTGATGAAATAGAGATCGACTCTAATTGAGGTTTCGGAGCATGTGGGAACAGAAGGCAAAAGGGAGCAAGCGCTTGTGCGCCGCTCGGCCTGATGGGTAATCGCACGGAGGCATCACATTTCATATGGGCCGCCGTTTGAGGATCGGTCTCCCCCGCATCCTTGCTTGAGCAACATGAAGGGCAAATGGGATGTAAAGTGATAGAGATGAGAGCAGGTGTACAAAGTCCATCCGTTGCGTTTAATGTTTAACGGCATTAAAGAAAAAAGCGGGCGACAACACGGCGCGAGTGTTTTCTTTTGTTTCAATCAGTCAGGGGTGTCTCGACACTGGAGGGGGGAGAAATGGATTTCAGAGGGGATTTCATTTCAAAGTCGTCTCGTGGTTTCCAAACTGGGCTTTCTCAAAATGAGTCCATCTTAAGCAGTGAATCATCTGGTGAATAACAAGACATTATACCTACAGTACACAGTAAACTCCATGTTGAAGACAGGTCTGTGTGGATGTGCCTGGATATCCTACGAAAAACAGTTGCGTTGATGATGATTTATGGATCGGGGTAAAAAAACAAGGTGTCATTATTGGACAGTCTTAAGTGAAATATCTAAGCCCTCCCATGGGCACACAACATAATTAAGGACTAATGCTAGTCTATATACTGTATAATGCTAGCACTAGCATTATCCACTGTACGTACGTCTGCTCGTTCAACGCCGGGGAACCGTGGTTCTACGTCAAGTATTTCTCCCTCGCTTCCTCTTTTGTCGCACTTAATCTTGTGTAATCCACTTAGAGTCATATCTGCAAAACATGACAGGAATCCCACTGCTGCTTGTCATGGAGCCCCATGGTTACACAAGATATCTAGCGCTCAGCAGGCCTCGTGACAGGGGCTTTTTTGTCTAACGGCTGAAGCTTATCTTTATGGCAATTTGCGAGAGCAAGGTTTGGGAAAATATGTCGCACGACGGTTGTCATCGATCCACGCATCTTATGAAAGATAATAGACCCTTGAGTTGACACCCCAAAGCCTTCTGGGAGTAGTCGCTTTGTCTGAGTCTGAATAATCCCCATATACACTTGTTTCGTCTGTGCAGAGCCTGAATAAATACAAACCCCCAAAATATGTTGACATCAGCTTGAGGATAGCAGATTTCTGCAGTTGGATCGCCCTCAATCATTTCTCAAAGAAAAACTGATGAGCGTTAATCAAGAGAAGAGATATTAAAGGGTACCTATTATGCAAAACTCACTTTTTCAGTGTTTGTGTACATACACTGTATATTTTGGGGACTCTGATTGGCCTACTAACACACAAACTGTGAAATAAGACAACACAGTCAGTGTTTTGTAAGCTGTCTATTCCAGAAAACATGTGAGACTCAACAAACAAATATTTTAAAAGAAAGAGGAATCGGTTTCAACTCCCCGTGAACAAACTGCAGACAACTCAAATGTAAGTATTTAAAAAATAATTCTGCTGTGTGTCTCTTTAAAACATTTTATATTAATTTATTTCACTTTATTTTTCGACGTTTCCATGAAGCGCACCGCGTCCGAGAGTCCCGGTGCATCGCGGTGCGGTGTTCGAGTCTCCCACAAGCTTGAAGCATGGCAACCAAAGTCGGAACAAACCTTTAAACTAGATTTTGGCGAAATGATGAGGTGAAATCAGTGAAAGTTACGGGGTAAATACAATGAAAGCCGGAAGCCATGCTCAAACACCATTGGCTCACAGAACCCGGGACCCCTTGACAGTGGCTCCTCCCACAAAAAGCTCTGGAACAGCATGGTATAGAGGCGTGTCAGAATGGCTGAAATGCATAATCTGATTGGTATTTTCATCAAAAAACATAAAAAAACATGTTTTGGGGACCTCAGAGACCGTTATTAACTAGTGTAAAAATAATTTTCAGAGACAAAATTGAAAACCACGGCCAAATGTGGAGGACGGATGTGGATCTCAGCATGTTTCGTCACGGTATAGGTGGTGCAATGTGACTTTTAATTATATCATTATTCATTTGTTTTAATCGATAGTTCATGGAGTCTTTTATTATAGCAAAAGCTGTTGGGTGCAATTAGGCAAAGATAATCTATCTAAAGCACGTCCTAAAAAAAACATTATAAACACGTGCCTCCATTTTGCTAACAATGTGGAATGTGTGTCGGTAGGTGCTTACGGACTCATTTCTGTACATGTTGATGTTAGAGAAGGGTCATTCTAGCCATTTGAGTCTCCACGTCCCTGTAATGAATGGTAATAAAATATATATATTGATCATTCAATGCATACACGCCGCTCTTGCATTCTCACTCAGTCAGACATGTTGCCATGGTTTTACATATAAATCTTTGAGAAAAAGGTTATATCGAACATAAACATCAACAGCAATCCGACCGTTCCCTGTAGTTATGCAGTCGATGAAGGTCCAGTGATTCTACGGTTATGTCCAAATCAAACAATCCCATTGAACGTAATACTCTCCACAGTAAGTAAATCAAACTGTCCCTGTATGACTCTCATGATGATTTCAGTAACTGCTGGGAAAATGGGAGATCAGGTAGCTCCTGTATATACATTAACACCAACCCTCAACTCGCCCCTGTGTATTGCGGCCTTTGTTAAGTGAGGGAGTTACTCTGCGTCTGTATGACATCCCACGGTAAATGAGGAGCCCTGAGCATTAAAAAGTTATTACCCTACAAGTGAAGTTGTTACTACCTCAATGTGAGCAGACCTGGCTCCCTATCGATCAAATTACCCCGTATCGCACATTCATTACCCTAAATCCAATGTTAATCCACTAGTGTCACTAGCCAGCACTGGGGAAGGGGCGGTTCTGACAGCGGCTGTTGAAAGGATCTGGCATCCAGCCGCTTGGACCCCCGGGTCCCTATCAGTATTCACACTGGCCGTGGCACTAACTCGATCAGTGGGACGCCGACTAACTAATTATTACAGCCAGATGCTGATCTTAAAATAGCAACTGATAAGAAATACCTGCGCTGGGAGAGGGGAAGGGACGGCTGGGAAAGGGGCTGATGCATCTCCATCCTATGGCCTCGGAGACTGTTCGCCATCATCCAGAGCCAGATTTCCTCTGAGGCCTATAACTCTGGAGGTGTCTGGAGGTGTTTAACATTGGCCTGGGAGTCTGGGTCATCACCAATAGACTTGTTCCCAGAGTGATCCGTCCTTCGCCCGCTTCCCCCCGGAATAATATTTACTGCCACGTCACAGAACGCTCAAGGCAATTTTGTCCCCCTTACATTCAACTCCATTGATTCTGTATAATCATCGGAGCTTCTTTATTTTATTTTCCCTCCTTGACTCTGTTCCTGTCGACAGGGTCTGTCTTATCCAAAACAGCAAAATATCTTCAGCATCTGGGCATACAGAACTATTCAAAGTTAATGTTCATGCCATCAAAGTTACTCTAATTGGGCCCGTGCTTTTGGTCGCTATGCTTTTTATTGCATTTCCAGGAAAGTTAAGTTAATTGCCATTTTATCAGTCCTAAATGCTATCATTGGACAACTGTTTAATTAGTTTCACAAAATTGCCCTCCAAAGTTATACATTATTAAATGTCCAATATAAACGAAAAATTGTGATTTCAAGGAATGATCGACAAAATTAAGAGGAAAGGGAGGCTACAAGGTTGTCTGTAGACAAATTAAAGAAAAATACACATGAATTGAAAAACAAACTCATCAATAGACACCAAGTCAAGAAACGGCAGGTTCTGCAGTTTGGGCAAAAATGATAAAAAAAATTTTAATCTTAATATAGTATTACTATCAGCTGGGGATGGAGGAAATAAATTAAAATAAATAATACATTAAAATATTAACGAGGAGTTATTATGAAAAACTCACTTTTTCAGGACGCTTGTGCATATAAATTTGGATCTTTGAGCGCCATACTTACACACAAACTGTGAAATAAGACAACCCAGTCAGTTTTTTTGTGAGCCGCCTATTTCACAATATGTGATTGAACAAGCTTTTCAGATTTGTGTCTTGCTCCGATGTCACATTAGAATTAAAACCGCTGCCCATCTGAGTCGCTCCAACCACGGCTGGAGATTAACAAGCGGCGCCGGAAAATGCTCTGTTGGCTTCAGAGACCAGATCAAATCTTTTAAAGTCCCTGTAAAGTGAAAAAAAAAAAAAAAAGTGTTCTGTTTTGAGTGTGTGTGGGGGGTGGGGGTCTCCACTCCCCCGTGCATCTCGTTGTGCCAAATCGTGGGCGCAATGCCCTCTGCATGTTTCCACCGTGTCACGCGTTCCTCATTTAGACCCACCCCTAAAAATCCATCGTTCAGCCTTTTCACATGTTTTCAGCAATTGAATAATTTCAATTTTCAGGGACTTCACAAGAAAGAGGAACTAATACCAACAGTCTGTGACAAAACTGCAGATGAGGGAAATGTAAGCATTTAAAAAATTACTCAATATGTTTCTTTCCGTGAGATCCACTGTGTGTTTCTCCAGGATGGTTTAGAGGCATGTTAGAATGGCTAGAGTGCATGATCTGAGTGGTATTTTCAGCATCATACATTTCACAAATACATTTTTGTTTTGAGGACCTGAAAGAAAAGTGTGCAAGGGGGAAATCAGTCACTTTCAATATGGATTATGTTATATTCCATGGTATTTGTTGCCTTGTACTTTAATTTAGTCCTTGGTAATTATTTTCAGTTTGTGAAATGAAAAGTCATTCGCTCCCACTCTTGCCGGAGTGACTCCAGACTCCAGAGTCATTTCAAAGACCTGTTCGCTACGACCGAATCGCTCACGAGTGTTCACACAGTTCTAAGGGTTTTTGACGTTTTGTAAGGTT
>NC_137191.1:21103546-21228546 GCF_960531495.2 Zeus faber
GTGGAGATGGCTGCCATGCGCATCACATCGAGACCGTGGAATGATTTAATGATTCATCAAGTGGACAAACTCACAGAGAATCGGACAGAAATTAAAGCTGAGAGGGAAAGTGTATCAACCCGTCTCAAAGACTTTGTAAAGTCTTAGATTTGTGTTTTTTTATGTGTTCATTGGCAATCCAACTATAATAGAATCACCCCGTGACACATAGTGATTTGCAGCGTGAAATGGAATTTTGATAATACCTGTAGGTGAAGTTAAATGTGTGAATATGAAACAGTAGAAAAAATCATATCGGTTTCAATTTACAACCTTCATTGAACATAATAACCGTTTATTCCGATGTAGGTGGATGCGAGACAATTACCTGTTGCTTTCCAAACACCCTGGTTTTTATGACCACTGTTTTTCAGTGGGAAGGCTGTGTGAATAATCATGGCATCAAAGTACACATTCGAATTTGGCAATAAGGGTAAAATTATGAAAAGTGAAATATATAGTATAAGTGTCACAGCCCCAGCTGTGCCCTTCAGTCCCCTGGTCTCCTTATGTGTCTCTCCTCCCTTTCCCTCTTGTATCTAGTATGTCCATGTCTATACCTGACCGTGCAGTGTGGTCGTGGCTCCTAGTTCCAGGCCTGGCAGGCACAGCCTTCTCCATGGTGTGAAAACCTCCTTCGTGCCAGCCTGCCTGCACCTCAGTACCAGCCTGACCACACTCCGAGCCCTGTGCCCTCAGCCTGCCCGCCCGGACTCCCGAACGACCCACCTCCCTTTATTCCATTCCCAGATCATTATTATTCCTCCCCTTGTAAATAAACCTTTTATAATCTGCCCGTGGTGTGTGCTGTTTGGGTCCTATCCGTCTCGATCATGACAATAAGATAAAATAAGATACAACAAATACAATAACACCTAATTGATTTCCTGGGTGGAAATTCAGGAATATGTGTGTTTGTGTGTGTGTGTGTGTGTGTGTGCGTGTGTGTGTGTGTGTGTTTGTGTGTGTGCGCCCGCGCGTACACGTGTGTGTATGTGTGTGTGACATCGACACCCCGTTCACATATTCCTCAGCCAAATAGTGCATCAGAATGAGTGGCTTCCTGCTGGCCAAGATGGTGCTAATGAGTCTGGTGATTCATTATGATTGTATGATTATGACGGGGCCCTCGGGGTGGACATGACCTCTCACTTAGGCGGGCGGAGAACAGCGGCGGTGGAGGAGAAGAAACAAAACAAAAGGAGGGAAAAACAAGCACGGATCTCCTGTCGCAAATGTTTTCACGCGAAAGCTGGAGGATAACTGCGAACAAAGCAAAGATAACAGCACCGGCCTCAATCAGGAGGTCAACAGTGGTACTAGATGACGACATGACAGTGGACCACCTAGGAGCAACGCTTAATGATACAAAGTCATTCTGGCAGAAAGACAACACACCCCCAGACAACGCTCTCATTAGAAATAACCATGCCGCAAAAAACAACATTTATAGCTGCTTCCACATGAGCTGGTGAGGATTTTGAACGATGGTGGATTTTCTATTGATCATTTCTAGTTTATAGTAACGATGAACCCGAACCCGTAATCCCTAAGATTAACCCTAGATTAATGTATTATGACATTAAAGCAATTCACGCCCTATCAAAGATTATTCGGTATATTTCTAAATGCATGGCATTTTACATTGTGTATTAATATATTATCAATTATTTTACTATTTTCAAATTTGTCTGGATGGATACATACATTAAAGCCCTCCTTTCTGACATGAATGACCACCCTGCTTCCTTCTTATGATCTGATTAGGACCTGAACCAATTGGAATACTAATAGTTTTACCATTAGTAGCCAACCCATACAAAGCAGAAGCAGCAGATGCTGGGGTAGATACATTACATACATGGGATAGGTACATTTTCTGATCGGTTCAATATTAATGAGCAAATAATGATTAAACATGTATTTACATTGATCAAACAATAAAAATATATTATATTATATTTAGCTTAAAGAATTGTATATCATTCAATATGCATATGCAATACGCATATGCAATTAGAGTATATGTACATGCATTGAATGATATAAAATATTCTAGCTATTTGAAATTAGAGAATTATATATCATTTGAAGATATAAAATATGAAATAAAACATGAAAAAAAATTATAAATAAAGTGTGTGTATACGTATATATAAAATTAGTTTTATTTCATATTTTATATCTTCAAATGATATATAATTCTCTAATTTCAAATAGCTAGAATTCAAATCAGTTGGGTCTATGAGGAGAAGAGAATGAGGTACATTGTTATTGTTCTTCTCAAAACCAGCCCTGATAAATCTAGGAGTTTCTATAAATTTTTTTTCTTAAAAAATGTTGAGAGTGGGAGAATGATAACTAAGCGTGAAATGACTCATTACATAACACATTGTTGTCCTTAGAAGACTACGTCCCGCTCAAAAAGTACATTAGTTCACATTGGTTCAACCTGCGCTATAAGCCAAGCTTGCCAATATTCTATATTCATATTAAGAAATAAAAAGGTTTCGCCTTATCAACTACTGAATTATTATGAACCTTGTGGAAAGTACAGTGGGTTAACATATGACATGGATAACAAATTAATTAATATATACACAATATACAGTATAAATACCTACATACAACATAATAAGTACTGATTTAAATTACTTTCCTATTTTTTTAATACTTTAATTTTGTATTAATTGGATAAAGACAGATTCCACCATATCAACCACTGTATCACAATACAGATTAATGACTAAATTAATCAAATTATGATTACATTTATGAATAAATTCATAAAATAGTTTTAAGATGGCCAATCATTTTGCCATAGACACATTCCTGCCTTACAAACAACTGTATGGTAAAGTGGTCAATATTCAATTCGTAAAGAGACAAATTATCATTTTATTATAAAGAAGACATTTAGGGTTGTATTGTTGTATACTGTATCATATTGTTGGTCAATATTAGGGCCAGAGGTTTAGAAGAGGCATTTGGATTTAACCACTAGCAGATGAATAAGCAGTATGCTCCTAATAAAAATAAAATTAAAAATAAAAATAAAAAAGAGCATGAGAGGCGGTTGCAGGAAAAGTAAGCAGTTCAATTGGTTTTGGCTTAGAGTTTGTCATGTTGAGTTGAGGCGTTGGTCACCAAATAATCTGTTCCCCCTGACGCTTTGCTCCTAGTTTGCAATACGTCAGTCATCAGCAAGACTTGAAAACGACTGGTTCATAGCAAACATTCCGGAGAAAGAGACTACCCGGGGCGTGCAGCCGGACACACGGGCCGAGACGCCACTCTCCATTCGCCAACAAGGAGAAGCGTGAGCTGTGAGTCACGCCAGCACAGCGAGCGGACGGAGGAGAGAGAGAGAGCGCGCTCGTGGTGTCTTCTCCTCTCAAAGAGAAAATAATCAATGAGGATGAAACAAATGTGGAAAAAAGGTCTTCTTGAGAGAAATCCACTCCCATTCACAGCCCAGAAACGAACCGGCTCTTCTGACTCTTTTGTTGCACCGGTGATTCAGACAAACAACGAGTCAAGAGAGAATGTCACTCATCTTTTTCCCGAGTCACTCGTAAAGAGATGAATCTCTGAAAAAGAGCCCTTACTCTTCATCACTAGTTTCCACCACAAGCAGTCTCAAGCCACAGAGTAGTGATATGTCCTTTCGAGCTGACAAAGTTGGCAGCCCTGCTCAATATACCCTGTTTGCTTAGCTCAACCCCCACCCCTTCACTTAATCACATTAGGACTGTAAAAGAACCTAATTGCCCTTCAAAGGCAATGAGCAGCAGAGCTAAAGCTGTAGGTTACACCTACTTCAATTGTTAGGATATGGCAAACCCCGGACGAAATAAAGTTAAAACTCTGCGGGGATCAGATGATGTTTTTTTTTAGTTTTTTTTTTAATAGACTGTGATTACTCAGGGTATTCGTCACTCATCAGGCTTCAGTTCTGGAAACTCTGGATATAATGCAAGACATAAAGGCATGTACAGACCGGTTAGAGATTCAATAATTACTTTAAAGCAGCACTATGCATCTTGGTATTTGGGATTTGGCGCCTCCACAAATTGTGAGTGCAATTTATTGCACTTTGACACCCCTGTCGTAAAACTCGGTCCGTTGCACGTTTCAAGAACAGTCTATGTCACAAACGCAAATATAATGTAGGCCCTTATTACAGGGGCCTTTGCAAGGACCTCGCCGCCTCAGCGAGCACTCAGTCCACGGCTCCGGGGGAGCCGCGGGGAGAGAGTGCGCGGGGAGGAACGGGGGCCCCCTGCCACCGGTGCAGGTACCATATGTGCTCAGATCAGAGCCGACAGATCGGCTCACGTGGGCGAGGCAGCGGGTGAAAGAAGCCCTGTGGCGCAGTGAAAGTGAGGGCTGGCGCGGGCCAGCTGCGGTGCGGGTGCCCGGCGCACCACTGACCGGCAAGTTTAGAACTTATCGTTTTTTTTTTATAAATATTACCAGGCAAAATAACGCTAATTACTCCGGCCAAAAATCAAGGAAGTGACGTCGTGCCGTAAAGCGTAACTCACTTTTCCCGCCGTTTTGAACCGGAACATAGAAGTTACATCGAGGGGCCGGAGGGAACGGTAGAGAGAAAATAAAATCATAGAATGTTGCTTTATCTCACACCGTGTAGGATTTAGCAGCACGACACCAGCGCTGAAGCGGATAAGTGGTGTAGAGAAGAGTCCTGCTGCAGTGTATTTTTGTTGTCGCTGATATTATTAGTAATATAGTATTACAGTGCAAGGACAGGCGTTTGGGGGTGGGTGGGAATGAAAGACGTGCCATTCTCTATATTCCGAGTCAGTGTATCATCGACATGATTTTGAAGCTGTTATTTTATGGTAAAAAAGTTACATAGTGTTGCTTTAAAATGTTCATAATTTGGATATTTGATCTCTCAGTCAATAATAGTCAAGTATATTACTAAACCGTTGGGTATACTGTATATAAAAAATAAATAAATTAAATAATATATATATATACTGTATATATATAAAACATTGTCATTAAATCATCAAATTTTCATGAACAAGCCCTAAAATCCTAGGCTCGGCAAAGAACAATGAATACATTAAATTTAAATTAAATATCATTTAAGAAATCCTCATTGCATCATAGATGGTACTGTATATAATGATATTTTGTTTGAAACTCAACTATATTATGTAAATGGGTATACGTATGTATCAGAACACAACATCTCAAAACAGAAGCACACTTCCAATATCAGTTAAAGATAATGCTGATGATTCATTTCCTTTACATTAGCAACCCTTGAATTATGTATGACCCATTTCCACTTTTGAGTATTCTTAACAACTGGTTTACCTCTTGTCATCACTATTACGACAAATGTCATCAGTATCAGACAAAAGGTTTACAAAAGCTTCAATAGGTGGCATTAATAACTGAGACTATGTTGACAGGAACACACGTGTGCGTGTGCGTGCGTGTGTGTGTGTGTGTGTTTGTGGGTGATGGTAAAGAAAGGTTACACTGAAATTCAAGGCCTGGCATAAAAGAGCAACATGTGGAAAGTGTAAACATATTATGTATAACATCGTCTACCAATTCACCCTGCTGGAAGTACTGTCATTTAATTCAAAGTTAAAAGCTCTTTGTCATGAATGAAAACATGGATGTCTATGTATATGTATGTTTAAATGGAGCATATCAATGGTTATTATTTTACATCGTATTTTCCGATTCAAATATTTTACTTCATACTTCTAAACATTTTCTTGTGTTTGTCTTGAGTCAACCAATCGAAGGACTACTGACTTTGGTCGTGAACGTATGTAAATGTACCACCATTTTTCCTCACCCTAACCCTCTCTCCATCTATTTATGTATGTATGCACTGTATATCATGCACGTATACGTAACCAATTTAAAATGGTCGGAATAGGGAAAAAATAACCTTCTCGCGACAGCTTGCATATTTCACCAATTTAATAGGTCAGGAAATAAATCTCGAGCAGCAAAGCCAATATATACCATATATTGTATATGTATATATTGTATATATGTGCTGCTCTGCACGGCATTCATGCGGTGAGAAAAGATGTGTGTGTTGGTCATGTTTAATTCATGGCTGACCTCCACCAGCTTGTTGGCGTGCTCGCGGAACACCTGGGCGTACTCCTTGACCTCCTTCTCGTTGCCGCTTTTGGCTGCCTCGATGAGGACCAGCAGGGGAACGTTGGTCTCCAGGAAGGAGTCAGAGATGTGGTCCATCACCGCCTTCCTCAGCTGGAAACACAAGAAATGGATGAGGGATCATTTAAGAAGCGAGAAGACATTAGATAGATGGATAGATGGATAGATCGATAGATAGATAGATAGATAGATAGATGAAAACTAGAAGACAGAAAAGAGTATATAATAATATACAGTATAATAAACCTTGCAACAATTTACAATAAAGGATAAAAAATAAACTAACTGTACAAATATTGGCACACATACCATAAACCTAATGACAAACAATAAATAAATGTCACGACATCGTAGGGATAAAGATGGGGGGGGATAAAACATCGACAACATGGAAATTGCTGTTATGCGGTGTTTATTTTCCCACGGGGCCTTTATGTGCTACGTTTATCTGTTTACGACGTCATTTACAGCCATGGCGCTAGAATACGGGTTGTTTTCCTTATAAGTTTAATGGTCAGAGAGGTTACTAGCTGATATATCTGATGGACAAGGAGACCGGAGGGAACGGTAGAGAGAAAATAAAATCAAAGAGAAGTGCTTTATCTCGCACCGTGAAGGATTTAGCTGCATGACACCAGCGCTGAAGCAGATAGGTGGTGTGGAGAACAGTCCTGCTGCAGTGTATTATTGTTGTCGCTGATCTAGTTGTTATTATTTCGATTTTTATTGTTATTATTATCATTATTAGCAACATTTTCTTTATTTATTTAGGTTTTCTCTGTTTAGGTTTATTTTTATTGTTTAGCATTAGGTTTATTGTTATATTTACCAAATTGTATTGTTCATTGTTAATTCTTTAGGTTTATTGTACATTGCTGACGGTTTCTTGTTTATTTTTGAATTACTTTATTGTCGTTGTTAATTCTTAGGTTTATGTTTATTGTGTATCATTGGGTTTATTGTATATTTGGCAATTTTATATTGCTCATTGCTTAATTTGAGGTTTATTTTTCTGGTTTATTGTTTATTGTGAGGTTTATTTTTTATTGTACATTGTTAATACCTGCATATTGCCATTTTTGTTTTCTTTTTTTAGTCTATTAATTTAATATTATTGCCTGTTTTTTTTATGTGAGCCACTGTTATATTGCACTTTCCTTTTGTGAATGAATGAAGTATCTATCTATCTATCTATCTATCTATCTATCTATCTATCTATCTATATATTTATCTAGCTATATATCATCAAAGTTGAGCTTGACGAAAAGCTAAGCCAAAGAAAATAAAACTCTGGTTTCCAAATCGATAGTTCATAATTTGTGATCAAAGCAAAACATTGTGGAAGCTTCCGCTTTAAAAAAAAGAAAAGAAAAGAAAATGCAAGGGATCTGCAAACGAGGGCATATATCTGTTATCTGCGAAAAAGGAAATGAAACTTCAGGCAGGCGATCAGATCCGACTCTTACTATTTAAGACTTAATTGTGAGTGGGAAAGTTTTAATTTAGGATTAAATTAAATGTGGATTTGGGAGAATAGATTATTCTGCACTATTCTATGTAGGGAGAACCAGCACATCCACAGTTCACTGAGTTCAGTTTGAAGCCAAAATATGATCGAAATAAGCTCCAGACTTTGATTTGATTTTAGTGGTGTAACGTAGCTTCTGTGAACCATTAATGGAAAATAAAGGATGGTTCATTTCGGCTCATACGACTATTGTGGACAGGTTTGGAATAGGGGAAACTAAACTTAAATGACAATGAAAGTAAAATGAAATAAAAACAAAATGAAAAAGGCCGTTGAACTCAACTTGAGCTGGATTATAATGCTGAATTTTTTTTTTCCAACTATATAAAACAATGTGTCCCAATTAGTGGACATGAATTTGATTTAAGAAACAATAACAATACAATAAAACAATGAAAAACCATCTGGCACTTGGAGGGTTGGAGTGGTGGTAGCGATGAGTGCACCATCAGCATTCTAACGCGCACACCCCACACACACCCAAGGAATCCTTCAGCTGTCTCTCAGATCTCCAGCTCCCCTTCACGCCCGACTCCCTTTGCCTCCCCTCCTTATAATCGTCCTCCCTCTGTTTGTCATCACAAACACTTAAAGGGAAGAGAAGTCCAGAGGTGGGCCCGTGCAGTTTTTCTGCCACTATCACAATCACAAAAAAAAAAAAACCCTCAAAGAACTGAGCTTATGGTCTACTAATAGTTAGTGATGCAAGACTCCTCAAGGATTCTGTTCTATTGAACAATCTTTTTAAAGACTCACAAGTCAGGAGTCACTTCGTCAAAAGAGTGGGCAAAGGAAAAAACAATGACTGAGGAGCACATTGCAAAAAGGCGAAGGTATTTGGCAGAATTCACAGAATTCCGATCTGACATGAGTAATTATGACATCATTAAACGATTCTTGTTAGAATTCATAACCGACTCTTCTGACTCGTTCAAGAAGTCCTCCCTCGCTCGCCGGTCGTTACACTAACTGAACCAAATAAACCAAGGGTCGGAGAATTGAACAACTCTTTTTACTGAGTGACTCGTCAAGAACCGAATCCCAAAAGGAGTCAAACCTAACCCCTGCCCATGTCCCTGCCTTTCTGTCCCCTGGTCTCCTTATGTCTCTCCCCTCGCTTTCCCTCCTGTATCTAGTATGTCCATGTCTCTCCTGTATCTAGTATGTCCATGTCTATACCTGACAGTGCAGCGTGGTCGTGGTCCTGGTTCCAGGCCTGGCGGGCACAGCTGATCCTCGTCACACTCATCATCACACTCCATTGGAAGCCCGGCTCCGCGTCCGGACCTCGTCTGATCGTCACCATCACCTTGTGTGGTGTTTTCCAGACTGCTCGCCCTTGGAGTCGCATGTATTTGTTGCTTCTTGCCTTGTCTGACCCTGTCCGCCCCTCCTCTTCAGAAAACCTACCACGTGTCAACCAGCCTGTCCACACTTCGAGCCGATCCCCGCTCCACCTCCAACGCTGATGCTCCGTCCCCAACTCTCGCAAGAGTCACTCCCGGTACTCAGGCTGCCTCCAGCTCTCCTCGTACCCTCGCGGCTCCACAGGAGGAGCCAATGTAGGTAGGTAGAGCACCCCCTCACACCTGCCGAACGGCAAAGGAGGATAAAGGCAGGGGAATGCCTTTATTGTGGACTGTCAGGTAATTTATTGGCTTCCTGTCCAGTATCCGGTGAACTGGGAGGGCTATGGTCCAGAGGAACGGAGCTGGGTTCCACGACACTCAATCTTGGACCCTTCCCTCATCCGGAGTTCCACTTGGTCCACCCGGGAAGACCTTGTGGGTCCCGCAGGGGCTCCCATTGGGTGGGTGGGTGGGGGGGGTACTGTCACAGCCCCAGCCGCGCCTTTTTGTCCCCAGTTCTCCTTATGTGTCTCTCCTCCCTTTCCCTCTTGTATCTAGTATGTCCATGTCTATGCTTGACACTGCAGCGTGGGCATGGCCCCTGGTTCCAGGCCTGGTTGGCACAGCTGCTCCTCATCACACTCATCACCACTCTCCATAAGAGTCCCGGCTGCTCGTCCGATTGTACCGTCACCTAGTGTGGTATTCTCCAGACTGCTCTCCGTTTGATTCTCATGTATTTGTTGCCTTGTCTGATCCTGTTTGACCCTCCTCTCCAGAAAACCTCCCACGTGCCAGCCTGCCTGCCTATGCCTCACCGTCGGCCTGTCCACACTCTGAGCCCTGTGCCTTCAGCTTGCCCGCCTGGACCCCGAACGACTCACCTGCCTTTTATTCCATTCCCATATAATTTTGTTCCCCCCTTGTAAATAAACCTTCTATACTTCCCCCGTTGTGTGTGCTGCGTCCGGGTCCTATCCGCCTTAATGGCAAGTTCCCACTTTCATTGTGACACTTGAGCTTGTTCTGTTCTGAACACAGAACACCAGTTCTGCCTGGAACTGATGCATTTAATGAATTTGTGCAGCCTTGGAATTCCGATCTTGCAAAACAAGAACTAGCTTCCACTATTTATGTTTTTTAAGTGGAATTTGAAACATTTTCACAGCACAGTGGCTGAAAAACATTGCTGTCATCAGGGGTGGAAATTACAAGGGGGAAGGGGGGGTCCCCCCTGTAATCCCCTTCCTGGGGAAAAACAAGAGTTGCCCCCTCAATATATCATTGTTAAGATAACTATATAATTTTAAATGATCGTGGCTCTGCACCCCGATTGCTCCCGCTCTAAGGGTACTGACTGTGTCCAGGCACCTCAGCGATGGGTCACCCATGTTCAGTGCACTAAAACAGTGTGTTTTGAGTTTAGAAGTACGTTATTTACTCTGTTTCGTTATGTAACGAAACAAGCACCACCCCCCACTTTTCAAACTGAAGTTACGCCCTCGGCTGTAGTGTTTTAAATGGACTTTGAAACATAAGACTCCTCACACTTTGTTCCCGGGGAAACGTTACTGTGGTGGATTATGTGTTCAGCTTCTCTTTTCCAACTCTGTAAAGCTTTCATTTTCTTTTTTTATTGACTTGCGAGCCGCCGAGGCATTTTTCCTTTTCTCACAAAATGAAAACAGCAAACAAATGAGCTGCAGGAAACCCGTGCGCTTCAGAGTATCTTCTGGGAAACTCTGGAACCTGGTGTATTTTAATAAAAGCTTTCTGGGAAAGCGGGAAATGATGTCCTGGAATGTTCTTTCAGCAAAGAACTTTGATATCCTGAATGAGAGTGTTGATCGTTTGAGCGACTCGTACAGGTATTTTATTTTGATACGTTCGCGCTTTTGTTTTTTTAGCGACTAAACTTTGTTCTCTCTTTTCTCCTGCCATCAGAGTCAGAGGGTGCTTTTTCCTATGGAATATTGATGATTAACAAGAAGCTTAAACACACAGTGAAATAGTTAAGACCAAATCCATTTGCTTGACAAAGCTCGACAGATGAACGAAAGCGGGGATGAGCCTGTGATCTTCAAAGGCCACATTAACATTCCTTTGGCATATTTTCTTTTTATCAAGAGGAATGTTTGCATTTAACTTTTTTTCTTTTTTTTTTCCAGTATTAGGCACCTGCTCTGTTACACAAACAGATGGTTGATTGAAAGTGCTGAGAAATGGAAAAAAAAAAAATCCCTCAATGATGGACCGATCCCATTAATCAAACGCATCAATTGGTGCTGGTTTGAACAGACCTCCATGGATGGATATTTAACGTGCGCGTTATGCCGATTATTCCAACTCCACTAGTTTATACAGTGGCAGTCATTCCAACTGATTTTGTTTCAGTGTTTTTTGGCTTTCAGCTGGGAACAGTGGCAAGTGCCTCGTAGTCAGCGTGCTGTATGTTTATTATTAAATTATTATATATTACCATTATTACAGGCATTATTCCATTCTCACCATGTATAGAGTGCAGGAACATCAGGGCTGAGGGAAAACACTGTATTAACTAGTTAATGTCACTTGCATATGATAGACAGACAGACAGGCGGATCGATGGATAGATAGATAGCTAAAAATTTACAATATACAGTTTACCTAAAAATCACCATTTCCTTTACAAAAATGGCAATATGCAATAAGTAAATGACGAATATGTGTAAACAAAATATATATATAATAATAAATAGCAACATGCAGTCAACAATAAGAATAAAAATGGACCACATTGTTCTTTGGCCGGCTTACTGTAGGTATATGACATTACTGCTGCTCTGCTGCTGCATCCCTATTAATGAAGTTTAGAACAGTTGTTTATTTGTTATCTCGCCAGTCACAGGTGAGTTATTACCCCCAATACAAATATATCTGGAAGGGATGACTCATTCTCTTGTGAGGGTTAGACAGTGTAGAGAAATTAAATCAAACATGTTTTAAAAATGCACTTACTTACAAATGTGAACCATTCAATTAAAGAGATTCAATAGGAAAGTCATGTAATTTAGACAAAGAAATAATTTTAAATAAGCAGCAGACAAAAAAAAATAGAGATAAACTAAATAGAGGTAAAGTAAACTATTGCGAGGATTCTTTTAAGAATCATTAGATATAGACTAATCATTTTGGACAGATTGAGAAATAATATTGAGAATAATATTTATTAATTGTTATTCAATGCAAATTAATAGGTTTACATTATCATTATTGTCATTATTATTATTATTATTATTATTATTATCATTATAATAATAATAATAATTATTATTATTATTATTATTATTAGGGGTCTAGCCCGCTCAAACAATTTGAAACAGAAGAACGGCGGAAGTAACGAACACGGTCACGTCTCATTTGGTTTGTCACAAACATCTCAGGGTTCAACTTTCAAGCCAAAGTATCTACAACAGGGCTAATGCGTGGGCTAGGGTGTCATTTGAACCGGAATGTCAAAAACATCTTGTGGTTTAAGTTTAATCCAAATCGATCCACATACGGAGCAGAAATTAGTGAAAAACAGACCAAATTTGACCCCAAGTATTCAGGTGGTCGTGCTTGAGCGACGCACCACTGTTCGTAAACAAAATGAATGAGATGAGATTTACGGTAAGACGCTTTATGACGTCATCATATTATTTACTATAAATGTGTAGGTTCTGATTCAATGCCCATTGGCCCCGTGTCCAGTGTGCGGAGTAGACTCTGTTGCTCTGTAGTGGTTAGAGATTACAAACTGGGCGTCTCTGTATATGTTTACGTACCTTCTTACTTCTTACTGACTTTACCTCCTTACCTTCTAACTTACTGTTAGATTGATATTTTATCACTTTGGTCCCCATTGCTTTGCCGGTTGCATGAAAAAATACAAAAAACAGTTGTCCACAAGAACCCATGACCATGCTGATTCGAGCCCACTCGACTGGCTGAGTGAGTGTGCGTTCACGATCCAGCGTGGCGTCGGAAAAATAGAAGCCGTGATATGGTAATTACTCACAGAAATACCACAAGGTTTTTCGCATTTCATGGAAACGTAACTTCTTGAAAATGATATCCAAGCCAACAAGTCACCTGATAAATGACGTAAGTTCGTACAGAGCAGAGAAACAACCATGTGACACAATCGCTGGCAGCGCTCTCCGGCCGGGCAGCATGCAGCGTGGATGAGGCCCCCCGGAGCTGACGCGGAATGTATTCCTAAAACGCCAATTTGAACTTGAGGTCGCACTCCTCCCGACCCGAGCCCGAGCTAGGACGCATTTATCAATTTTCTTTCATTTTTCTCCGTCTGAATTCTGTATTATTAAGAAAAACACATTGCCTGCTGGGTAGTGAGTTGGTTAAGAGAGAGAGAGAGCAGCCTCAAGGTTCCTTTGATCAGTGTTGTGATGTGATCACTGAGTGGTGCTTTCTGCTTTCTGAATATCCACTCTTCATTTCACTGATTCATAAATGGATGGATCTAGTGGATTATGGCTCCGCTAAAGACCTGACATATGTGAGTGAGAGAATAAGGACCCTCAGCCGACACCTTCAACAGCTGCTTCCCCACTCAAACTACCCCGCACTTTTGGTCCCAGGAATTTGTTCAAGGAATCAAAAGGTTCCCTCGGCCGGTTGTTCTTGTCTGCCTTTCCACCGCGCTTTAAAGACCCGCAAAGATTAGGATGAAAAAGCGATGGTTGTTTTGAATAAAAGCGACCAATAAAGGAAGCCGGGAGCAGACACAAATGAAGTCAACCGCTGAAAATCTCCCGCGTTTTCACCCTAAACAAGGTGAACAAGATTCCGCGAGGCTCGCGGAATTGGGCCTCCACTTTGAGCGGGAACGCGGCTGACCACTGTTGATGTGTCCAAGCACAAAGAACAAAAACAAACTGTACATGCAGTTGGTTGGTGGCTTCAGATGAAAAAAAAAATTGTGGCTGAAATAAAATGCTTTGAGTCGAAAGCACCACTACCAAAGTTCCTGTACTTTTGAAAAGCACTATCCCTGCCCTGAGCAGGGACTTTTTGGTCCCCGGAATAATGTCCCCGGAACTAAGTTAAGGCGTTGTGGGGAATCCCTGAGGGGAAGTAGGAACTGGGGAGGACCCCAGAACCAGAAACCTTCAAGGGCTTTCTTTCTGGTTGTGTTCACACCATCAGTAGGAACGCTAAAGTGACGTCATCCAACAGGGTTTCAAGCACGACTTTCGTGTTTGGTGTTGTATTTAGTCGATGAACTTTCACTGATTTCACCTCATCAGTCCACGGAAATCTGTTTCTGAACAAATTTGAGGCAAGAAATAAACAATCCAGTTGCTGGATCTTTACTCATATTAAATCTACAAGGTGTCATTTAAAAGCTGGTTATGACTTTTGTCAGGCATGGGCTCGCTTCGGGACAGTGCACGGGGATATATTGTTTTATTCAATGAACGTCGGAAAAAAAATAAATGAAAGAAATACATCTATAACAACAAAATACTGTTTTTTTTGTTTTTTATTTATAAAGTATTTTTTTATTACCTCTGAGTGTACGTGGACTGGTCCGCAGTCCAGGGGACCGTAGACTTACGTCCCTGAAGGTTCCTATGGTGCCGGTTAGTCCCTGCCCTGGAGTTGGAGCTCAAATTGTTCCTCAAAACAGCGTTCTAAGTACTACCAACGTTCCTAGTTCCTGCGGTGTGGACACAAAAAGGGAGGGTTCCTCCAAACGTTCTTCGAACTATAAAAAAAGTTCCTGCGGGGCAAAAAGGCCTTTAGACCCTGGTCCCTGTAGTGGAAACGCACTGAGTTCCTCCAAAGGTTCCTAGTCCCTGGGGGAAGTTCCGGCGGTGGAAACGCATTGACTATCTAGGCAAATATTTGGCTATTTTAGTTTTTATTTGGCTACTTATTTAGATTTGGTTATTTTGTTTGTTGTTTGGCTACTTTTGGATATTTGGCTATTTTAGTTTTTATCAAGCTGATTGTACGCATCTGGCTATTTTTGTTTGAAATTTGGCTACTCTTTCATATTTGGCAAATTTTGGATATTTAACTATATTTGTTTGATATTTGGCTTATTTTCCATATTTGGCTATTTATTTCTGCTTTCGTGTATTTTTGAATTTTTCTTCTAATGGATTTTTTTTTGTTTTGTTTTTACCCCCAACAAATCATAATTAAAAATTGTTAGACCGTGCAAAGCAGTGTTTAGTTTGCAGAAAGTGTACTGACTTGCTTGGCAATTAGATGAACAGTGTGTGTTGCTTGGTTACACTATTCAGAGCAACTTCAGAGGGAGCTATCTTAATGTGGATGTACTCTGGAAAATAAAAGCCATATCTATCCATTCATCCAACATTCCATCCATCCATCCATCCATCCATCCACCCATCCATCCACCTGTCCATCCATCTAGCATTTATCAATCATCCATCTATCCATCCATTCATCCTTCGATCCATCCTTCTATTCATTCATCCATCCACCCATCCATTCATCCTTTGATCCATCCCTCTATTCATCCACCTGTCCATCCATTCATCCTTTGATTCGTCCATCCATCCATCCATCCATTCATCTTTTGATCATCCTTCTATTCATCCATCCATTCATTGTTGGATCATCCTTCAATTCATCCATCAATCCATCCATCCAGTCATCCATCCATCCTTGGATCCATCCTTCAATTCATCCCTCCATCCTGTTGTAGAATTGAATAACAGAAGAGGTGGGGGTCGGGACAGTAACATGTAAGTGTTAATATCTAGAATGTTGAACATAAATCTAAAAGAATATCTTGTTGTCGTTTAAGCTTTTTTGGAGCAAGAAATGAGTAAAGTAAGAAGTTGTTTTGAAACATGAAAAAAATAGATCTGCACAAATATAAATAAATAAAGTGTCGGCCTGTGAGTGTGATGACAGTTGTTACTTGAGCGAAGCAGCTGCGTCTAAAGAACATGAACATTAAATGTGTTTTGATTTCCACCAATTTTTACATATCAAAGTACATTTTGATCCTGTCTTGATGGGGCTGCTCGCTGGAACGAGGACAGAGGCGACGACGCCGTTCTGCAACCTCAAAACCAAACAAGTAGAGCTGAAAGGCCAGAGGTACTCTCTGAAGATTGATTTAAGAGGACGGAGCAAGGAGATGGATTTTCCCCCATGAGGCCATCGGTAACATTACAACACCACCCACTGTCGACTAAAATGTGTCATTGTTCAACCCAATCAGTTACTAGGGGGCAGGGTAGCTTGAAAGGTTCCCTGCATATAAAATGGCATACTACATACTATACCTCATACTATATACTACATGCTACGTCCTATGTGCTAGGTGATACGTACCATGTACAACATACTGTGTACTAAATATTACACATTACATGCTACATACCTACATACTACACTACATACTACACTGCATACTGCATACAACACACAACACTACATATTGCATACTACATGCTAAATACTATAGACTACACAACACACTGCATACTACATTTTTATATACTACATACTACACTACATACTAAACTACATACTAAATACGACATGCTTCATACTACACTACATACTACATACTACACATCACTTTTCTAACTCCTTCCTGGGGTTAGATATTCAACTGTTGTTGTGTAGTGTGACTTGCAGTGAGACCCATCGAGTTGGATGGTAGAACCACTGTCATGAGGAACAAAAGAAATGTAATAATACAACTCCATGGAACGCAGCCGATGAGACAAAAAAAAGGAAGAAATTGTGAATTTTCAGTCTGAATAATGCGCCACAGCTGACGGGGTCCGCGGCATCTGTTCCTCTGAGCGTTCTAACTCCCGTCAATTAGAAACATCTGTACCAATCAACAAACCAAAAGCAGATACTGAAATGATCCCGGCGTCCCAAAACGGAAGATAGATAAATAAATATATAAAGAAAAGTGTGGAGTGATTGCCGTGCTACGGGGGATTCCTGGAACGCGCCATCAGTCAATGCGGAGCCCAGAGAGATGGCTTGACAGAACCATTAATTGTCGACAAGATGGCGGGGGTTCCAACACATGGCTCGTCTTTCGGGATGAGAACAAATGGAAAACTAATTAAAGGAACGGTAGGTGAGAAATGTAAGGACTTGAAGTCTTGAAAAGGATATGATATTTCCATACCTCGTTTTGGACTGGACCAAACTGCTGACCGAACTGAAAAATGTAAATGCATTTTTGTCTGTGGTAAGGACAAATGTTTAGTTGAAAGAAATAAAAAATGAAAGATAGAAAATCAGTCTTTTGTACTGTATAAGTTTTTAAAACAGGCCGGGTTCTGGACCGCTTTGATGGGGGGGAGGGGGACCGTAAGAAATATTTATCGGCTTATTCACATGTCGGGCGGGGGCAACATGGGGTGGCGTGTACCGTTAACGGTGAACAACGTTCCCTTTGTATAGGTAATTATTGATTTTAACATGTATAAGGTCGTATTGAACTGCTTCCGGTTTTCGAGTTCCCATGGAACGCAGCATCACTTCCTGCTGTCTCTCGATACAAACTTGGGTGCGCAATCTCATCCACCCGTCCCCATCCCTAAAACCACCCCTGTTTTAAAATCGCGTTCAAAGTGACCTATTTAGACTGAATAAACAGACTGTGATTCAGACCGAACTTAGTGTGAAATTCAGCATCCTGAAGTTCTGTTCTATTAGTGGCAGAGGAAAAACATCATGGGAAGGGAATAGTGAGATATTTTGAAGTGCTTTTTGCAAACAAAAGCTCGACCAAATGGGTTTTAAGAAGAACATCCAGTCATGACTGTTCCCGTAATGGAACTTTAAAGACGAAGGTCATTGTGAGAAAAACAAAAGAAAAAAACCACAAATTGATTCGCCTTTTATCATTGGTTTCCTTTGTTTGGTTTATTGTATATTATTTAGCATTTGGTTCATTGTATATTTGCCAAATTTATATTGTATGTTGTTTTTTTTAGCTTCATTTTTCTGGCTTATTGTTTGTTTTGTTTCTTTTTATTACTTGTTGTTATTTTTTAGGTGTATATATTTCCATTTTTCTCTATCTTCTATTTAGATAATGAGATTTATGGTATGTTGCCAATTTTTTTGAAATTAATGACCTTTTTGTCTTGTGTAAATTTTGATTCCCCTCCTATCCTGGAGGAATACAAACCTATTCACGCTCTCTGAATAGTCCTGAGGAGCGCCCCCCCCCTCAGCGTCTCCACACGAAACCGCTCCCACTCCTCCACTCCTCAACATGTAGACATGATTACAGTATCAGGGCTCCTTGTGATGCATGCCTGTCTCCGCCATCTCGTTCTTCTAACCTCCTGTCCTCCCTCTGTTTCTCCGACACCCGCCCTCCTCCCAGTCGATAGAACATCCTGTCAGCGAGCGGAAGCCCAAAGGGCCCCGGCGTTGGGAGTCTATGCCTTCCCATCTGGAATGATCCTTTGCTCTACGGAGGTCAGGGCAAACAGCAGCCCCAGCGAGGCCCAGCAGGAAGTCGCCCTGTTGATTTTTCTCAAAGTGCTGCCACTGGCAAATATATATCTTGGGGTGTTACAGTAGGAGAGGGTTGTTTTGGGGTGTAACGTTTTATAATTATTGTTGTAATTCAATATGAATATAATTATCAGTATTAGTATCATTCCCAATTATTTTGTATTATTCACATTGTATTGTTCTCTATTTTTTGTGAAACACCACATTTAGAAAATTATAAATCATAATTATACATGAAATGTGGAACCATAACATGAAACTATACATGAAAAATATATACTTAAAAATATACATGAAACTGCTAATATTATTATTTATGTATTTATTTTTGAATGTATGTATGTATGTATGTATGTATGTATGTATGTAGGTATGTATGTATGTATGTATGTATGTATTTATTATTGTCATTATTATTATAATAATTATTATTATTATTATTATTATTATTATAAAGGGAGAAGCAGTTAACCCCCACATTGATAAAATAATAAATCATAAATGTGCACATGAAACTACACATTAATTGAAAAAATGATCTCAGGAAAAATATATACATGAAAAGCACAACCTCCTATTAGTATTATTATTAAAGTTTTTCTTGGAGTTATTATTTATTTATGTATTTATTTATTTATTTATTTATTTGTTAGTTTATTTGTTTGTTTGTTTTTTTGTTTATTTAATCATTTATTTCTCATGGGGGAGGGGGCAGAAAGCCATACATTACAATAAACATTATATCAACAAATTAAAAGCTGAGATGCATGTCATAAGCATAAGCTTGTCAGACTTTTTCTGATAGAACTTCATAGGTATCATTGTATAATATATTAATTCCTCCGCCATGTGGCATAAATACACTCTGTATTAGGAGTCCATATCTGATTCCTAATATACAAAAGCTCAAGGTTTCAGATTGGAGGCAAAGTTTTCTTCCTTCAGTCGAGATGAAAAAAGAAAATCAATTTTCTCTTGATTTCTCACACGTACAGAATAAATTCAGTGCTTATTTTTCTGCTGTTACTGGAATCTGGAAAGTAATAGCTCTGCTACTTCCACTTGCAGCTGTCTCGGCTTTGGAAATTAAAAGTAGAATAGAGAGATCGATTGCGCTCAAGGACCAAAACACATTTAGATGTTAACTACAACTTTGGGAGGAGTTGGATTCCAGCTGAAACTTTTTTACTACACTAAATAGCGGTCTGTTGCTAGAACACAGATTAGGGTTTAGATGTACAGTAGTTGTGGATGAAGTGAGAAGGGGTTTGGGATTTGGTTTCGAAAATCCTACTCGGAAACACTATCCTCCTAACCACTAAAACGATCTCAAAACATAACGAACCTGTAGAACTGCGCCTATTATTATGGCTTCCTAATAGACAGTGATGCAAGACTCTGCAAACAGAGTGATGCAGAACACGACTGATTTACACACACTGAATTCCACAAACATCCGTATTTGTAACAGAATCAAATGACTAATGTCAGATTTCCATTCCTAACTAAGAGCCGGGCCCACTCATCTGACTCTCATTCACCGTTCAGGAAGTCCTCCCTCGCTCACTGCACCCTACACCAACTGAATCAGACGAACAAAGACTTTAAATTGAACGACTATTTACATTGTACCGAGTGACTCATCAAGAACCCAATCTCAAAAAAAGATCATAGAATAGAACAGAGTAGTAAAATGGACAGAACAAGTAACTTGTTCTGATGGACACAGAGCTGCTATTCTGGCTGGAACTGATGAATTTGACGTATGAGTGTAGCCTTGCAATTATGATCTTGCAACACAAGAACTAGTTTCCATTATTTGTGTACTTTAAGCAGCCGGTACTCCGGTAACGGTCTCCTGCTTGTTTTTAATGGGACTTCTGCACCCTGAAGGACTCTCAGACATTTTTTTCTGATAACCCCGCTGCAATGGCGCAATATGTCTGTTGTGTGTAAATGCCAAAGATAAGTAAAATAAATAATTGTAACAATTTGAATGTATTGTTGCAATATCTTCCAACTACTAGTTGCAGCAGTGGGCATCCTGTTAGAGAGCAGCGGAAACAATGCGAGCGGCGAAGAAGCAAGGTGTCAAGAAGCCATGACACCTCCAGTGCGGAAAATCATCTTTTCTACCGCTTACTGCTGGCATTTACAAACAACTGACACCCGGCGCCATCGCAGCGGGTTATCACAAATACGTTTGAGAGTCCTTCAAGGTAGTTTGTGTTGCAAAGTGGGCCATACCGTTTGGACTATTTGGGTTGGAGTAGCACTTTGCCAGCGACAGGTGCAATTCTGACGGGACACCATTATGCAGAAATCCCCCTGCAAAGGAGCGGGGGGGGGGGGGGGGGGGTGGCGCTATGGGGCTAAATGGCCGGTACGTATGAACCGACCTGTCTGCGGAGGTCCCTTGTCTTCTTGGTCATCTTGTCGATGGCAGAGTTCAGGGGATCGCCCTTCTCTTTCCGTCCAGTCTGTGGAAAGAAGAAGGAGAAAGGATCATCAGCTACATTGATATTACATCACATTCATGTCCGGACGTAGAGTATGTAGGTATTTCATTTTGACATGATGAAAGAGCGCAGGGGTGAAAAGGCATCCATATCGTAGAGCCTTTACTTAGTGCAGCAAAACAGACAGGCCCTAACTGACTGTACAACAAAGAAAAAAGAAAAAAAAAAACATGAACTGGGACAGTACGGCTGTTTGCCGGCGAGCTACCTGACTGCTTGTTGCTATGCTACCGGACCAAAACTCAACTCCTACAGCTGTGAATCAGAGGTCAGGAGGGTTAAACTTGAAAGGTGTATTTTACCGCAACTGTCTTGAGGAAAGGGTCTAAGGTCTATCGTCTAATTTCCAGCAAAAAGTTGGGACATAATGTGAAAGAGACTTTGAACAATTTACAAACACACACACAAAAAGAATCAGCCTTCATATATTTTCTTCACCAAGGAAATTAAAGTATTTATTTATCAGTGGTATTTGGTTTCAACTTGAGCCACACTGGAAACAGATTCAACACCGATCTTGATTTCGTATAAATGATGCTACTTTCACGTCGAATGAGAATTACAGTTTGAAGGGCTCGCATGCTCAACAACACGCTTTGACCTCGGCCGAACCTGAACCTGTCTTAGGACAGAAGGAGGTTCCTAGAAACCTTTGCGTTATTATCATCATCTAATTCTGTGCTACAACATTTTAAGATATTCTAGTTAAAAACGTTAAAGAAAAGCAGATGCGAGCAAGGTAATAATCCTTAAATCACACATATTAAATCATATTCTTATTAAGATTTACATCTATTTTGGTATATATTAAAAAGTATATATATATAGTATACACTACAGTTTTAATGCACCCCCATTTTCCAGTTCTTATTGCAATTCAATCAATTCAAGTCCAGTGAATAACATGAAATGGTACAAAGGTAAGCGGTAAACTGCCAGAGGTAAAATAAAAAAACACAGGTTACCAAAAACTGAAAAAAATATGTAAATTTCAGAGTTCTAAAAAAAAGGGAACATGTAATTGGTTAACTCCAGTGTTACATCTGAGCCATTAGGCACCACTGGACAAAGCTTGTTCTCGACACACACACACACACACACACACACACACACACACACACACACACACACACACACACACACACACACACACACACACACACACACACACGCACACACACACACACACACACACACTGTAAATGAATAATGCATCACAGGCATCATGGAGTAATTCAATATAAAAAATGAATGGTGCATAATGTTGATAATCTGTATTTACAATAAAATAAAGAAGAAGATAACAAAGATATATATGAAAACATTTATTAATAATAGCAACAGTATATAACCCAACAACAATATTAATAATAACATATATTTAATCAAAACTATAATTATAATTACATCAAAAGATAAACAAACCTAGCAGCAAAACCTTGTGCTTGCGCCGTGCTTGTTAGGAAATAATTGAAGTAGTTCTGCACTGAGGGCTAGGCCATACTGATACATGCAGAACAGCGTTTCCCAACCTTTTTCCTGCTTCGCACACTTTCAAAGGAATCGTCCCACGACACACCACTAAGGTGTTCACCACTGAAAACGTCACAAAGGGTTTGGACTGTGCTTATTGTTATGGTCTACTGATAGCTAGTGATGCAAGATGCACAAACAGTTTGGTCGTGGTGAACAAAACCTTTTAAATGAGTCGAAAGTCGGGAGTAACTCAGCGCAAGGAAAGTGGAGGAGCGAGTGAATGTTTGACTCACAAACTGATCGCATTCACAGCTCAGAGACGGACTCCTGAACCGACTCATTCAAGATGCAAGATTCAAGATTCAAGAGGTTTATTCGTCACATACATATACATACTTTCATACATATATGCAGTGAAATGTAATGCAACGCACCCGGTGATAACACACAATATGTCCTAGGAAAGAAATTCTTTCTAAAAGACCAACTAACTGACTCCTAAAACGTAATACAGTAAGTCGAATACTTATAGAATAAAAATAAAAATATATAGAATAAAATAAAATACAATAAAATAAAATGAAATAAAATGGAATAGATATGGAATATGCTTATGTATATGGAATAGGCAATTATGTATATACAGATATGTGCATTAAAGTGGCCACTTTAATCCACATATCTGTATATACATTCGTGGTTCAGGAAGTCTTCCCTTGCTCACCGAGCGAAGAGTCGGAATATTGAGCGACTCTTTACTCTTGACTGAGTGCCTCGTCAATCTCAAAAAAAGAGCCAATCTTTAATCATTACGAATAGTTCTCACTTTCAGTGCGACACCCGAGCTTCTTCTACACAGAGCTGCTATTCTGCAGCATGGAACTGATGAATTTTAGGAATTAGTACAGTCTTGCAATTTCAATCTTAAAACACGAGAGCTCAATTTTTTTTTTTTTCACGGCACACTGGTGTGATAAAGACTGTGGTTGAAAAATCCCGAAGTATATCAGTGGGTATTTGGGTACTTAGGCACTTCAAAATCCTTATTTCACCAGGCCCAGCTATTTTAGCACAACCATATCACTATACTGTAACATTAAAACGACGCATTCTTAGAAACAGGGCTTTCCAGAATACCACATCATTTTACAGGATCACGCTACAGCCGGCGTCATTACAAAATCTGACGCCGAAGAATTCTTTCCCCTGGCGATTGCTTCGCATTCCATTCCATTTGAAAGTCCAAGGGGGTTCGGAGTCGCCTCATCTTTGCCAGATTTAGTCTTTAGTGGAAGCTTTGCTACATCCCCGAAATAATACAAATAAATAAATAACGTGAACCAGTGTCCCATACAGAAAAAAAAGACAAAAACAAAATCAAAATGTTTACAATAAAGTGGCACATTGTTTTTTGTCTGGGTGTCCCTGTGGGACGCCAACGCTTGGTCTGCAAAACAGCCTTACCTTGAGCATCAACCCCAAACAGCAAGATGCGTGGCTAATGATTGCTTCGCAGTTATACCCATCGTATCACCTCCAGAAGAATAATGCGAGCGGCCTTTCAATGAATCCCCCTTTTTGTGAACCTGTCCTCGTTTTCTATTTTGGCTACTGACCTATTTGAGTTTGGTTATGAAACCACAAAAACCCCATACTCTAAAGGAGCCGGCCGCTTTAAAACGGCATCATTAACACTGCATCTTTACAAGGTTGCTTTGAAACAATGACTCAGGCTGCAGTGTTCTATGATGCAGGTCACATCGCCACTTTTTGGCAAAGGATCGTTTTTGTTCATGCCAGCACTGGTTGTTGATGAGACCTATACACGAGGACAAAAGGAGAAAATGCATCTGCGTCATCAGATAATGCGATGTGGTGAGTGCCTTCCTGATGAGAATAATAATAATAATAATAATAATAATAATAATAAATACAAACGAGAAAAAACAACAACCCCAAGCCAAGATGATCGACATGTTGCCTGTGTGAGACTGCGATGTTCCGTCAACGCCATACCAGCATACACAATTAATTGTCTTGTTGCCAGGCAACCCTCTCTTCCAAAGCTCCTCAGAATAGAAAGTGAGTGAACATCTGAGAAGAGAGAACGGCCCAAATGTACACCAGCTGCTACAGACACATGAAGGTAGAAAAGTAGAAATCCTGTTGCTTTTGTCCTCAGGACAAAGGCGATGTAGTGGCTCGTGCAGAGCAGACCCGCTCCTCGGTACATCTAACAAGCGTCATCTAAATAGCATCTAGCTTGACGGGTCTTTCATTAAATTTATCGCACAGTTTTTTTTATTGTAAACATGTTATTTTAGGCCTGGACTATACAGCAAAACAAATAAAACATGAACTGGGACAGCAGGGCTGTTTAGCAGCGAGCTTCCTGTAGAAAAGCTAAATGTAGAAAACCTGTTTTCTACTTTTAGTAGCTTCATCTAAATGGCATCTAGCTTCACAGGTGAATGAACATATAGGCCTGGCTTGAAATGCAACACAAAATTGTATAAAAAAAAAAAAAAAATATATATATATATATATAGAAAATCTAGGGGGTCCCTGCTGTTTCTCTATCCATCAAGGGGTCCTTGGTCTCAAAAAAGTTGGTCTACATTAATAATAATCCAAATGAATATACTTACTGTTAATATAGACATTACCCAAATACCAGCTAATCAGTGTGTGCCACAGCTGCAGTGGGGGAGGAGCATCCCTGCAAAAAAAGAAACCATAAAGCGCCCAAAACTAGGACCGACCGAATTCTACTGCGACGCCTAAGTGCTTATGATCCAAACAAGCTCCCTGCCAGACCTCCATGACTAATCAAACCACAGGCTCCGGGATGGGGAAAACTCAAGATAAGAGGCACCTTCGGCTCGACCTCTGAGCGGGCTTACAACCATGACATGGACACACAGACACCGCAGGAAAGTGATATTCAGGGAGAAGAAGAGAGCAAATGACATCTTTATCTGTGCTCACGTGTTTTAAATATTCCACGTGGAAGTACATAACTCCAACTCCTTTGCCACCGTCGCTCATGAGGTATTGAATATAACAGAATGTTGCTCGACGGCCGGAGGAAGGTCTTTCAAAAACCATTTGTGTCTGGACTGAACAAACCACCAATCTTACGAGGCGTCTAAATCTGTGCATTTGACGTAAATACTCCAACTACAGAATCACGGCAAAGTACATTCTCAAAAAGGAACATATGTCTGTCAAACTCACGTTACACTTTGCCCATTTGACAACATTTGAGGCACTTTCGAGAAAGACCTTTCGAGAAGTCCTCTTTTGAGATAACCCCTTCTGAGAGAGCGCTAGGCCTCAAACCTCTTTGAAGAATCCTCCGTGGTAGAAACACTGTTTCTTCAGGGTCCACTTCAATTCCACCACCTTTGGAAAGAATCTTTCGCCTTGTTTTCTGAAAGACTCACATTTGGAGAAGTTCGCGTCTCTGCTGAGGTGCAAATGGGCGCGAGTCAAAGAACTGTGGCCGTGCAGCATCTTTGCTTGGCGTAAGATGAGACCGGACAATGACTGAAAAGCTTTTTCGCTGCAGAGAGAAGGCGTAACGGCCGAAGCCAGGGTCACTGCGGAAGACCGAAAAGCCACTTCTTTTATCAGTTAAATAATTCACCCTCGATAATCCAGCAATACAAATTCTTTGTATTGTGGATTTGGTCAATTGGCCGATTGGTTGAGTGGTTTGGGGATTTGATTGGACCAATGACTACCGTTTTATTTCCATCAATCAAAGCTAACTCTCTCATCTGAAATGTGTTTGTCAACTCTAAGCTCATTCAATAATTGTAATTGTCTAAATGACGATGTCCTTGAGACCATTGTGACGCTCTTATCAACAAACAAGTTAAATTGCTTGTAAAGTGAAAATAAAATTATGTTCTGAGTTTGTCGTGCCACAGAACAATGTGTTATTAACCACCCAGACACATTTGAGTTAAAAAAAAAAGAATTCGCCAAGTATACAAAACATTTCAAAATCGTGATAAAATAGCCATTGCTCTCTGCTGAGACGCTGGGGGTGTGTGCGCTGAGGACGCTGAAACCATGCCCATTTGCATTAACTGCGTAATAATATACAAACGTTTACATCGGAGTAACTTCCATGTTTTTCTGCCGAACGCAGTCCTGTGTGTTGCTCACCTCAAAGTGCCGCTGCGGGATCGCATTAGCATGCAGCTGGACAGGTTGACGCCATTAGCATGCGGCTGGACAGGTTGACGCCATTAGCATGCGGCTGGACAAGGTGACGTCATTAGCATGCAGCTGGACAGGTTGACGTCATTAGCATGCGGCTGGACAAGGTGACGTCATTAGCATGCAGCTGGACAGGTTGACGTCATTAGCATGCGGCTGGACAAGGTGACGTCATTAGCATGCGGCTGGACAGGTTGACGTCATTAGCATGCGGCTGGACAAGGTGACGTCATTAGCATGCAGCTAATGCTAAAGGGCCGGTTCTTGTTTTTTTTGGTTGTTCCGGGCGCATAAGCGGCAATTTATATTCCTGCCGGGATGGGGGGGTGGGGGTACGGAGTGGAGAACCTCCGCTGTGCGTCTCCTGGGCGCAACGCCAGGGGGAGCCAAAGACACCCACCGGTTTGGCTTGGCAGGAGTTCATAATCTCCCTGAAGACGCCTTTTACTCCGGGTGTTTGTTCCTAAAACAATGTTCGATCCCAAATTCCGGGCTGTTAGCGTAGCCTAGCTTATATCACCACTGACGCTCCGTTTCAGACCCGAGCCGTTTCTCAATACCAAGTACGCCAAGTGCGGACTTGCGGACTTGGTAGTTCAGAGTTGGCAAGTTCGACTCGGGAGTACAGACTCCCGGGGACGGGAGGACGCAGGACGGTCATTCTGCGAAATGCATTCTGGGATACTTGGCTGTCCCAAGTCCACACAAGTCACCACCGATGCCTCCTCGATAAAATGGGCGGAGCAAGTCCACATCCGGGCATTTGGACTGGACTTGGCTTGATGCGGACTATGAATTGGAACAGTACTTGGGCTGCGACTGATGACGTTTCACAAGTCCTCAAGAACACAAGTACAAACAAGAACGCAGAGTGAGAAAGGGCCCCGGTGTTTATATAGTGTTGGGGGCGAGGCCATGCAAAGTATGACGTTGTATACATCATCGGGTCATGATTTAGCCTCGCCCAGAAAATCTGGACAACAAAAATGGTGAGAAACGGTTCAAGGGTCTCACTGCACAATTCTGTTTTGGCACAAATCACTGAATTGACTTTACAGGGAGGTTAATGATATTCTGGGATGTGCTGTTGAAGACAAATCTAGAGGTTGATGTATTTCTACCAAATAAATTTGACTGATTTCAAGACTTTATATCAATGTTTCACCTCCACTGGAACTACAGGTGTTCCAGCGCCAGGATTCTAATGACAAAAAAGATGGCTATTCTGATGATCTATTCTTGATTTCTAAATAAGGCAGCCTTAAAGATCGCCTCCATTAAAAACTGTGCTTTCCTCTATTATTACCTCCTCTTGGAAACATGGCTTCCACACTACAGATTGTTATATGTGCAGAACTTGTCACTGGTTGCACAGTTTTCACGTTCCTCTACAGAAGAGCTAAAATGATGTCCGGGGGGGAAAACGAAGGAATCGGGCACAGACAAGCTTTTTTTTAATGACATCATATATCTTGGCCTGTAAGGTCAAATAAATCATGGTACGTTATGCAAATACTGTAGCGACCTGGTAACAGGAAACCCTTACAGCGAACAGAGAGGAAACTACTTGATGCTAAGTAGAGCTAACTAGAGAAGTTCGATATTTAACCTTACCCCATGTTAGGATATATCATTTACCCGAAATTCTGATGATAATTGGATTTTATCTATAGAGATTGCATAGATGTGTCTAATACCACAGATGGGATTTGTGTCTTTAGTGCACATATTACAGAACCTAATGCAAAAGTAGATGGGTTTTGCAAAAAGGATGCTCCTGAAGCCTGACGCTGTTCCATATAGGATTTATTTACTGAAGGTAACTAACTACCATTCCAAACTCAAAGTCATCTTCAGGTTTATTTGCATTGCACTTTTCCACAGATATACAAGTCTCAAAAGGCATAACGGTACAATCAGTAATATTTTCTTTGCTTGTTGGACAAATTGAATGAAAGCCAGGGGATATCCTATACATTCGTAAAAGCAAAACTCGCGCAAGCCATACCTTACCATCTTACAACGTTCTAATCAGTAAAAAGTCATTTTCATCACTTCAGGGGAATCACTGCAGCTGTAAAAAAAACTGTGACACATACGCTTTGTTTGCTTTCCGACGTTTTTGAATCGCCATGAAGGGGTCACAAAGGGGTCCCTTCATCCCCATTTCCACGTTAACCCAATTTTTCAAAAATGCCACCAGTATAAACTGCAGCGGTCTGGGATTCAGGTGCGGAAAAAATGTGCTCAAGCAGGAAGGCTGGTTTAGGGATGACCCCTTTGGAAAGGAACATAGCCAGAGGAGCCCACCAATCACAAGCGATTATAGCATACTCTAAAACACATCCAAGCAGCGATGATAGCCCAGTTAATTCCGATGGATTCATACTTGGCTGTGGGGTCAATGAATTCTAATTTGACAATAAGCTCTTTGTAGCATAGTTGTACTGTCAGTGTCAGGAACCACTACCTACTTATTGACAGAATCTGTGGGGCAGAGACACTTGGAGGGGGGCGGCCAGGGGGGGTGGGGGGACACCTACTTTGAGGGGACAAATGTGGATCTGGCACATTACCGGGAAGTAATGGGATTAGCCACTGAGCATAGTCTCAACTGGGATGTGAAGTGGGGCCGCAGGGAATTCTGGTGTGTACATATGTACGTGGTCAAGGTTACTCATGTGAAAGTGGCGTTCCATGAAATGTGCCTCTAGCCATAAAAACAGGTATGAAACCCATTCTGTGTAATGTACTGCTGACTTGCCCTTGGCCAAGGCCCATATCGCATGAATTTCCCACCATGTAAATGTTAAGCATTAAGATGGAAAGTCATTTGTCTCCTTGCTTGTGCTGTACAGTCAGTCGGTCCTGGTGCTCAGGCCAATTAAGCCATCAAAGCCTTTGCTGCGAAACAGTTTGCCATGCTCACAGGAACGAGGCACCATTCTGGAGAAAATTAAAGGCAAATTGACAAAGTTGAAATACCTGGTGCGAGCAACTATAAAAATAAAAACCCTGGTTTAATTTCATTGTACTCGAGAGAAAATTGACAAGACGTCTCGGTAACATTTATTTAATTTCTACCCTCTTGAATATTTTAAGATGAATTTGCTAATAAAAAAAATCTGGATTTTCCAAACAATAGCATTGATAACGTAATGATGATTGTACAATAAACATGGCACCATAATTCTTAGGATACTGCATGGAAAACATGGCACCCTAATTCTTCTTCTTCAACTTGCCAAAGCAGCATGCCCTTTGAAACTTAACAGAATTAAGTTGACATTTTCGGTTCCGAACGATCACAATGACTACTATTTGGAAAATGCTCGTCCACATTGGCTACATAAATGACGAGTAAGCGAGTTTGGATTGACCCTGCGCAAATTTGGAATCGCACGTGTGCCGCCATGGAACAAAGTATTTCAATCCACTTTAGGCGGCATTTTACCCTCCCCTGACTTTGGTCCAGAACGACGGCGCCTTGTGCAGATGCATGTCCTGGAGAAAGGCTTCACCCATATTTATTCTCTGGCGAGGTGGCGGAAGGGGGGGGGGGGGTATGGAGCTTTTCATGGTGTGCGACATATGCTGCAATCACGTACACTTGCGTGCATTCACTCAAGCATTCGTTGGAAAACACACGCACGCACGCACGCACGCACGCACGCACGCACGCACGCACGCACGCACGCACGCACGCACGCACGCACGCACGCACGCACGCACACACACACACACACACACATTGAAGCAAGCAGCGGAGAGAGAGAGAGAAGGACATGATAACGTTAGTCACAGTGCTGCCTAGAGAGCCCCATGCTAATGTGTCATTTAGGGACTGGAGGGAGACACAGGATTAAAGAGGCTGGCCACCAAAAATAAAATATGGCCTCAACCGGAGCGGAGCATTTTGCACAGGCCTCTCTCAGACATGCCAATATGGCCGACGTCAGAGACAGAGCACTGATGAACTGAACAAACTCACCACAAACTCACCAGCCAATATCCACACCCCGTACGTATGTAATAAATACATAAACACATAAATACCCTCTCAATTTGTTTCCTTTGCTCCCGGAAGCAATGATCGCAGTGGCCTTGTTAAACAAGCTCCTAAAGCTGAGCTAAATTGATTAAAATACAGCCCCGTTCGGGTCAGGTGAAGGGGACCTATTGGTGCGGCTCCGAGAAGTGTTTGTATTTAATCGTTACTGTGAACAATTCCGTAATATTCTAGGTGTGAAAAAGGAGCTTGGTGTCTATTGAGGCTTCCTATTTATAAATATATAGAGAGATGCCTGTCACAACTTCAGGAAAACCATTATTTACAGTATAAGGGGTTTTGTGGCGCGGTAGGGTTAAAAAGAAGAAAAAAAAAAAACCTTGTTATATGGCTTCATCTATGATAATGCATCAGGAGAATACACCACCCGTGTTTTTGGTTATGCATGATTTTTCTGTTTATAAATAAATGAACCATGTATTAGCATGCATCTTTGATGACCAGTGGAACCATTTTTGAGTTTCTTCCATCAAAACCCCCCCCCGCCTTGCTTCTTCAAACTTGTGTTCTCCGTCCTACTACCACGCTTAGAGCTCAACGTCAACAATTAGAGCGACTCTGATTGTCATCCCGTGCGGCCATCTAAGACTTTGATCACAGTATTAATGGAATATACATGTTGGGGCTTCTCTGGTGAAACATTCAGACAATGTTCCCCAGTCGTCCCCCAATCCATTATCCTCCATCCACCTCCCTTGGTGCACTACTTCCTTCTCTACACGGAAAATAGCAGGCGAGCGAGCGAGCGAGGGAGTGAGTGGGGTGGCTGGGAATGAGGGGTCCAGCAGGGAGGGTAATGGTATCAGAGTTATTCCTGCCCACTCCGGAGACTGGCGGGTGGATGTGCGCGGTGGTGGAGCGGTTAAAGATTCCTTGTCGATTCCCCCATGGTGGCCCTCCAGAGGCGACTTCCTCAAGTGAGTTGTGTCGTGTGGTGAATTGGTGCTTCGCAGCGCAAATTGCTTCGGAGCATTTCCGCCCCCAAGCCCCCCTAAAGAGTGCAGCGAGGCCGAGGGTCATCTCTGCACCCGCAGGGCTGGGTGTTTCGAAAGGATTTTGCAACTTTTTTTTTTATAATATTAAAATAATTGTTTGGCGCTACATGTCAATGAACAGCTGTAGTGCATCGATTATAGCGCTGGAAGGTTTGTCTCTTTTTGGAGATTCGGCTCTTCCAATCTTCCGACTCTTTGTTGGTTTGATTCAGTTGGTGTAATGAGAATTAGAAGAGGCAGTTTGACGTTTGAGTTGTGAGCGGAATCCTCAGGATAATCAATTCAAAGGTTTGTTCGCTACGAACAAACGTTCGCGAGTCTTGCTAATCAATGGTAAATGGACTGCATCTTATGTATCGCTTTTCCAGTCTTGCGACCACTCAAAGCACTTTACAGTACACGCCTCACATTCACCCATTCACACACACATTCATACGTCGATGGCAGCGACAACCATGCAAGGTGCCCACCAGCTCCTCGAGAGCACTTTAGGGTTCAGTGTCTTGCTCAAGGACACTTCGACGTGCTGCCAGGAGGAACGGGGGATCAAACCAGGAACCCTCTGATTACTGCACGACCCACTCTACCTCCTCAGGCTCAAGTCATTTGAAGTATTGATGCCTATGAATCTGGATTTTCTTCCATCATCAGGAGGGACCTGAGGATGTTTTACTGGGTTTAAAGAATCACCCCCGTTACCTCCCCCTGGTTTGAACCTCTACCCACCAGGACGTGATGTGTTTCATCAGAAAACAAGTCAAATATTTCAGTTTACAGCTCAAAAGCCAACTTGTTCAAGCAGCCGCTTTGACTGCGGTGAGCAACATTTGTAAAGGCACCATCAGACAGGAAGGAACGGAGTGTGAAGGAGTGGGGGGAAACAAGCTGAACGTGAAGGGAAGCTAACGGGAGCGTGTGATATAAATCCATAAGTACAGTCAGAAGGCGTTACAAATCAAAGCACGGGGCAGATGATTCAGAGGGCATGACAGAGCGATGGATGGAGGGAGGGGAGCTGAAGACACTTTTTTAGTATTAGTATGAGGCATCTGGTCTTACAGCCTCCCAAGATAGATTTTTTTTTAAATTGAGGTGTCAATTCCCGCACGCTGCCAATTCAATTAGCCAGGGAGCAGCAGGTACAATTACGCCATACGCGGGTTGCACGTCTCTCACTAGGTTTAAAGGGAAAGGCCCACTGCAACAATTTAGATAACAAGAGGGGTGTGGGGCTATGAGCGAGACAAGGAGAGAGCGCTGCAACTAACAAGTTGGTGGGGTTAGCACCAGATAATGGGCAGCTAGATCCTCATTAAGATAAAGCCGTGCTCCCTACGCCGTAGTGCCAGGGATGAGCCAATTTGACGTGTTCTCATTAAGCCGAACTTAGAGGAGTGCGGCGGTTGCTATCAGCTGGTTTGATTACAGGGTAAAGAGTAAGAAAACACATTCTGAGGCCTTGTGGCGGGAAACGAGTGGGACTAGGAGAGAAAGCTCTGATTGGGATGACTCTGTTGTCCTCAAATGAGTCAGAAACCCACAAAGAAACACACACACACACACACACGGTAAGTCTCGATAGACTCGATCTTCAGCCGTATGCCTGGCTACGGTTATGGAGTCGCCAACTCTACACAAAAGTCTTCACGTAAAACAATCTGTAGAGTGGAAGCCATGTTTCCAAGAGGAGGTAATAATAAAGGAAAGCACAGTTTTTAATGGAGGGGGTTAGGCTGCCTTATTTAGAAATCAAGCAGTTAATCAGAATAGCCATCTTTTTGTCATCAGAATCCTGGCGCTGGAACACCTGTAGTTCCAGTGGAGGTGAAACATTGATATAAAGTCTTGAAATCAGTCAAATTTATTTGGTAGAAATAGATCAACCTCTAGATTTGTCTTCAACAGCACATCCCAGAATACCATTAACCTCCCTGTAAAGTCAATTCAGTGACTTATTCCTCAACACAATATACATGTTTGAAAGTAATTGCTGAAAACATGTGAAAAGAGTGAACAACATTGTACACACACACACACGCACGCACGCACACACACACACACACACGGTAAGTCTCGACAGTCTTCAGATCTTCAGCCCGTATGCCTGGCTACGGTTACAGAGTCGCGAACCGCCGACTCTTGCACGTGACTCCCGAGTCATTTAAAAGAATTGTTCGCTACAGACGAATCATTTGCGATGAACGAATCGTTGGCGAGTCACTTCACCGCCACAGAAGTGGTCCATATCTCCCCTGCCTCCACTCGTCTCAGATGGCCGACCTTGGTATCTATGGCGGTGCTGTTTAAGCATGGCGGTCTCCTGTCATCTGTCCTTAATGCACATGGGTACGGCCCCGGCCCGGGGAAGCGCCGGCGTGCCTTCTGGCACTCGCCCTCTTATGTTTAATGGTCGATGCCGTTTGCTTACTCCTCTCATTACACCGGCTCGTGCGCAGACCGTCGGCCTGTCATTGGCTATTAGCGTCTGTGGTCAAGCGGGCTTAGGATGAGAGGAAGCATCTGGTTTATCATCAAGCACCACAAGAAGCAAATGAGCAGTTTAGATGGGACGGGGCGAACGCGGAGAGCAGGACGACTGCAGACGAGAGAGTCAGTTTTACGGATCCGTTGGCGATCAAAGCCGGGGAGCATGTGAGCGAGGGCCAACACGAGTGACTGAGTCGAGTCAGTATCTTAGCAACAATCTAACACAGTGGTAGCGTAGGGCGGCCACATGAGCACAACCGTCTTACCATGAGTAATGATCTTTAAAAATATGTATTACGGATGAAAAAGAGGGTAGCAGGGAGATTAAAAGAGACAAAAAGATAAAGAAGGACAGACAAGCGAATAGCGATGTTGACCACGCCTAAAAAGCTTCCGGTTTCCAAACTAGAAGAGTTTTAGTAGTCGCCTTAATTACCTGCAATATTCCCGCTCGACATCGCCCTTCCGACATAAAACCTACAAACCACAACCTTTTTGGTTCGACCTTAAGCCGCTAAAACCCTTTGTAGGTGGACATCCATCACAGAACAAAAGACGTACATGGGTAGATCAGAATGACCAGCGAAATTATTGAAAGGAGCCGAGACGGGAGCGGAAACACAGCGGGTGCAAGGCCGCAGTCCACAAGTCTGAAAGCAATTTCATTCAATACGCTTTTCATTGGATTCATCTTCAAAAAAGCTCAAAACAAGGGAGATGAATGGGGCGAGCGAGCGAGAGAGAGAGAGAGAGAGAGACAGAGAAAAATATTAGTATTAATAATAATATTAATAATAGTTCTCCAAGGAGTCTATAGCTTGACACAGACGTCCAGTAGATATGCAACGATAACAACTCCATTAACCAAGTGCTGCAGTGTGGACCTTTCAGCTCCGCACTCCTATTAATTAGCATTCATGGAGAGAGATTCGGAAAGTCGTTCCTGTAGCCGCATTGTGTGGAATTCCTACCTGAGTACAGTAGATACATAGATAGAGCTAATATAGCACATAGTGTTTTTAACGTCAGTGCAAAATAAAGAAAAAAAACAACAACATAATGGAGCTCCATGTGGAGGGTTAAAAATAGAAACGCGTGAAGGGAACGGGGAGGGAGGGACATTAACGCGTTGGTTAATGTTTACAGGAGGAGGCTAAGGCCACAAAAGAAAAGGAAAGCAGAGAAAATGACTGGTATTCACAAAGAGCAATAAAAGGAGGGAGATAAATAGAGACGGGGAAAAGAGAGGGCGAGAGAGCGAGGGGGGGGGGGGGGGGAGAGAGGGAGGCGTGGCAACCGCGCTGCAGCAGCAGCAGCAGCAGCGGCGGCGGCGGCGGCGGCGGCACAGGAAAGTAGAGCCTGCAGCCTGCACTGAATGGCAAATAGTTAGCCAGGACACGGGGGGAGGGAGTCGAGAGAGAGAGAGAGAGAGAGAGAGAGAGAGGGCTGCAGAAGAGGAGGATGAGCAGGAGAGCGGAGGAGGGGTGAGAATTGGTTAGCGAGATGGTGAAACAAACAAGGCACTGGTGCGTGAGGTAAGGAGAGAGTAGAGGGGAGGCAATCCTGTTTGACCAACAGGCTGAAGAAGTCCATTTAGTAGAGCATCAGCATGTGCAAATAACATCATGTGGATATATATACAGTATATATATATATATATATATATATATATACTGTATATATATATATATATATATATTAGTGCTTTCCTTTGAATACCAAATGGGGGTTTCGTCATGCACAGATCCTCTACATGGCGTCATCCTCCTCCCGCCTTGTGCGCGTTGTCGCGTCGGACAGATCGGGTCAATCCATTTAAGAAACTATTCTCCCAACACCGGGGGGACATAATCCCGTTTCGTCATCATGTTCATCATCATCATCCTTTCATGTATTCTGTCAATTCATTCCCCGACCCCTCGTGACGGGTCTGACTCAGGGAAATGTGGCTTAAGCGCATCGGGGGGGATTCCGACGTGGGGACAGAGACGATATTAGTGCTGACTTTGGGGGGTGGGGTTGGTCAGGCCAATGTTATCGACACCCCCGAAAAAGAAACAATAGTGGCGCGCACCGCAGCCTGCAAGCCGTCTCCTCGGTGAACACTTGTGCTGTTTTATCTTATTTTGACGCCACACGTTATACATACAGACTTTGGCTGATCTCACATCACAAATATATGCAAATATATCAAATAATGCCATAGAAATGAATGCTGTAAAGTTGTAGTTCTAGAATCAGCAAGAGCACATGTATGTTATATAGGTGTAAAAAAAAAGCTGTCTAAGTAGTAATAAAAATACAAATACACATAAAATACAATACCGTATCATCTTACTTCTTATCCCAATTGCACTGTTTTGCTGCAGTAACACCTACATTTTGCCACAGGGATTAACAAAGCGTTATCTTATCTTATCATATCCTATCTTGCCTTACTTGCCGAAAAACCTACTTAGTACCAACATGTGCATGCAACGGATTGAGAAATATATGTCTGTCTCGGATCTCTCAAAGGATTGATTTTCTTTTCCAACACATTCATCATGGTCCATGAAGTTAAGAGTAATATGTGCAGGACGTCAGTTTGGATCTGATTCATTGACGATTGTGAGTGAAATGGATTGTGACAAAACAAGCAGGAAGAAGGACAGACATGGGAGACATGTCGAGGCATCAAACACCAGCCGTGTCCCCCCAGGAATTAAGATTACGTTTTAATTCACTGTTTAATGTGAAGCTCTGCAGCCCGACTATGATGATGAAGTACAGATGTTAAATTATTATTACATTCAGTGATTTAATTTAATTCATTACATTGTTATTAACTATTAAATTAGGCGAAATTAGTTTGTTAAATGAAATTGAAGTATTATTATTAATTATATTTTTATTTTTTGTTAATAATAACAGTAACAATATGGCTGCTGGCAGCAATACACAAGGTCCAGCTTATTCATGTTGGGTATGACATGTTTTTGTGCTATGTGAAATGCGGCACAATTTACAAAACTTACAAATATTGTGGTCTTACGTCGGGAAGTTACGTTCATAGTTTCTTTTAGAACATTGTGACTGACTCCTGGGTATTTTAATGTAATGTAATTACATTTGTGGAATTTCATGTATGCAACCTTCATGACATTACGTATGAAGCATTTCCATGAAGCATTATGAAGTTAGGTCAGTTCAAAATAACGTCTTTATTGTCGCATGTTTTCTGCATTTTTTTTGGCATCTGTACCACTGCCAAAAACAACTTCAGGTTTTACTTTTCGTTTTTTTGAAATTGTATTATCTTTTTTTTTTTTTACCTGTGCTGTCAGCATGCTGGGCATGCAACACAGAGTATTTGTATGCCATTGCATCTAGGAGGTTATACTAGGTTATAAATCAGGTTTTACTTTTCATAACAATAATAATAAATATATTTCATGAAAAAAATATATAAATACATATATTTGTAATAACTACTTAATTGATCTTATTCTGTTGATAATGTACAATTTAAAATTCTGTTTAATATATTATTTGTCTATATTGTAATGCAGACAACATTTATGTATCTTCAACAATAGTTTAGAATTACATTTATTATGGAATCATTTGTTAATATTACAAAAACTTTATGCCTTTTCATTAAAGTTTAGCTCTAGGAAAATGTTTATACATGCCGTATTACACAAAGTATTACATTTTTTATATTCAACTATATCATATCATTTAATTCTTATCTTACTGTCAGTGACGGGAGATGATGTTGTGTCTGTTATATGTCAATAATGACATACTCACGTTTACAATAACAGCTGAAATTACGTAATGTATTCGTTAAGTTTGGCTGAGTTTACTTTTCTTCGATTACATTTTCAGTAAGTTACGTTTCCATTAAATACGAAAAACTACGTGGTATTTCAATGAGTAAAAAACATTTCAAGGCTTCTAGTTTTCCGATGCCTCGTCGGATTTTGAACACCTCACTCAGTCACACATTTCAGTGCTTTCCAGTGAACGCTGTGACGAACCCTGTGGATTTAATAATAATAATAAAAAAAAAACCCTTTCAAACGCCTTTCAAAAAACCCAAGATCGCTTTACTGTTACTGTTTATTGTGTTTTTTTATTAATCCGGCAAAGTAATGTGGACCACGGATTTAAAATGTTAATTGAACATATCTACAGATCTAAGTATGTCCACCAGATAGTTTTAACCGGGTTGGACATATTTTGGACTGCCATACTAGCACGTTGGTTTTAAAATTGCTCAATCTTTGGTTGGTTTTTCGTTAATATCTGCTCCGTATGTGGATTGATTTGGATGAAACCTCAACCATGAGGTCGTGAAGCCGTTCAAACAAGACACAAACCGTGTTTGTGTGTTATGCAAAAGTTGGTTTTCCAGATAGTTTTAGGCTTCAAAATTCCAAAAATCTTTGGTCCTTTTTTTCTCTGACAATAACAATAAGGGGCTGCTGTACAATAACTGCAGGCTGGACCTCTAATAATAATAATATAAAAATAATAATAATAATATTAATGTCATGTCTTCTCTCATATGGCATGTCATTTCATGTCATGTGAGTGACATATTTTATCTGTTTAGATTTTACATATTTTTGCTGAATGCAATTTGGCACAGCTGGAGAAGCGCGAATCAATGTTTTTAATAGTTTGCCGGTGAAAACATGCATGTGCGTACCACAATAAACTGATTAAAATGGCACCAAAACACAAGGCCATCTGACACGTTGAAAGCCGACGGCACTTTGTCATCGACATGTACATGTAGGTGGCAGATGCCAGGGATTGGAAGGAGTGCAGAGTGTTTTTCGAAAAGACGTGATGATGACGATGACTCAAGTGGCTCCTCTGGGTGCTGAGTGGTGTGTAGGTAGCTGTAATCAGGGATTAGGGCTGATGGAGGAGAGAAATTAAAGTCAATAAATAAATTTGATTATTTAATTTTAAAAAGGATTTGAGTCTGGCAGTGCGTAAAGTCGCTGGTAAAAATGCATGATTCTGGGATAGCCCTCTGGGTTGGGCAATATATAGGTTTAAAAATAATAATAATAATAACAATAATAATAATATTTTTTTATTTTATGCCCACAGCCAATGACACAGGGGTATTATTTGCAGCATGAGATGGTGCATTGTCATGCATGAAGATGATTTTGCTACGGAAGGCACGGTTCTTCTTTTTGTACCATGGAAGAAGGTGGTCAGTCAGAAACTCTATATACTTTGCCGAGGTCATTTTCACACCTTCAGGGAACCTAAAGGGGCCTACCAGCTCTCTCCCCATGATTCCGGCCCAAAACATGACTCCGCCACCTCCTTGCTGATGCCGCAGCCTTGTTGGGACTTGGTGGCCATCCACCAACCATCCACTACTCCTTCCATCTGGACCATCCAGGGTTGCACGGCACTCATCAGTAAACAAGACTGTTTGAAAATGAGTCTTCATGTATTTCTGGGCCCACTGCAACCGTTTCTGCTTGTGAGCATTGGTTAGTGGTGGCCCAATAGTAGGTTTATGCACAACTGCAAGCCTCTGGAGGATCCTACACCTTGAGGTTCACGGGACTCCAGAGGTACCAGCAGCTTCAAATACCTGTTTGCTGCTTTGTTATGGCATTTTAGCAGCTGCTCTCTTAATCCCATGAATTTGTCTGGCAGAAAGCTTCCTCATTATGCCTTTATCTGCACGAACCCGTCCGTGCTCTGAATCAGCCACAAATCTCTTTACAGTACGATGATCACGCTTAAGTTTTTGTGAAATATCTAATGTTTTCATACCTTGTCCAAGGCATTGCACTATTTGAGGCTTTTCAGCAGCAGAGAGATCCTTTTTCTTTCCCATATTGCTTGAAACCTGTGGCCTGCTTCAGAATGTAGTAGTTTTCCATTAATTGGGCTCAGCTGGCAAACTAATTATCACAGGTGTCTGAAATTGATTTCAGTGATCCAAAGAGCCCTGAGACACAATACCAACCATGAGATTGATTGAAAAACAAAAAATTTAATGTTTGGGACACTTAAATCCAATTTGCATAATAATTTGGAACGCAGTGTATTAAAATGATGCAATTTTCAGAACTTCGTAGATTGTTCGAGCTGTTCTCAACAACACGTCTACCTGCTTGGTATCCCCCAAAATATTGTCAAATTTAAAATTTTTGAGGTATTCATCCAGAAATATCACGAGGTCGCTAAATGTTGTCTTTAATGCTGCATAACAGTAAATTAATGGAATTTTCTGAAGTTCATAGACTGTTCTAGTTGTTTTAACCAGTGCCTCTACCTGCTGGGTCATAATACCATACACCAATAATTGTTCCCCAAAAATACCGACAAATGGCTGATATCGATATTGTATTCCTCGAGAAATATCGCGACATCCGATTTTGTCGCCCCAGCCATAAAAAGATCACATAGACCTTTCTGCCTCATTGTGGCTTAGCTAAGAATTTACACAGCAACAACACATTAAGTGTGGGGACGAAGCAGCGTGTTGCCTGGGCTGTAATGATCCCGATGCAGTGACTTCAAAGAGGCCCCAGAGTTGGTTCTAACTGCTGAGCAGATTACACGCCTCCCACTCCCTTTGCATGTGTGGGCTTTGGCCGGTCCAGCCATGCAGCGGCCAGAGCTGGCTATCGGCAACCGCCTCCATTCTCCGTTATTAGTGGCGGGGGAACGAGAAACAGCAAAAGAAAAGCGAGACATTTGCCGGTTACACCGTGAGGGTACGGGATGGAGATGGATAAGAGTTATTAGGACGGAGAGCACACGGTAGGTAGGTCTGTCTGAGGAACACCAGGAGCATGGGTTTTCTCCACTTATAGTAGTATCTCCCTTAGTATTATCGTCTTCACTTCTGGTAAAAATTTGAATTTAAATCTTGAAAACAGAACACACACACACAAGTTGCCACTGAAAAAGCAGTGTAACGTAAATGTCATTTATCTGTGTCTCTGGAAAAGCTGGCGTCAGAGGTCGGTAGGTAGGGAGGTAGGTAGGGGGTTATGTAGGTAGGTAAGTAGGTAGGGCGGTAAAAGTAATTTTAACCTTAAATACGTAACCACTGAGGTGTCTGGAAGGTCACTCCTTCATTCTTCAACACATCATATTCATCAAGAAACTACACCACAAAACACACACACACCCACTCCCACTGGAGTGGAGACTTATCTCCTGAAAGGCTACTCACTGGTAAAAAGCAGTGAACTGTAAATGGTCATTTGAATCTCTGTCTCTCGGAAAAGCCAACATTAAACGGTTTCACCTCCCAGTGTACACAGGCAGTCCCCAGCATTTGGATGATACGGTGAGTTCAAACTAGGTATGACAAAAATACAAAACAACAAAAATAAACATACATTAATGTGCAAAAAGCAACCAAAGATAACTACCAGAAAATACTTAATAGGGAAATAACCTCCCTGGCCCCTGCAGCTCCACATCCTGAGGCTTTCATGGTAGAAATGATTTGGATCTGACAAGGCAACTGATGTATTAATATATTTTTTTAACTGCTCAAAAGCCTCCTCCATTAGTACAAGCCAACTGGCGCCTCCACAAAAAAGAAAAAAACAAAACATGATTCAACGCATTTTAAGTTAAAAAGATTCTTTCTCCAGAACAATACACAGTTTCAAGCATATGCGTATTGTCGCCCGTGGTGACAGCCATGTTCCTGCTGTCACATGCTCCAATAGATGTTGATACACTATTGTTTTTCTTCGGTTTTGCTTGACATTTGTTTTTTGTTTGTTGTCCCCTTCAGACTATCGATCAAGCCCATCCATTGGGTCAACTTCAAATCAACTGTCAGACCCACCTAAGGATTTAAACATCAATAGTGACAGGCCAGGAAAGGACGGGGTAATATGTATCTTTGCACAGGGTAAAATATACACTACATTAATAACTGTTTTGTTTGAAACTAGTACAGTATGTAGTCAGTTAAGATGTGTATGCTTGTGGTGACACCTTTCAGAGTGCCCGCAGTGAACTAGGGAATCAGATGCGCTGGTTTCCACTTTTCCCTACAAAGCCTCTTCATCAGCAAACACCCCTGCTAGGACTGTGTGTGGCTAGACAAAGCACCGGCACGCTGTTACTACCGCACAATGGCTGTCAGGGCAACAGCGGGCCTCGAAATACAAACATTAAAAAAAAGGAGAGACAGATAGATAGATAGATAGATAGATAGATAGATAGATAGATAGATAGATAGATAGATAGATAGATAGATAGATAGATAGATAGATAGATAGATAGATAGATAGATAAGATAGATGGATAGATAAGATAGACAGATAGATAGGCAATTACAATAAAGATACATAAATGAATAAATGAATGAATAGATTAATACATGAATAAATAAACAAATGAATGAATGGATAGACAAATAAACAACCAACCAAATGAAAAAATAAATAAATAGATAAATAAATAAATAAACTACCCACGTCCCTCTGCGTTGGCTCTGTCAGACACCCAAAAAGTAATTAACCTGATGCCCCATTACTTTGCACTGACTGGTACAGTAAAAAAAAAGGCTAGTGGAGCAAACACCACAGAATAGCAGAATACCTGAATAGACTGAGGCAACAGCAACAACCCGCAAATATTCCCGGTCACCGTAAATAATAGGACCGACAAGAGAGAAGAGCCGCAGTGCTCCAGCTCTATAGCGCTGCCAATTCTGTTCTGAGGGGAAGCAGGATCCCTTTTGCTCCCTGAAGATATGCCTTCTTGTGGATTTACTCTGGTCTGTAGGAGAAAATAAACTTGGTTTTGGACTGGCAATCTCGAATGGTTTTCTATCAACTATGACTGGAACACTTTTTGGCATACGCCAATAGCCAATACCGATCCATCCCTCTTTTCCAAGAGGCACTTTGACGCCCTGCTCAGTGCATATGCATTCACTCAACTATCAGATGGGATAACACTGTTCCGTCTTAAATTAAAAATCCTGCTCTATGGTTCTTTCCTACTTTCTAGTTTCTGCCAACATTGCACAATATAAAGGAGAGTACTCCGCGATCACAGCTTAAGCATCGTCAACAGAAATGGAACAATACTTTAATCTCCTTGCACCTTTGTAAGTGGGTAGTTTATTCATTTATTTGTCAATAAATATAACATTTCTGATGAATCTGTAGTGAAAATACTGACCTCCTATCCACTTTATCCATGTCGTTTACTGTATGGCAAGGTGTGCTCAATTCTTCAAAGGCTATTGACTGACTCTTGACTCAGGACCTTTCAGACCAAGTCGATTGATTATAAAAGGTGTAGTGACCATAGTGAGGGTGGTCGGGGTCGTTAGGGTTAAGCACTGGGGTGACAAAATATTGTCATTATGTGATGTGTGGCGCCTGTGCTACTAAGCATATTGCTGGGGCACCCAGCTGTGCGACAGGAAACTTGAGGAAAGCAGCAGAGTAGTGGCAGTATTCAGAACATATTCAACATCTGGTGGTTCCAGTAGCCGCTAACCTCTCTGGGGAGCGGATCCTTGAGCTGCAGTATGCTGATTATAGTGCACTTGCCTCTGTTCTATAACACTCTGGGTGATTTTCCAGAATGGGGGTTGCATTTCCTTTCACCATTTATATAAACACTAGTCACATAACAAGCCAAATGCCTTGTTGCCCAGCAGCTGAATGATATACAGCGTGATGAAGATTGAAAATCAGATAAAACAGACTTCCACTGTCGTAATTACTCTGGAAAAAGGTCTTGGTTACTCTGGAAAATGTTTTGTTCAGAACAACAGCAGGACTGGTCAATCTGGTCACCTTTGTACCAAATAGCCAATTCTATACAGGACAGCTGCAACACATGCAAGTTCATGGTATGATAGTGGTCATTATGCCTGCTAATGCTAAGCTGCATCAGCATTGGGGCCTTGAAACCCCAAAAAACAGCTGCACTGGCATGTGATCAGGCTAGCTCAGGATCAAACACCTTGGAAAGGTACCAGCAATAACCATTTGCCAATGGTTATTGCTGCTGGCGCCTTTGCCAATAGTCATTATGAGTTCTGAAAACATGTTCTATATTATACATAGATCATTTATTTATATCAGCTTTTGAGTTAAATCAGCAAAAAAAAAAAAAAAATAGGTTAAAATAAAATTGTGTGAAAAATAAAATGCTTACAAGTTTATGGGACATTGAAGGCTGATTAAATTGCATGATAACAAACACTGTTACACTGAAATATGACACAATAATGTATATACAAAATAATACTGAAATACGTGTTCTAATTGTCAAGAAGGAGGCTGCCGCTGATAAAAGAACCAAAACTACACCAGAGATATGCGTATCCGGACCGAACAACATAACATATAAACACCACGGCGTGGTTCTAGGATTCAAGAGATTTTGGAGTACGCAAAGAGCCCAATGTTAATAACTGGAAGTCATCATTGGTTCAGAAACAGATACAATGCAATCACCATCTCATAATTGTCCCTCATATGTTGGAGGGCCTTTCAAACTGTACTTACAATAATAAAGAATAATGAGAAACCAATTATTGACAATGGAAAAAAAAAAAGTGTGATTTTACTCGGTTGCACTGGTCTAACCTCAGAAATACAATAGACATGTTTTGGTCCGGATCAGTAAGTCTCCAGAAAGTCCTTCATGTGATGTACTGGAGAGTCGGACTCAGCAGCAATAACTAGGAGCCATTGGGCAGGCGAGGAGGGTGATAATAATGTGAGTGTGGAAAAATGGATAAAAATGGACAGGGCGCATTTGATGGAGATATTTTACAGCTGGCCTTTACTATCGCTTTTCCTTTCAGGAATCTGACACCACTAGAGCTGTGGCAGTAGTACACAGTAAAGGCAGAGTGTTGCCAACTACACTCGAAAGCAGTTAGTTACTTATGCAGGCTTCTTGTAACAGCATCAGGTCGCTGAGGATGTTTGGCAGAACCAAAGAAGTTCCCATTTCACATTGACCTTGCGGGCTTCCCTATGAAAGATATTAGGTGACAAATGATAAAAAAAACAAGCATAATCTTGCACATAAAACTACATATAACCCTAACCCATATAGGAAAAAGGAATGCGTGTATAACTGTGTTTGAGCTCATGCGATTGTGGTTGTGTGGAAGTGTACAAACCTACCCCGATTTGACCGTGAACCACAGCAGAGAGCCAGGTCTTGGAGTCTGTTTAGGTCTGTTAAAAGTGATGGCCTGGATACTCTCATCTTCCTGTCAGGTCATTGCAGTGCAGCGAGTCATTAGCTGATAGTGTAGTCATACATTAGGGTTAAGATGGATCCCACCTCAAGATGTCCACATCATCTGATGGGCAATTTTCTTTTTTTCTCTTTTTTTGCTTGGTGCACGATAAATATCTTAAGCTTTCAACCCTTAAGGAGGCGGTCAGATGGCGTGATCGGATGATGAGGAAAAAAAATACCACTGGGATAGCAAAATTATTCCTAACTGCATAAAAGCATAAAGATACCATTTGAGCGGAAAGTAAACCATCGATTGACAAAGCCTATTTTCGGTGCGAGTCTTGTATTCATAACCTCATTTGTAAGCAAGTATATTTTCACAAGCCAGCACATTCTTGATGCAATTATCACACTCTGTGAATATACATTTAAAATGCCAACAAAATATTTGTGTAAAAACATTATTAATTTGAGACGTTGATACGAATGAAATATTGCTGTAGAATACAGTAAACTAACACTAAGAATATGTTGTTGATAAAGTTGGTTGTTCATAAAAGTCAAAACCTGTTATTATCCTGTTGCCAATCCTTAACTCTAATCCCTAACCCAATCCCTAACCTTAACCCTAAACCGAACCACTAACCCAAACTTGCAAACAAGGGCAGGGTTTGGGGATATTTCTGTGATAATAATGATAGACACCGTATAAAAATATCTCTCAAAAAGTCACAAACCAAAAAAGTGTTGTGATTTATACATATTTAGTGTCAGTTCAACTATTACTCCGAGCACAGTTGTCAATGTCGGAGGACATCACTCAGGGTTTCATCATAATTGCATCCATTTTCCAGATTGAAATGCCCACATCGCGTCAAAGATGTAAGAATAATAGTCTTGAGGCGCCACTAGCCAAGTCCCAGACACAAGCCTGGCCTCTTTGTTAATCTATGTTAGCAATTAGAGAATGCTCTTATATTATTATTATTATTCATAATAATAATAATAATAATAATAATAATAATAATAATAATTTTAAAAAAGCAGGCATGCCTATTTCCTCGAATAGTTTTCCGAGTTCGCCTTCCTGCTAGCACCACATCCTCCTTGGAGCACTTGAGAGCAGCAGCATTCTGAGTCGGGCATTTGCCCCAATAAGCGATCTGCAATCTGCTACGTAGCAGTAGGAAATTAGTAGGAGTAAATTAAATACATCTACAATAAAAACACACAATAAAAACAAAGCAAAACAAATGAAAGCTAAAGGCAGCGATGATTGGGTCCTCGACGCGCAAGTGTCCGGTGGACCCAATAAATCAGCTAGGAGTAGATCACAAAAAGTACAGAGCATGAAAATGACCAAAAAGTGACAACAAAAGTCATGTAAACAGTGCCAATTCTCAAACATGAAATTCACGCTTTGCCAAGCCCATACCGTGTGAGGAAAACGCAATCTTTTATTCAATTTCAAACCGTCGCCCCCTGTGTGTGTGTGTGTGAAGGCAAATGTCCATCCAATTAGTTGGACTTGACATTACCCTGGACATTACTCAGCCAGCACCCCAGTACAAAGTCTGCATAATGTCCGGTTGAGCGGTATGTGTGAACAGAGGTGGATTGACAGGTGTGTGGCTGTTTTGCCTACCACCTGCCACCCAAGTGACGTTTCAGGGACCTCCGGCACAGGGACACAGAAGACGGGGGAATGTAAACACCAGTTTATTGTAGAGAGTTGGCCAGTTGGAATTAGCCAGGAGCAGGTAGACGTGTGTCATGACACAAGCTCCTATCCTGAGTGTGTGTAGGGATGGGGGATTACCTGCTCCTCGTTTGACCAACCAACAAGCAACAGGTATGCAGCCACTCTGACCCCAATCACCTAGATCCAGGTCAGGTGTGGCTGCTCAAACCACACCAACCCCACACCCCAAAGTGATTGTCGGAGAAAGCAAGCGAGGGGACGTATTGCATGTTGATGACGTCTCTATTGTGCGGCAGTTACTTACCTTTGTGCAGCTCTTCGTGCACAGTGTCGCTGCTTCGTACTCTTTTCTGCTTTCCTTTATTATTCCTTTCCACTCTTTCGTTTTTATTGTGGATACGTCCAAATACGTGGAGTATCCACGCAAATAAGTCACAATTATTGATAAGTTAGTAGCCTCGTCCGCCATCTCAGGTGTGCTGTTAGCTCCGCGGCGTTATTGCATCACGCCCCTCATCCAAACCAAACAGAGTATTTCCAGGTAGTGTTAAGTGAAAAACAAAGCAAAACAAATGAAAGCTGCAGGCAGCGATGATTGGGTCCTCGACGCGCAAGTGTCCGGTGGACCCAATAAATCAGCTAGGAGGAGATCGCAAAAAGTACAGAGCATGAAAATGACCAAAAAGTGACAACAAAAGTCATGTAAACAGTGCCAATTCTCAAACATGAAATTCCCGCTTTGCCAAGCCCATACCGTGTGAGGAAAACGCAATCTTTTATTCAATTTTATTCGTGAAGGTGTCTTGTAGACACTTGTCACGTTTGAAATCAATAAATCGCTTAGGAGGAGTTTGTGAAAGTACAAAGCAATATATATTTTTGTATATATGGGTACAGAATTTTGTTAGCTTTCGTGGTAAAAAGTGAAAGGTTTCAGGTTTCATTTAAAAAAAAAGTTTTCGAGGGGGCGCTGGCAGCCATTTTGCCCCGCCCATGCATGGGACACCTGGAATATCAAATGTCACACTGGGACTGATGAGTGTGCAAAGTTTTGTGAGTTTTTGAGTATCTTAAGCCCCCCAAAAAGCCAACTCAAAAAGGCTGAAGAAGAAGAAGAAGAAGAATCACAAGAAGAATAAACAGAGCAATAACAATCGGGTCTTGTTAGACGAAAAAGATGTGGAGTCTGTCAGGACTGAAAGGAAGGATGGATTGGGAGAGCATGGAGCACGTGGCTGATGTAAGCCATGTTTACGTCATGTAGTGTATTGTCACAGCTCATTGTCCTTGGAAATGAATGGGATGGAGATGACAGTGTCATGGAAGTGAAGAGTGTGGGATGAGATGAGCAATATCTTGGAGGCTTACAGATCATATCTGTATTCATAACGGACAGCCTAGACCTAATTGACCATGATATAGGATGCCAGGCTACAGGGCGCTCTTATTAAATCATAATCAAGATAAAATACATGTTATTACTCAGCTTTGATGCAGCAGATTGGCTTTGTTAACAAGGCTCAATAAGGAATGTCAGTAGGCTGGGCTGAGTTGGTCAATATATCCATCCATCCATCTATCTATTTAGGCTCAATAAGACATGGCAATAGGCTGGGCTGAGTATCTTTCTATCTATCTATTAGGGACGCAACGGTACAGGGTATATTATCGAACTGTACACCCCCCATACGGTTCAATACGCAGACATGAACCGCGGTTTTACGGTATCACGGTAGAAGTCCACTGGAAGCGTTGGCGCAGCTTGCAGTCATTTCTGCTTCCTATTGAATCCACCGATGCATTTCTCTATTTTTAAGCGAGAGGTCGACACAAAACAATCCGGTTCTTTTGAACGGCTCTTTTGTAGGAATAAATGGAACCGAGTCTCGCTGGGCGATGACCCTTTCTTTTTGTCAAGTTTGACAGTTTTATGTCGTGTTGTTTATTTAAGTTGCCGTCTCCTGCCACCGGCAAATGTTTCCTCCTCTATGTAAGAGAGAGCCTGCGCTCCCTCCTCGCCGGGAGGTGCCCAGGCTGAAAAGGAGCGCACCCAGTGTCATGTCAGGTTCACACAGCACTGGTCTGACTGTGAGGTTTAATTTTATTATTATTATTATTTATGTTTAAACCCGTTCTACACAAAAATAACTTAAGAACTGGTTTCATTATTTATTTTATTGTGAAAATATTTCAAATATTTCAAATATATATAAAATATTATATAAATAAATAAATTAATATTAACAAAAAATAATATTTAAATTATCCATTGTCCTGTACACCTCCCCTCCTGTCAGATTTATTTATGCAAATTAGAACAGCCCACCAATAAACTTGAAGCCCCCCCCACAGTCATACACACAGAGCGTAACACTGGTTATTTGTGGCAGACTGCTTTAAATACATTTCTTTTAGTATAAAGATACTGAAACCATACCATTACAGAGGGCCCAAAACCGTGATACATACCGAACCGTAAGGCCACTGTAACAATGCACTATCTATCTATCTATCTGTCTGTCTGTCTGTCTGTCTGTCTGTCTGTCTGTCTGTCTGTCTGTCTGTCTATCTATCTAAATATGTCTGTCTGTCTGTCTGTCTATCTATCTGTCTGTCTGTCTGTCTGTCTATCTATCTATCGATTTTACCGTATCTATTGTTTCATCCTTCCATTTGAAACTTTAGAGGGGTTATCTTAGTATGGTTCAATTCATTACCAAAGGAGATAGAGAGAGAGAGAAAGTGAGAGAGCTACAGCGAGACATGTGAGAGGGAAAAGAGATAGGGGGAGATATTTCAATAAAGCCCTGGTTTTTAGCCCAACCCCTTTTGAATATGTAAATGTACCAGACAGGGAAGAGAGAGAAAGAGAGAGAGAGAGAGAGAGAGAGAGAGAGAGAGAGAGAGAGAGAGAGAGAGAGAGAGAGAGAGAGAGCGAGAGAGAGCAAGAGAGAGAGCGGGAGAGAGCGAGCGAGAGAGAGAGAGAGAGCGAGAGCGAGAGCGAGAGAGAGAGAGAGAGAGAAAGAGAGAGAGAGCGAGAGAGAGAGAGAGAGAAAGAGAGAGAGAGAGAGAGAGGAGGGACAGAGGCACATACAAAGTGAGTGAGCAATCACGGGTAGAGAGAGAGCAAGAAGGCGTGAGGGAGAGAGAGTGAGAGAGCGAGAGATAGAGGGGGAGAGGGAGAGAGAGAGATAGAGCGAGAGAGGAGAGAGAGAGAGAGAGAGAGAGAGAGAGAGAGACGGGGGTGGGGGTGGGGGGGGGGGGGGGGGACCAGCCCGTCTGAATTGTGAGTGGCTTACGACACTCAGTGAACAGAAGGTGCTTGTGCATTCTCTGTCAGTGCACTAGTCTGCTGCTGCTGCAAGGGACTGGGCGCTACAGCGAGCGCCCCTGACTACCAGCATCCACCCTCGGCAGCCTCTTAAAAAAAGATAAAAGAAAAAAAAAAAAAAAAAAGGAAAGAGCTCCACAGAGGATGGGGAATGCACAACAAATTCTGCAAGCCACTGGCGAGGCAAGAGGCTCGGCAGCCGGATAGAGAGGAATACTGTTATAACCATAGAGACAGCCGGCTCTCCTGCTCCTTCCTTCGAATTCCGTTTTTTCCTTCTGTAATCATTATCCCTTCTTTCCTCTCCCGAGGCATCGGCGTCCGAAAGAATGACCGCCGACCTGGATGGATTTAAACCTCGCAAGTCAGTGATTTCTCATTGCGACGGACTTTAATTATTGTTGACACATCCCTTGAAACTTTAGTGGGGGAGGGGGGGGGGGAGAGGGGGGTGGGGGAGGACGGTCGTTTTTGAAGATTTTGGACTCGATGTTTTTTCTCCCCTCTCTCTCTCTCTTCTGATCATTGCAGCAGAGGACTGCGGAGGAGCGTGCACGAGAGAGAGGGATAGAGTGAGAGAGAGAGAGAGCGAGAGAGAGAGCGAGAGCGAGCGGACAGTGCTCATGCATGCAGACAGGGGGACTTGCACTTCCTACCACCTCGCTGAAAGCTACTTGGATTTCTTTGCTTTCTGGCTCTTTCACTTGAGGAGAACTAAGACATTGTACGCCTGCCAAAGATCGGGTGTCCACTGAAAAGAGAGAAGGGAGAAGGGCGGGGGAGGGGGACAACAAATTTGTACCACACTGGGGTCTTTTTTCAGATTCGTACATAATTAGTGTTTGGGCCACAAAGGGATCTGCTGAATGGAGGTTGTCAGCCTCTGGATAGGGGTGAGTAGAAATCTTTTCATAATAGATCGCTTCAATGAAGACAGCTTTTTCACCCCCTCCACTCCCCCCCGCCGCTTGTTATCAAACATGAGCAAACAGACTTGGTCTTTATCCGCCTCGATTTTTTCCAAAAGGATTGCTACTCTGCTCAAGTGAGACAAGACGGCAGAAACACTCTCCTCCCTTTCACGGCAAGACAAAATAGCGCAAATAAGCTGGCTTTTTCCCCCAGAACAGAGTGTTAATGATTATGTAAAAGGTGCGACAATAATAACCAGAGAGGTTCAATGGACATTTTCTCGCCAACATTCTTGGATATTTATGCTAATGGATTTCCTTCTAATTGGTCTGTACTTGAAGTGGCCACTGAGAAAACCCCCTGGGTTGATACTGTGTTCACTGGGTATCTTTTTGAGAACTATTTCCCTGGCAGAGGGGGTTTGTCCAAGGCTGTGCCGCTGCGACAGCAAGCTGCTGTATTGCGAAGGGCTGAACCTCACGGATATCCCCCGCAACCTCAGCAGCGCCATGGGCCTCTCCATGAGAGAAAACAACGTGACGGAGCTACGCGAGGGCCATTTCGCCGGCCTGTCACAGCTCACCTGGCTCTACTTAGATCATAACAGCATTGACATTGTAGAGGAGGGGGCCTTTGACAGGCTGAGGAGGGTCAAAGAGTTGGACCTGAGCAGCAATCGTATTGAAAATCTTCCAAACGGTACTTTCAGGCCACTCCCTAACCTGCGTATCCTGGACCTATCATACAACAGGATGCAAGCACTGGAGCCTGATCTGTTCCACGGCCTTAGGAAGCTCACAAATTTGCATCTTCGCTACAATGCTCTGAAATTTGTGCCAGTGCGGATCTTTCAGGACTGTCGGAGCATGCAGTTTCTGGACCTGGGATACAACCAGCTACAGAGCCTGGCACGGAATTCCTTCGCTGGGCTCTTAAAGCTTAGCGAGCTGCATCTGGAGCACAATGAGCTGGTGAAAGTCAATCTGGCCCACTTCCCCCGTCTGATCTCATTGCGTACTTTGTATATGCACAACAATCACGCCACCATTGTGGTAAGCACCCTGGACTGGATCTGGCAATTCCTGGAGAAGATTGACTTGTCAGCCAATCAAATTGAACACATTGAGCCGCATGTTTTTGAGAGTACCCCCAACCTCAAAGTGCTTATGCTGGACTCTAATCGACTGGCCTCCGTGGACCAGCGCATCCTGGATTCATGGTCATCACTCGAGAGCATTACCTTGGCAGGGAACGAGTGGGAGTGCAGCCGCAACGTCTGCGCCTTGGCCTCCTGGCTGAGCGCTTTCCAAGGGCAGCGTGACAGTTCACTGTTATGTTCAAGCCCGGATATTGCACAGGGCGAGGACGTACTGGATGCTGTCTATGCTTTCCAGCTTTGTGAAGATTCCCCAATGGAGGTGACTACGGTAGGCCTGTATCCCTCTACCAGGGACAGGGCCCTTGGTGGCACTGTGCTACTAGGCCCATATACACCCAATCCCTATGAGGGTGAGGGTGGAGAGGTGGTCACTGGCACATTCACTGTCACGGTGGGAAAAGATGACCTGGAGAGCACCATGCAAATCCACAAGGTGGTTACTGGGACCATGGCTCTCATCTTCTCCTTCCTCATTGTAGTACTCATGCTCTATGTGGCCTGGAAGTGCTTTCCAGCTGGAATACGGCAGCTGAGGCAGTGCTTCAGCAGTCAGCGCCGCAAGCAAAAGCAGAAGCAAAGTATGCAGCAGATGGCTACAATTTCTACACCGGAGTACTATGTTGACTACAAACCCAACCACATTGAGGGAGCCCTGGTCATTATCAATGAATATGGTTCCTGCACCTGCCAGCAGCAACCTTCTCGAGAATGTGAGGTGTGACCCTGCTTTGTGTGCATTTTTCCCGTGATAATGTGGATGCAAAACCCCCTTTTTTGGATATTATATATGGAAGGAGGCTACCATGCGACATGAGGAATAAAGGGATAATTTTTACACTGCATCTCACTGTGCTGTGGAATGAGAGTTTATCACACTGGATTAACTGCTGGTTTGAGGCCAATTGACTCTTGGACTTGTTGACTATCTACTGAAAAACAAGATATAAACATTTGAGTCACAAAGTTGGTCACCTCTCTCTCACTAAGGACAGATTTGAGCTTTAACGTGTATTTCTACTTCAGGACATTGAAATATAGTTAAAAAATTCCAACTGGGGACACGTGGGAAAAGAAATAAACGAAACAATTTATATTATGTAAACGCAACATCTGAAAATGATACACGTTTAAAAGATTGAAAAAAATTTAAGTTGGTTTAAAAATGTAAAGATGAAATTCAATGTAAAATACATTTAAAAGCAGAAATGCGAGTGTGGAGACTAAATGCAAGATGTTATTGTATTTCTTTTCTAAACTACAAAAAAAAATATTGAAATAAATGAATTGCTATACACAGTAAAGTACTCAGTGTGTGAGAAGCCTTTGAAAGAGAATGGATGATAAGAAATGAAAATTTTGTGCTGAGAATAGTGTTGTCCGCTTGCGTACCTCTGCTGTATGAGAAAAAAATAAAAGAAATTATATATATATATAAATTATATATATATATTATATATATATATATATATATTATATATATTATATATATATATATATATATATATAAATAAAACAATGGGGGGCAGGATAACATTTCCAAATGTTAAATCCCTGATATGAATTTCAGATCTTTTTGCTATCTCGAATCTCGTGTATGCTGTTTAATCATTCACTGTGTTGGCTCACTATCAATGTTGTAGTTGCTTTCCTCCTTCCCATCTCCTTTTCTGTGAATAGATTAAATTGATCTATTGCATTTTAATCAGTTGGCATATTTTCATATAATTATATCATTATCTGTGTGCCATCCAAGTAAACAAAGAAAAGCATCGAAGATCTAAAGCATTGCCTCCCACTGCTTCTCAGCCCCTGGCTGTCATGCAACAGCAATGCCATCCTTCACCAAACGAGGGATATTAAACATGGCAAACGCCTGAGCCGTGCACATTCAAATCCAATTGCATTCGAAAATTGCCTTGTTTAAAGAAAAAAAAGGAAAAACTGTGGCGTTTAACGCATTCATTCCCCTGACTGTAATTTCATGTAATGCCAAAAAATGTTTGTTAAAATACAAGGCCATTTCAAGGTATTTATACGTTTATTTTCCCTCTGGTCTTGATTGTGTGAATGAATCCACTGCCTTTCGTTTTCCTTTTTTGTGTGTGTATTTTCAAGGGTTGTGTTTGTAATGGAGGCCATCAAGGATCACAGTGTCTGCAGAAAGAGGTCCCAGGCTGCTCTCTAGTGTGTGCCTGCCCCTACTGTTGCTGTGATCCAACACTGTAGGAATGTACCATGCCCTGCATACCCCTGCAGCAACAACACTTACCTCAGCGCAGCCGAATCAGAGCCATTCGCATATAACTCACATGCATACACACATACACATACACATGCACGCACACATATACATGCACGCACACATACACACACTAAAGCAGATCAATGGAATTAACAACAAAGCAATTACTCAAACCTAACCACATTGCCAGCATGCAAAATCAATCAATTTACTTTTATCATTCCAGAATGCCTTACAGTGTGAGTGTGTGTGTGTGTGTGTGTGTGTGTGTGTGTGTGTGTGTGTGTGTGTGTGTGTGTGCATGTGTGTGTGCGCGTGTGCACGTGCACATGTGTGTGTGTGTGTGTGTGTGTGTGTGTGTGTGTGTGTGTGTGTGTGTGTGTGTGTGTGTGTGTGTGTGTGGAAAATAACAAAACATACTACACAGACAAACAACTGAACGCTAATGGTCCACAAGATCTGTCTCTGATATTGAGATTATACACTAAGAATAATGAAGAAAAATTAAATTGTCCTTTTTGAGAGGTTTCGTTCTTCTTTGATCAATATTTATACTGTGTCACACCGACACTGGTTGTTCCCTGTGACTGATAAAATAGACTTTAGGTCCTGTTACAATAAGGATAAGGAAGTCATCACTTACTGTCTGCCCGTGAGCATTATAATACTTTGCTGCTTATAATTTAAAAAATAAAATATAAATAAGGATTGTGATGAGTGGTAAACAAATCAAAGCAGCTGGGATATTTTGCTTTCGGTTTCAGTTGATTTCCTTCATCAAAGTCCTATTCTAAACAAAAACAAAACAACTTATTTCCTTAATAACACCAATTCCCTATTTGCGTTGTCAAAACGCAATATAATATCCCCATTTGTACTGACATTTAGACTTTCAGTTTCATTATTAATAGGCATCAACCCCAGTGATGCCATCAACGATACAACTGAAGCTCCATTAGATTCATCGTACTAGAGAGTGACTGGGAAATATAAAATCAAACAAATGTTTTACAAACACTTATTTTGGACTTCTCACATTGGCTCACATTTGCCATGTAGGATTTCGTATTCATTGCATTGGAGCTTATGTAGTGTGCGTCCCACGCCGCCATTAATCATAAGCGTGGCTGGCGTCTATATGCAGATGACTGTACGCTTTATGTGGGGGCAGCAGGACCAAGACTGAGCTGTGTTTAATTCTAACATCTTCACCTCCTATTTCAATTATCATCACGTTCATGTCCTTCACGCCACCTGAAATATGTACCTCCAGAGTATAAATTTGTGGCTGTATGAAAAGTAGATGGCGCCTGTTGTGGAACCTGAAGTCGACGCCGCTATTGACTTCATTTTACCGTCCTTAAACGGGCGACCCGGGCGAAACAGGAACAGAGAGCCCGACTGAATGTTTTACTTTTCAGACTCTGGGTTTGAGCGCGGGGGCTACTTCTCTACTTGGGGCCTACAGTACGTCTATCTGAACCTGTTTGTTTTCTCATCATCGCCCAGTTTCTCTGGCCCTGGTTCTGTCCACGGCCTCACACCAACACGGCTCGCCCGAAATAGACCGTGCAGCGGGTTCGACCTGCGGCCGGGGCGGGAATTCCCAGAGGTGAGAGGTAACCTCTTTAAACAACACTCGTTGATAATGCCCTGATTAATGACGCTCGGCACAAATCGATGCAGATGAGCGCTATAACCGAGGCGGATCTGACCCGCAGTTTCGGCTTCTCGTGGGGTTGTGTGTGATATTTAGGCAGATATTCATAATTGATTTAGCAGATAATTACCCTTCGTTGCGGTGCCCTTTGTACGTGAGGGGGCGGGGGGTAAAAATCACACAGCTGAACAAAGTGCAAGGTTGAGGGAAATGGAGCAAGAAAGTATGACCGTTACCCCTGTGGCCACAGCTGCTGGGACTGCACAGTACACAGGTCTGAAGCCATTGTATCTCAGCTGCTTGTATTCATATCTGTGTGTGTTTGTGTGTGAGAATGTGTGTGTGTATGTATGTGTGTAGGAAGAAGGAGATTAGTTCTGAAAAAAATAAAAAAATAACAACACGAGGCATAACAAGACAGCATGTTATGCTGAGGATTATGTATTTCACTAATAACGAGCGAGGGAGGCATGCTATGGCGGGGATATTAATGTAAAGTTATTCACTCAGGGAAAAAGAAGGTCAAGACAGTAAAGGGGGGGACATGCAGATGAGGCACGTGGACCAGACAGGGGATGGATGTGAGATCACGGAGGGCTAAGGTTCCCTGCGAAAGGTCACGCTCGCCGAGCAGCGGCTCCAAGGTGAGCTGGGATGGATCGCACGGGGGGGGTGAACAATAATAGGTGGGGATTTAGTTTCACTTCGAAATGATTCTCAAAACAAATCGAATATTGAAAGGAAATAACACAGCATGCCGGTTATGTGCAGGTCAACTGTGCCTCAACAATCGCCCAACAGAAGTGGCAGCTGAGAGGGGAGAGGCGGCTCGGCCAGAGATGCAAACACATGCTTAACAATTTAATTAACCTGGCTTCCTGTAAGGGTTATTGACCGGGAACCCATCTATCCTGCTACCAGGGGCCAGCGGTGCATAATAAATGTCAACGCCTCATCGTCAGGGGGGGGCCTAAATCATGGGCGGAGGTACATATGGCGATGGGGGCTTTGCGGGTCTAGTGATGAGTCATGGTGGGGGGTGGGTGGATGGCCATGGCTTTATTTTATTTTATTTTTCATGCTATTTATTTAAGCCGGATCAATATTGTGATCAACGCCAAACTGTCTTTTCAACCCAACCTGCTTCACTTGTCGTCATTTATCGTCCCTTTGCATCAGACATGGCATTCATCTTGCACTGAGGTCAGTGCTAGGTCAGGACCATGCAATATTATATTTGTGTTCATGTGTAATTAAATTACCTAATTGCTGGATGAATAAAAACACATCAATTGAAATAGTTTACATCACTTGGATCCAGGTAATTATCTGCTCTATTTCTCTATCTCGCTCTCTCTGTCTCTCTCTCGGGTCGGCCGGTTGTTCTAGATCCACAGCCTCATTTACTTGCAGGGTGCTTTCCGTGGCTCTGGTGGACAACCCCGGATGAAAAGAGATGCTGCTTTCCCTGCATCAAGTCGACAACGGAATACTGAGAACATCACTGTGTTGGCGGGGGGGGTGAGCGTATTTCTTGCATTAAAACATGGGTAAAATAAGTTAAGCAAACTGATACAATGCGAGTGGACAACTTACAGGGTCATTATTATGGGGTCGAATATAATGGATTTCATAGAATTGGACTGAACTGAATTGGGTTTCGATTAATTCCTTTATTTGACTTAGTTTATTTTTCTTGCAAAGTGTCACACGGCGCTGCACTCGAGACCTGAGTTAGCTCATGCTAGTGTTCTGCCTAGCGTTTAACGTAAAGCATGGGGGTCAGTCGGTGAATGCATAACAACAACAGCTGGGCCTGCATCTGGGGGTCTGCCTCACCCGCACAACAACAGATGTGTGACAATGCCTAATTCGCAGAGTAATATTTGTGGTTCAAACATAATAAGCGTTATCCAATTACAATTCATTTCATCCATACCATAAGATCCACACTGGTTCTAGTGCTCAGCTTCACAACAAATCCATTAAGCCAAATGGCAATTAAGTACATGAGGATAAGTAACGTGTAACTGGGAGAAAAACGTCTATATGACTCTCATACACCATGCACTTAAATGGGAGAAAAAACACCAGTGTGACACCTCCAGACGAGTCAGAAAGGCCGGTTCTCCCAGCGGAGCCAACGCTGCAACCTGCCCTCATTGTTTCCTCACCTCCTCACTAGACCACCTTATGATGCGGGTTTAAAGATGCATTTGTTGAAGGCTGTTTACCGACAACCACAAAAAGGGTCTATTTGGAGCGAGGGACGTGAAGAGCGGTGACCCGGCGGTCACAAGCGTGAAAGAAACCAGGAGGGAACACGACGAATGGAAAGGAAGGTCATGCGTGTGGAACAGAAAGGTGTCAGGTAAACAAGCTCAACTCTGCTTAATAAGATACCCATAGAATCTATTATGACTGGTAACCAACTATTATTAGTCAACAAAATGCAAAAAGAGCCATATGCATCATGGAGTGCATAACTTAGTTTCGAGCAATAATGCATCTGTGGCCTATTTCTAAATAGAACATCTTGTGAATCAAAATTGTGAGCGATAAATTACCAATATGGAGGGCAATTTCACGACTGAACGATTTCTTAACCTGGTAATAGTGAGATAAAATGTAAAAAGAAGAGGCGGTGACAGAGAAGCAAGCACAACAGTCCGCAAAACACCAAATATCAGCCAAAGTTTAAGTTCAAAGTCCAAAACCATCACTTAGACAACCAAAAATAGCAAACTGTGACTATTCATACCTACATCGGAGCCATCCAATGGGATGGATTCAACGTTGAATTAACTTCCTTTTCATGCCTTTTCCTTTGCCCCACAGAGGGGCAGACGTCAACTCAAGGGGAAGGAGTCTCCCTTCACGCCAAATGAGTCATGGGCGAAACTGCATGGTGATATATAACGGTCAAAACCCTTCCTTATCTCAAATGTTTGGAGAAAGGAAGGGCCTTACAAAGTTAGCGAGCGGCAAATACGCCGCAGCCTTCTTCCCCAATAAAAAAAAAAAAAAAAAAAAAAAGTTAAGGAGAGTAAAAATAGACAGCATTTATCATTTTCCATTTATCTGATCAGTGTCAGGATGAATAAATGGTATTCTAGCCGCTCTCCCCGGTCCCTTTTCTCCTCCCTATCTGCGAGGGCAGATTGGCATCTCTCCAGTAGCCAATGAGCTTGGCTGCATAAATGGAATTGCCCCTTTCTCCCGGTGTCAGTTACGCTGAAGGAATATCTTCACGCTTTTACAAAAACCCTTCGCTGGGACGCAACAGTGATGTAGTGGCTCCTTAAGAGGCCGTTTACTCAAACCTTAGATAGCTAATTGAGTTCTGACCAAAGGGCTGAAGCCGTACATAAAATGAGGGACTTACCTGTGGCAGTAAACACAGGGCCGAGAGTGATGGATGGATCCCCATAAAAAGGAAAGAGAGAGAGAGAGAGAGAGAGAGAGAGAGAGAGAGGCTTGTTAACGGTGATGTTTGTTCCCGCCTTTTTTATGATCCGCCCTGACTTCAGAACACGAGAGGCCTCGAAGCCATTATTGTATCAACTTCCTGTGTGCGTTTTCGCACTCGGCGTGAGATCACAGGGTTCTGTTGAGAGAAAGGGGTGAATCAGGGAAATAGGAGAGAGGGAACAAAGAGAGAGAGACCGAGCGAGCGCTCCAAGTCCCTGCCGGATCACAGCTACTAATCAAGGGGAAACATTTCAGCCACTTCGAACAAAACCCCCTTTCCTACTTTCCCACGTAAAAGTAAATCCGTAAATTTCCCCGCTCTCGCCCTAGAATCATTTCCGGGAAAAATCCGGTACTTCTGTGAATTGAAGGGTGCACCCACACTTCCATGGAGGCAGTAACATTGCCGGGGCAAGGACGTAAAGTCGGGGTGGAGCTGAATCCAAATACAAATAGTGGGGCTTCACCAATATTTATTTTGTACAAATATTTTATTTGTTTTCAGAAAGAAAAAAAGAACCTCCAGTCTCTATGGAGACAGGTCTTTATATTACGAAATTGAGTATTTTTCTGATTAAAAAAGCCACTCAGACACTAGACACTAGTATTTTACAGTGAGGGGTTCGGTGCCATCCCTGGCTGCACTGGAGGACGGAGCCGGGGAGGGAAGGAGCAGACAGGGAGGAGCTAGAACGGGTGGAGAACGTTCCTTCTCTGGAGGCAGAGAGTGTAGGACAGGTTGAAAATGATCACACTGATTTAATAACATTGGGTCAGAGTTATTGCATCCGGGGACGGACTGTCCCCGCTCCGTCAGCGGAGGGAACAGAGTCTGTCCGGGAGGGGCGGGGAGACGAGGAGGTGCAAACCGAAGCGCTGGTCTCTGACACCACCATTGCCATGTGAACCTGGTTGTGGTTCTGGGCTGGTGCCGGTTCGCGGTCGGTCCAACTTTCAAACCTTCTATGAACCAGTTTGCTTTTCCACAGGAAAAAACGGGTCCAAAGGCCACGCCAATATGTCACTGTAGACGTCTGCATATGTCTTTTCATCAGGATGGGGACAATAATTATTATAAAATAATAATAATTATTATTATTATTGTTTATGTTTCGTGGTGCATTGTTTTTTTTTTTTTTACTAAGATAGGTAATGAGTGGGACAGAACATGATAAACGTCTTTGTGATACTAAAAAGTATAATATTACTATGAGGGGACCGTCATGATCTCATGGTTTCAATTTCATCTAAATCGATCCACATACGGAGCAGATATTAGTGAAAAACCGAGAAATTTTACCCAAAATATTCAGAATTTCTACGTGTGTCCCACGTGTTGTCTGCAATTGAACGAGCTGAGAATTACAGTAAGACACTTTATGAAGTCATTATATTATTTACTATAAATATACAAATTCCGATTGAGAATGACCAGTTGGACCGTGGAATGGGTCCCTGTGTAGTCTTTAGTAATTACCAAACTATCGATCTACGAGTATATTTATATAGCTTCTTACCTGGTAGATGTCAGTAGAATTGTTTGATTGATATTTAAAATCTGTGGTTCACATAACTTCGCTGGATTTATGACAAAAATTATAGGAAATAATCCTTGAAAGGTTGACTAAGCGCCCCTTGAAAAAACTGTAATGTGCGACCCAGTGAAGAGTTAAAAATCCAAGGTGGCGTCAGAAAGATAGAAGCCGTGCAATGGTTATTACCCAGAGAAATATCACTGAAAATCTAGGACAATAATCCAGCCATTGTCCAAAAATCTAGTCAAGGTCAGTCACAATAATAAAAAAAAAAAAAAAAGTACTGAAGAAACTAGACGAGCAACCGGTGGGAGGCCATGCTGCGTTCAAGTAAACTCAGAAAATTGTACTGCATTTCAGAGAATCCGGTAGACTGTAAAATGCACCCAACACAACTAATCTGGACGGTAAAGTATTGACAAGTTCTTCCATAATAACTGTAACATGTACTTAAAATGAATAAACTGGACCCCATGTATTGCTGCCTGTAGCTATATTTATTATACAATTTGGTAGTGAATGTTGAAAACCGGGGCTGGAGCAGGCTCGAACACTGGCAGTCCATAGGGCTCGGAGCTCCAGCAGCTCGCAGCTTGCTGGAGCAGCTCGCTCGGAAGCGCGAGGAAGCTCCGGGCTCCGCGAAGTTCATTCGCCTCCTGATAACACTAATATACTGTATGTTTCTTTCATGAGATCGGTTACAAAGACTCACGTTGGAAGCATTATCCCCTACGACTGTGACAAATACCGGGTCTGGGACGTCTTTAAATGCATTTGCCCCATATGTTTTTACAACTGTGAGCGTCATAATCCATTAAGTGCCAACTTCTAGCGGCATTAATTCAATCATTCTTATAATCAAAATGGTTGCTCTGAAACCCCGCCGCGGGGCTTAGCAGCGACGCCCCAAGAATGAAAAGGCCCATTAAAATGGACCAGAGCCTGCAATTCAACCAAAAAGGCATTTGCTGCGCTCTGCATGCACCAAGGACATGCAACAGTAAGGTCAGGATCAAACATTGCTAGAATATTGAATAAGTCAGCTTCCCAGAGGGGAGGAGAAAACAGGAATCCAGCTTTCAGCTCATTCTTCCGTATCCAGAGGTAAAAAAAAAAAAAAGTCTTATCAGTCCAGGTACAGCATCTCTGAGGACATGCTTAGCCACAAACATGCAGCCCCGAACCTGAACAAACACGGTGTGGAGAATTTGCGATGACTTACGTGTGCATGTTAAAGATTATGCCGTTTGCTCCTTGTGTCACAGAGAACTGCTGTCCACATGTTAAGTAATCATTTGGAAAGAAACCGCAAAGAATTTGCTTATATCTTGTAAAATAAAAACATGTAACTGTTTGTGTAAGGTTAAACAGTTAACCAGTAACCTTGAATTCTGAATAAGCACAATTTCGATTGAAATTAAAATTTCATAGAATTATATAACTCACACAATAAAAAGACAAAAAAATGATATATGTATAGAGAAAAATTAACAAACAACCAATCAAACAAAAAAAGGCTTAAATAAATATGTAAATAAACAAATAATCTTGAAAAATTGGAAAAAAACAAATTAACCAAGGCGTATCATTAGTCCCGCGATTCCTTTAAAGCAGTCAAATGAGAAATGTAGATTACTCGCTATATTTATTTCACATTTGAAGTGCAATAAGTGCCTTAGGGCCGTTGTAATTCCTGCCTTTGTTGGAGACGTTTGGGACGCGGCGTGTGTAGGTTTGTTGTGCTTAAAAGATGCCACTAATGAAACCCATGGGCCCGCCATGACAATAGGAGAACGTTTGATGATCTGCTATCTGCTTCTGGTGTCTGGCTTCGCGCTTTCCATTTCTGTTGCTCTTGTTGGACGGGAAAATACAGGACGATGTGATGGGATACACATACTGTGAGGGAATGGAAAAAGGAATGTTGAAAGTTTGGAAACTGCATAATTGTTTTCCGTCACCTTCTGAATGGGGGGCGGGGGGGGGGTTCTTGTCGCCATATGGCTTTTCTGCATTTCATCGCTCATTTATACGCCGTTTTGAGTGCCCCATTTCGGGAAACATATCGAATTAAAAATAGTTGGTTCTCGTACATGGCAGAGAGCGTCACAATTAAGAGCATTAAATAGCCACTCTGGGCTCTCCATCCCCCCTGGAGACGGCCAAAATGAAGAGTTCCCTTTGGAAGCCGCTCCCTGGGACTCCAAGCACTTTTGAACACTACGTTTTGGCAAAGGATTCACTTCATCAGCCCAAACAGATGGACAATAGATATTTTCATCCGATGCGTCCGTTTCAGCCATTTGTATCGAAAGCTGTCCAATTCTTAGCAAATAGGTCATCAGATATTTGTGTTTTACCGGAAACGAATTCAATCAAATGTTCGAGAACTTCTTTCATTGGGATTCAAACTGATTGAGGTTTTTTTGGTAGTTCATTAAGATTAACAAATGTGATTAATAAAATTTGGCTAAATTGTCCGCCATCTATCTATCTATCTGTCTATCTATCCATCCATTAACCTATCTGTCTGCCTGTCTATCTATCTATCTATCTATCTATCTATCTATCTATCTATCTATCTGCCTGCCTATCTATCTATCTGTCTATCTATCTATCTATCTATCTATCTATCTATCTATCTATCTGCCTGCCTATCTATCTATCTGTCTATCTATCTATCTATCTATCTATCTATCTATCTATCTGCCTGCCTGTCTATCTATCTGTCTATCTATCTGTCTATCTATCTATCTATCTATCTATCTATCTATCTATCTGCCTGCCTGTCTATCTATCTATCTATCTATCTGCCTGCCTATCTATCTATCTGTCTATCTATCTATCTATCTATCTATCTATCTATCTATCTGCCTGCCTGTCTATCTATCTGTCTATCTATCTGTCTATCTATCTATCTATCTATCTATCTATCTATCTATCTGCCTGCCTGTCTATCTATCTGTCTATCTATCTGTCTATCTATCTATCTATCTATCTATCTATCTATCTATTTATCTATCTGCCTGCCTGTCTATCTATCTATCTATCTATCTATCTATCTATCTGCCTGCCTGTCTATCTATCTGTCTATCTATCTGTCTATCTATCGATCTATCTATTTACACCACCGAACAAAAAAACAAAAAGCTGTCCTTTATGCCTATACAATGGAAAATAACAGACAATGGAGGGATATATTTATATATATATATATATATATATATATATATATATATATATATATATATATATATATATATATATACATACAGTAAATATGTTGTTGTTGTAATTGAATTACACACGTAAATTATTTATTTTATGTGTGTGTGTACGTGTGTGTGTGTGTGTGTGTGTGTGTGTGTGTGTGTGTGTGTGTGTGTGTGTGTGTGTGTGTGTGTGTGTGTGCGTGTGGGCCTGGGGGGCAGGGTGGGGTTGGGGCGGGTGCAGAAGCTATGTTACAGGGCTAGCTTGTAACCTTCACACAAGATAGAAGCTGTGAGCGAAAAAGGGACGTATTTGAGGAGGACAGGGAGTGAACAGCGCCAAAATCCAATAGAACCAGATGGTTCCCGGAACAAGCAACGCCTGGGGCAACCCCCCGCCTACCCCCACAACCCCCCCTAACCCCCTATCTCAACACACACACACACACACACACACACGCGCGCACACACACACGCCTGACGCGCGCACGCACGCACGCACGCACACACACACACACACACACACACACACACACACACAGACACACAGACACACACACACACACACACACACACACACACACACACATTCACGGACTGCTTTTCTCAAAATGAAGTCAATAGGAGAACAAACGGGACCAGAGTATGTGTCTGGGTCAAAGTTGTGCCAAACAGGGATATTTTAGGATAATGTGAAGACATATATAGGCTTTCACTTTGATTTACGATGCCTTGATTTATGTGTGTCTGTGTGTGTGTGTGTGTGTGTGTGTGCGTGCTATGTTTTACTCATGGAATTCATTTTTCATGCCTCTGCGCCGGCAACAGCCGTGGCTGGAGGCATCATGTTTCCGGGTTGTCCGTCCGACCGTCCGTCCGTCCGTCCCGTTCTCGCGAACGCGATATCTCAGGAACGCCTCGGGGGAATTTCTTCAAATTTGGCACACACGTCCACTTGGACTCGAGGACGAGCTGATTGGATTTTGGTGGTCAAAGGTCAAGGTCACTGTCACCTCACCTCCGCCCCATTCTCCTGAATGCGATATGATATTCATACATGTATTCATATTTTTTCTCTTTTTGAAATGTCTTACACCTTCCACCGGGGGTGTGCGGGATTGATTTGTTTACGTGACATAATCACATTGCGATTGGGGATCCTCACGGGCCAATAAGGTGCAGTATATTGTCTCGACATTTATTGAGCATTAAAACAACTAGAGTGGGGCTGTTTTAAAAGCCCGTCCTGCTCCATTCAGAACCTGCAATAAGCCTTTTTTCTAAGCTTGGCAAAGACATGTATGATTATCCCGCGCACATCTTTTTCTGTTTTTTTCTTTTCATTTCCGCAGATGGAGCTAACCACAAAGCAATCAGCGAGCCACCTCTCTCACCTCCTCTTCAACACACCCACACACACACACACACACACACACACACACACACACACACACACACACACACACACACACACACACTGGGAGCAGAGCAGAGGACGGGCCGGTTATTGGCCACAGTGTAGGAGACTCATCAATCAATCACGGATTAATGGTCAGCCATCTCCGTGAAACACTGCACACACACACACACACACACACGCACACACACACACACAGCCACACACACACACACACACACACACACACACACACACACACACACACACACACACACACACACACACACACACACACACACACACACACACACACACACATTTTAGGCTTAGCTGACATGACTCAGAATCATATCATGGAAGCCATTTCATTAAATAGAAGTGTAACTCAATAGCTGTAATAATTCCGCAAAGAAAGATATGAAAACAAGAGTGCCCCCCACCTTGATGCACAGTGCTTTGAGAGGATTGAACATTGTTCTACAAAGGAGGAATCTTAAAATGAATAGATGAGCAAGTACAGAGAAAAAGGGAAATCCACATTTCCACATTTAAAGGAATGACAATGAAAAAGCGCTGCAACGGCAAATTGTACCAATTGTTTTTTTGGAACTCTTGAAGAAAACCAATCGTATGTGTGCGGCGTTGCAGTGCATTGTGGGTGCCTCTGCACGCTACTCTGAGGATGTTTTCTTCCTCAGTCCCAAACAGAACAACAAAGGGGCGCGTGCAGGAGGAGGACGTGGGGGTGATGGATGATATTGGCATGCAGGCGGGCCATAAGGGGCTCCACAGGGGGTTCGGGGGCTAACGCTGCGCTTCCCAGTCCCTGTTTGCTGTTTGCGAGGCCGCCGAGCCTCTTGATCCCCTTGGTAATCCCCGGCTATTCGTCTGAGCCAGCACCTCCTCTTATTTAGGTCAATCTGACGGGTTTCCATTTTTTTTATTTATTTATTTTTTTTAGGACCCATCCTCATCAACTCCCTTCGACATAACACAAAATACGCCCACACAGCAACAAAGGATTGAGGGCATCGGTGATGGCATATCATGCTAACTTTTGCGGCGCACAAGCAGTACAGCTGATCGGGTTTCAACGGGACTCAAGTTTTTAAACCAATCCCACTTAAACCAGCCAGACTCACTGTTTCAAATTCAGGATTAAGTGGAGAGCGCATGGATGTCATATTATCTGGGCTGTAAGCTGTATGGCTAAAAGTGTCTTGGTAATCCATGTCCGGCTAAGTTTTGTCTCAGCAAATGCTCAACACAAATAAAAACAATCCATTAATCCCATTGTTTGGTTTTAACTATACATGGTAAAACAAAACTCAGTCAAACTAATAATAATAATAACAATAACAATAATAACAATAATATTAATAATAATAATAATAATAATAATAATAATAATAATAACAATAACAATAATAATAATAATAATAATAATAATATATTCAGGGCTGGACAAGCCCAGATTTATGTCTTTTTTTTCCAGACATTTTGCTGAAAAAAACATGATATGCGATTGGTTGAAAAGGACTGTTGTGGATCAAAAATGCCAAAACACAATTTGTTGGAAAACAAATATAGACTTTCAGTTGGCGACGGGACAATCCTGTGTGGTCAACTGACCGCTTTTGTAACAGAAGTAAATTGCTGTGAATGCATCTCATCCAACTGGTCTTGACTATGTTATTGATAGTCAAATTCAATATTTGAAGATAAACATGTTATATATTCTGAGCTAACCAAGATGGCCGATGTTATCATAGTATGTAATTGGTTTGCCTTTTACGCAATAAGTCTGGGAAAGTAAAAAGTGCAGCTGGGCAGCCACATTTGGCATGTTGGTTGCCCAAAGGACAACCACATACGCAAAAACAAGTATGAGTAGTATGCCGAGCAGCCTCCTCCAGGGTACGGTGCAATTTCATGGCTGATTATGACCATGTGCTGTGTTAAAACTGTGTTGTAATTTACGGAAGAAGAATAATCCGCCCACCACCAACAGCACGTTGTTACATAACTAAGTGTTGTCGGATGTGCTGGTGGTGTTATTTATCATCATTTACCCCCCCCTCTAGCTGTTAACAACCACACATTCAGTAATTCCCAAAGTGAACAGTCCACCGGTCACTTATTCAATTTTTGTCTTAGATGAGATAAAAAGAAGAGATCCTTTTGGTCCCCTAGAAGTATCAGGGTACTACAACAGTTTATTTAATCAAAAGCCAAGGTTTGCCACAGTAATTGACAACCGGAAGTGATACAGTCGCAGTCGTTCTCCACTGAAGGCGCCTTTGATTTGCTTAAAGGCTCTTTTCTTTTTAATCATTAGGCACTCAACGGGCTTTATAACTCAATATTTTAAACACATAATTATGCTCACTTCACTTTATACTTTCACTCCCCCAAGGGAGACGAACAAAGTGCTACGTTATCTTCTCACCATCTTATCCTATCCAGCAGAAAAAAGAAAAACACTTTTCAACACATGCACACTGGACTCTAAGTACCAAGATGATGTTTCCTACAGTGCGACAGGACATAACCACCCATATGAAGAGAATTACTGGCCGACAAGTGTCAAGCGGAAAGCGCTGGCCCCGGGGCCCTAACTGCGAAAAGCCAGCGGATGATCTCATGATCTTGACCTCTTCAGCGTAGACGGAGCAGACCCCGCTTCCCGCTGCTTCTTCCGCAGCGTCTAATACATCACAGGCCGTCGCGGAGTCAGCGCTCGGGAACCCAGCCGCCACACTGGACACATTGTTCCAGGGAAAGAAACGGGTGACAACGGTCACGGTTAAAAGAACCGATTCATCATTATCCTCGCCGCGAGGGCTCTCCACTCTTGCGTTTCTTCCCCAAACACACCCGAGTCCTCGAAACAGGCAGATTTGCATAATGGGAGAGAAAATCTGGTGTTTGACTGACAAAGGGGTTGGCTGCCACACATCCCTCGCTGCTGTTAAGCTGCTGTTAGTAGGACGTACCAGCACTCCATTGATGGGGGTGAAATCATCGTGCGGCCATATTGGAGCGCGGTCCTCGTGTAGTGTTGTCGTATTTACATACATCAACCCGAGACGTATTTAGAGCGAGCTCTGAATCCGTGGCGTGTCACCACAGGGCCACATGCAGTTGTATGATGTCTTAACATTAAATTTGCCGCCGTGAATGCGTTTTACTTGTGGCTGTTCCGTGCTCGCTGTTTTTGTGTTTTGAATACATAAGAATAACTAAGCGTGTCCTATTTGCACACAAGAAAAATAGCACGATAGAGATAATTAAAGACGTACAGTAAGCTTGTGTTTGATGTTTAATCTATAACCAAGAATAGACTTAAACTGCCACCCGTCCATACGGAGCTCACTAGTTAACACAGTGCTACTCATAATAATTTAGTGTTTTTTTATGTCCACCATTAAAAAAAAAAATTGACAACGAAATACATAAAAAAAATGTATGCCGAAAATTTTTTACAAAGTCCATGTTCTCAAGGATGTTTTGATGTAAAATGTTTTGTTTAAATCTGAGGAAAAATATTTAAAGATTAAATAAATAAATAAATAAATAAATAAATAAATAAATAAATGGATAAATGATGAATACTAAAACAAAATAAATCAATTCATAAATAGATAAATAAATTCGGGGTCATTAGGATCAAAACAAACGTGCTAATATTGCGTTATCTTTGGTAGCCCTAACTTATTAAATCGCGAAAGATGCATTAAATACATTTTGACAAAGATGATTTTGTGTTCTCAGTACTCATATCAAAGTAAGGTACTTTAACACAATGTTTTTAAAATACAAACACACTTTTAAAATTGGGATTCATCACGATTGACTACGCAAATTCCGGCAATTAATTATTTGAATTGTCTGACAGCTCGAAAATCTATAGAAAACACACTTGACCACCCTTCACCCACTCCTCTCTCACCCCAACACACGCACACAAAACACAGGCACACACCCGCACGGACGCACGCACGCACGCACGCACGCACGCACGCACGCACGCACGCACGCACGCACGCACGCACGCACGCACGCACGCACGCACGCACGCACGCACACACACACACACGCACACACACACACACACACACACACACACACACACACACACACACACACACAGTCCCAAAACACAAATTCACTGCCACTTGACGATGACTATCTGCACTTGTGTGAACCTCGATAAAACTAAGTGGAGTTTCTGTGAGAGGTGACCGTGGCTGACGTCCCACACATGCTGCCTGGGGGACGGTGGAGAAAGAATTTTAAGCAACAACAGTGCAACACGCAGGTGTGACGCCGAGGGGACGGTTTGTTTCTGCACCGACCTTTTTAATCTCTTGAAAAGAAGGCAAAGAGAAGAGCAACCGCATTGCCAACTGCGACCGGAGAAAGTCTATTATGACTCCCTCGCTGTAGAGGGCAGCAATAGCAGAACGCGATATTGACTGCCGCTCAGCTGGACTCTGGAGCAATTCCATTCTGAGCTTGAGGTTTTTCCACGGTAAGCTCTTATATACAGTACAGTATAATATTTATTACCAACATCATTTATAACTCCAAAACGCAATGGAGGACAATCCCTGCACTAGATCCCGACACAAAGCCTTCGCTCCGTAACCAACCGCTTCTTATGTGTGCTTTGCGTCTGAGATTCAACACAGAAAATGATGTTGACACTCGCAGCACAGAAAGGGGTGGTGACACATTCCAACGCACAAAACGGCACCAAAGAAACAGCGCCGCACAAAAGGTCTCAGACGAGAGCAGGCCTTAACACATGTGCGTGTACTTTAACCGAGAGACAACAGAGCCCCTTTGGTGTAAAAATAGAACGGCTGCGAGCTTTGACGCTGTTGCACGGCGTCAGAAAATCGTACTTTGGATTTGAGAATGTAACCTGTGTTTGTCAGCTTTGGCAAGAGGCTGGGAAATGTAATCACCCTCACAGCCTTGTTTTTAAAATAAAGAAATGTTGTTGTTTTTTTTTTTTTCTGAATGACGCGGGCAGATGGCGCTGAACGTTGGCCTGTTCCGCTGCAGATCCGATTTGCTGTTGTGGAGGCCTTGAACAAGGCAAAGAATATCCACCAAACAAATACATTATATTTCAAAGAAGCATTTCATTCATGCACTGACAATAGTCAAATATCCAAAATCTGGTTTTGGGGATATAATGTGTGTGGTACAGAACTGAAACATTGGTATGGTTATGAATTAAATTTCGATGCAAAGAGCCCATTCCAATAATAATGCTGGTACCAATACCAATACCAAATACAAGTAATAACATAAATGTTCCTAAAGATCAATCTGCCAAGAAATCTCCAGGTCCTGCAGTACTACATACTCTCCTGGGCACATCAATGCAACTGCCAATGACAATCATGGGTACTGTTGTTTTTTGGTGACTTTTCAGCTGCCGAAGTGGCAAACAAAATCAACAAAGTAAAAAAACATGAATTCAAGGGTAAAGACCTCTAGTAAAGTTTCAACATAAAGTACACGAGATTCTCCAGTGATTCTGTGTTGTGGGACTTGAAGTGAAGGTGATGACTGCTGATTCAAATAACTGATGGGGAAACCAATAGCGACCGGAAGTCCTATCTATTTTCAAACTACAGGGGGAAGGCTAGTTGTTTCAGAATTGACCGAATTAAAACAAATCAAGAGCGCCATGTCAGAATCCAGGCAAGGCCGCGCTAAAAAAGGTTGCAATTACAACTCACTGGTGAAGAGTTTCACAACATAGTGTACTGAGCCATGATGTTTAGCTGTCACAAATATAATTTATCGTAACCTTAAATAGCGAAAACTCTGCCACTGTCTGGCCGGTTCATTTCTGTTGCAGCAAGCAAATACGTTGATTCCTTTGGTTGCAGCGGACAGTTCGGTAAAGGTCTGGCCCTTTCGGGTAACTCTGTGCAACATATGACAAACATTATTGACTGGAGGCATCAACAACATATCAGTGGACTGTGCATGTCAAGGGCTGTGAATGGGTCAATAGGTCAATAATATTGACGCACAATATGCATGTTAATGGGATAAATCAGTTTTTTTACGGTCCTGTTATTGAAACCTGCTCCACTACAGGGAGTGACGCAAAAATGGAGTCAAGAAAAAAAAAAAAGAAAAGCACTTCAGCAAATGATAATTGTTACATCACTCTCCTTTGAGGCTGGCTGCAGAGGCAATGAGGATCATGAAACAGATGGAGGTTTTCTGAGCAGAACCACCATCCATCAAAGTCTCAGTGGGTTGTTTTTTCTTGTTTACGGTTTTGTTTTTTTTTAAGGATAAGCTGTGATGTTAGCGTCGGTCCCCCCCGTCATCAGGAAACAGCCTAGCAAACTTGAACAGACAACGTTACGGACGCTGTCCAAACAATGGCAGTAATTTACAAGGGGAGAACGTCAGACGGATGAAGAGTCGTGTTCTTCAAACCAAAACCTACGTTCAGCTCTTTGTCCAGCATATTTCAAGGTAAACATTTTGACCTTCCCATAATGGACAGACTCCCTCTTTCTACGCACAAGCACGAAAGAGATGCGTCATGGCTAATTAACTTGGGCTAAGATAGCTCTCGTCATTTTATCATGTCAAACAGATAGACAAAGAGATCCCAAAAAAGCCTGTGAGGAGTGCCAGGGCCCAGCGATCGCCACGCTAGTTCACAGGCTCCCACCAGCTTTTCCAATCTGACATGACAGCCTCTGTGGGGAACTCTGGCTGGGTTGCTGGAGTTGTGTGCCTGGCTGCCAGCCTGCCAGGAGGTGAAGAGCGCTGGCGAGGCCTCTTACGTTGACTAATTAAAGTCGAAACAAGTGCATGGATAAATGCAGATGGGGATTGCAACTCATGGGTTGGCTCTGGCTCTAAATGCCGGACGCTATGCAGAGTCAGAGCCTCCATGGCTTCAATCGTCAAGCCACGTTTAGAAGTGGGCACGGGTAAGACAGGGACAGCACTTGAAGCAGAGAGAGTGACAGGGAGAGGTTCCTGAAAATGTGCAAAAATCAAATGAGCTTTCTTTCCTATCTTCTAACATGTAGGCAACCATATGTATTTACATGTGAATCATATTATATGTTTGGGACAATATAAAATATTTGAGCCAATATTGTATACCCACAGCCATACTAGCAACCATTCCAGCCATACTGGCAACCAGACTAGCCCTACTGACAACCATACTGGCAACCAGACTAGCCCTACTGACAACCATACTGGCAACCAGACTAGCCATACTACCAACCATATTAACAACCATTCCAGCCGGCAAAACACATTCTTGGGTTTTTTCCAGATTCGTGTTCCTTTGTGAGTTTTTTATCTCTCAATGTATTTTCAAAACAGAGTTTGATTTATATATAGTAGAAAAAATTTAAACCGTCAAGTTAAATATTACCGTTAGATTACATGGGGAAACGCAGTTCACTCACCCGAGACGCTGAATAGCACTGAACAAAACCGATCGATCGTTTCCTTTAAAGCGACCGTCCAGGTGAGGATCATTTCTCCATATTCCATGTGGTGTGAAGTCACAATATGAAACCGTTTTGATAGAGTTCAACCTTAAAATTTTACTACTTTTACACACACACACAGAGACTTCGTTGTGGAGGGGTCGTGTACCAACGTGTACCATCGAAGAAGAAATGCTGACGTCACTTCCGTCAACGAGGCTCCTTCGGTTTCACTTGTCTGTGAAAACTTCCATCTCCGTGTCGTTATGGATTACGAGAAGCAGGTGGAGGAAGATCAAAATCATATCGTGGACCTTAATGTGACCAGTGCGATAGATCCAAGTCAGCGTAAGCAGCGCGTACTGGACTTCATTTTCCGTGATGATAATCAGTTCTCCGACAGCAACGCCGAGAAGGACAGCGATGCTGAATCTGATACTAAACTGGACTTGGAGAACATCTCAAACAGTGGATTTCAAACTTAATGTGACGATGAAACGGAATATTTTCAGGAACCACCAGAGGAGACCGACGACACGCCCGTTGTAGTTACAACGGAAGAAGTTGATGACGCGATGAAGTATGTTGAGGTTGGTGATGCAGATTATGAACAAGTAGCAATGGACAGGATGCTCAAGCTTACCTGCAAATGTAGCCAGGGGCGAAAAGAAAATGAAAAGAGGCCCCAAACAGGCTCTCAGAGTGAAGCTGGGGTAGGGTTGAGGTTAGCCAACATAATAACTCCAAGAACGTAGAAGATATTTGGCATACGCACATTTATATTCTGTGCATAAAATCACATTTGGCATATTCTGTCTATACTGTATGTTTCAATTGATTAATTTGGTATAGTTGGACCTTATGACAGTTGTCTGCACAGCAAAGCACCAATTTTACCACGACATATAAAAATGAACTTGGCCAAATAAATAGATTCTGATTGTGATTCAGATATTGAATCTTCTCAAAGAGAGCTGTAAGGTGTTTTATATTTTATGGATGTTTTAATATATGAACTTAAACCTTTGTACATTTACATTTTATTTCCATCACTAATGTGCAGCCTTTATTTTTTGAGTGATGCAAAGTTAGAAATCATAGTTTAACGTAGTGACAGCATTGACAATCCAAAGTGTACAGTTTGAAATTAGCATGCGATTCATGACATATTATAGGGGACCTGTTTTAAAGCGTACTCAAACATCTGCTGAAACAAATTTGCAGAAGACTGAGTAAACCATACGACTAAATGAACATAAAGCTGTGCACATAACTGGTGCGCGACCAAAATCCGAAATGCACAGTCAAAATGGTTTCAGTGCGCACCAACTACCAAAGTGGTGATGATAAATGAGAAATTGTGCAGACTGCCGACATCTTTCACTTTGACTACAGCGGAACGTCTGCTCTGGTTGCTGTTTATCTTGCACGAGTTCCACTTCTGATGAAAGGTTCGACTCTTTTTTTGAAATTTGGTCTTTCTTGACCAGTCACAGTAAAAAGAGTAGTTCGATTTGATTCAGTTGGTTTAATGAACGGTGAGCGAAGGAACTCAAGAGTTATATCTGAGTTGTGAACAGCAATCTCACAGAATTATTTAATTCTGTCAAAATGGTTTATATTGATGGAATGCAGTGTGGGAGTGATACCAGAAGATTTGTTGCGAACAGATCGTTGCCAGACTGGCATCACTAAGTTCCGTGCGGCTGCAGATACAGCAGAATCAAATTGAATGTCAGTTATTTTTATTCTCGTGAAATTGGTTTACCCTGATGTCATATGTAATATCTTGGTAAAAGAAAGTAAACGGAGAAGAAAAAAAATGTAAAAGAAAGTAAATATTTATATAAAAATTCAATTGTTTATTTCCTGATCCTTTGAATTGTCTTGCATTTAGGCAGTGAACCACTATGGATGACTGTACTCAGGATGTAGGAATCACAATGGCCTCAAGATGTCCTGGAAAATTACTTTCACATTCACTAAATGGAATTGTCATAGAATACCAATTAGGAAACAGAAGTAAATATTAAATATTATATATATATCGTATTTCCATATTTAAAAGTGACCGGGGCCTCTTTTTTTTATCTCAACTGCAGAGGCTTTTATTGGCAGCAGGCTGATATTAGAGGTAGGCTTTTATATCTAAAAACTCTCTTCGAATTTTAAATTGGAACTTCCGTCTGGGTGCCATGCTCCTCAAGATAAATACATCTTAAATAAAAACACACTCTGTTTTTATCTGAAGAAAATGTTTACTTCTATTTTCTATTTGAAATGTATCAGCACCATGCACTTTCTTTTTTTCTTCAGAGCCACAGGAGCCGACGCACAGTGGACCGGGAATCGCTCTCTCTCCATTACGGAATCCGCTGTCCTTCAGGACAAGGCAGAAGGTCCCTTAGTTGGGTGTAAAATTTTTGTTTCATACAAGTAGAAACAAATTAAATCAAATAGATCTCAAATGACAACATAGGAAAACCAACACAGGAACCGGGCGCCGTGTGCGTGCTGTCTGGAGGAGAAAGAAAAACCTCCACTGCAATTCTCTGATTTTGGTTTAGGTTTAACACAATGACTAATCATAGTTGAAAAAGTGTAATAAGTAATACGTGTTGAAAATAGCATGATTATATTGTTGAATTTATTAATTTAAAGTGGTGCAAATGTACATTATGCTTAACTGGCATGCACATTATATAACAGACACTGCGAGTTCATCCCTCCTTGGTTTTTTACCCGATCTGTCTTTGTGGCAGGCCCTTATTTGTTTGTGTTGACGACATGCCAAGTATGTATTAGAGGCCGGGTTTTTATTTGACTACCAGTTTATATTTGAGGAAATACGCTATATATACAAATACAACCAATATTAAGAAGCCTACACCTATTATTTATCTTCTTTGTGTATCTTGATTTGTGTGTTCATATATATATATATATATATATATACTGTATCTATATATATATAAATAATTAACTAATTAATTAATGAATTTATTATAATTAATAAATTATTTATTTATTTAATTAATGTATTTATTCATTTGCTGCATAAAGGGTGAGTACCAAACAACATCCCCAGGGGCTCCCCTGAGGACCAGACCAAAAAATATATGTGCACTCCTGAACATAAAACATATCGCCTGCACTTGGAAGTGGAATCAAGGACCTGTTCACTCTAGGTCGCTCGCATTCATAAAAACAACAGCTCAGCCAGTGAATGGGTCTGAACTTAAAGCTAAATAAAAGGACGATGGCCTCAAAGTGCCTGCTATCTCTTCTGGGCCCTCTCATCTCAACGAGTAGGGGGCGATATTACAAAAGCTCAAGCGGGAAAAGCCTGCTTTATAATAAGCTCATTAAACTATATGGAGCCTCATTTACCCCCAACAAGAGCCGCTAACTACCCGCTGCAGAAACACGCACGAGTCCATAAACCTTTATTGGTACCTGCCACTGCAACGCCCCCCCCGACCCCCCACCCCGGCCATTAATTGTTGAAGTGGGCTGCGTGGATTCATCACTTAAGTGCAATCTAACCTTGTTAAGGGAGATGAGCACGACGAGAGGGTAACGCCTGTTCTCTGAACAACGACTTCCGCAATTTGTTTCATTTACTGTTTCAGCGTTGGGCGATAAACCCCTTTGTGCTACGTTGGAGCTGTTTACGCACATTCATCAGGTTCAATTCCCTGAGGCCCGGGTCTACTTTGCGTCCCGTGAAGCCCTTTTCAATATTAATACAAGTGTGCTAATGGTGCCAGCCGCCATGAAGGAAGGGAAGGAGAGTGAGCTCTGAATGGATGGCAGAAAGGGACCCCGCTCGGAGTGATCAATACCCTTCTGTATTGGGTCGGTTTCATTGTTTCATTTATCGTGCTGTACTTTCAGATCAATGGCCATGAATACATTATGCTCGCTCCACCTTTTCACTTGATTGTTTTTTAATGCTTAATGTAACAGGGCGCTCACGTACACACACATACAGACATACGCACACAGGCATGAACACACTGATTCGGTGACTCTCTCTCGTTCATACACACACACGCACATACACATTCAAATTAAAAAGCACATAATTAAAATAATTTTCAATCCCCACTAACGTCTTCCTCCATTGAAACAACATGGCAACACAAATGCCAGGTCCACTCAACTAAATTTGAAGTGTTATATTGGCCGATCTTGGGCTATTGCGCTGGCCAACACCCAACGCCTTAATCGAACAGATTGTAATATGTTTTGTCATTTTTCCTCCACTCTGGATTATCTGAGATCATAATTCCTCAGATCAAGGCTCCACCCAGCACGGCGATTAAAATAACGGATACATATACTTCAGCAGTATCTCACAGGGGGCGGTGCCATTATACTGTATATCAGCACAGCTGTCAGGCTGTTATAGGGGCAAGGTCCCATGCCTGAAGCTAATAAAGTGGAAGGATGCATGTATAACTCTTTCATCCAATCGTCTTGACCGGAACTAACCGCAGGTTTGGTTTTCAGGACAATATCGTCAGTAGGAATTTGTTTAAAAGTGTCACGACTCTTCTCTCCCTGCTCTCAGGCCACCGGCTGGCATTTAGAATTGAGGATTGTTTTACTTTTTCCCTTTGTGTGTGTGTGTGTGTGTGTGTGTGAGTGATTTGTGTGTCTGCTGTGAAGCCTTCCATCTTTCACGGCCGACTCTGATGTTGATTTATGGCCCTCCAGGTCTTTGTGGCTTACAAACCGTGGGGACAGTTTTAACTGGCATGCTTCTGACATGCCCCCCCGTTCGTATCGCTTACGCCAGTGTTTTCCAACCCTTTTTCTGCCACAACCACACTTTTTAAAATGAAATGAAAAAAAGAAATGTGCTTATTATTATCAAGGCTACCAATAGTTAGTCATGCAAGAATCACAAATGATTCATTCATAGCAAACAAATCAACTGAATATGACTTACAAACTGTGAGTACATTTAAGTTTAGGGGAATTTTTTGTTTTTATAATTTATATTGAATTTGACGGATTTACACTTTGCATTCCGAGAATGGAACGCCTCTTTTTCCTGAGCGGGCCCTCAAGAACAGAATCCCAAAAAAATAGTTTAACCTTTCAGTGCTAATAGTCCTCACTTTCACTGTGAAACTGAAGCTTGTGCTGATGAACACAGAGCTGCTATTCAGGCTAGGACCAATGACTTGGATGAATTAATAGGAAGGTAATTAGAGGCCTCAGAAGAAAATGTTGATTGTTTTATGTGTTTGTCAACGGACTTTGGAAAAAAGAAAACAATTATTTTGCGGGAACCTCTTTTGTTGAAGCGGTCAGACCTAACCGTCCAGAAAATCCACACGCCACCACGGACCCACCACCGCACCACACCATGGCCACCCACCAATCTAGAAGCGCTAACACCACCACAAATAATTAAGGATACAATTCAGTGTAATTGCGTAATTTAGTGGTCGTATTGTCAGAACAATTTGGCCATAGAGAAGTGATTCAATTAATACCTCACGGGTCATTACCCATTTTCCTCCTCTGGCCAGCGGGAATGGCGGTGCTGAAGGTACAAAAAGGCTAGCGGAGCGGGGGATAATGCAATTTGATTTCACAGACATTAGGAGGGAGACGGCGAGAGAGAGGGAGAGACCGAGAGGGAGAGACCAAGAGAGAGAGAGACAGAGAGAGAGTTTGTCTAATTGTCTCCTTCTCTGTCTTCCCCTGTTGCAATTTTGCTGTATACCTCTGTGAGTATTTGGCAACGGCAGAGTACACAAAGGACAAGAGGTGAGTGGGGGAGGGCAAAGCGTATTATCAACACTCAGCCTTGGCTTCATAACAGTCAAATAAGATGGAATGGGGATGGAAATCCCCCATTACAAGCTGAAATACCTCACCCCAAAACCCCAAAAAGTGGAAGTCAGAGCCAACAGCTGTTGTGTTGTATATTTCCTCTTAACATGCCACAGTGATGATGATGTCGGGGCTGAGTGTGTTTTAAACTGCGACGGAGAAGCATGACGCGACACTGGGCCAGCTGGGAGGCCATTACACCCTCACTACACCAGGACAGATTGTCACACTGAGAAGTGCAACCAACAGCTGCACCAGTGAGGAGAAGAAGGGAAATTAGGTAACAAGGAATGAAATAAAAATTGTATATACACATATATGTGACCCACCACAGCAAAAACCGACTTGTCGCACATTTCTAAAATCGCCAGGAGTGGCCAAATAGGAAAAAACCTTTCCAGAAGGAAAATTACTTTTTTCCAGATTTGTGTTGATTTGTTTTTTTTTTGTTTTTTTTTATCTCTCAACGTTTTTTCAAAACAAAGTTTGATTTATAAATAGTAGATAAATGTTAAATCGTCTAGTATATTCCCATTAGATTACATGGGGAAACACAGTTAACCAACCAAGACGCTGAACAGTGTGAATGCCGATCGATCGTTTCCTTTAAAGTAACTGTCCGGGTGAAGATCATTCCTCCATATTCCATGTAATGTGAAGTAACAATGTGAAACTGTTTTGAATGAGTTCAAACTTTAAATCCTAGCTGTTTTATACACACCTGGATACATTGTTGTGTAGGCAGCCTAACATGAAAAGAAGAAAAGCCAACATCCGTAAACAAGATGAGGAGCCTTCGGTTTCATGTGTCTGTGAAACTTTCATCTCTGTGTTGTTATGGATTACGAAAAGCAGGTGGCGGAAGCTTTAAATCATATCGTGGACCTTAATATGACCTGTGTGATAGATCCAAGTCAGTGTAAGCAGCGCGTACTGGACTTCATTTTCCGCGATGATAGTCAGTTCTCTGACAGCGACGCCGAGAAGGACAGCGATGCTGCATCCGATACCGGCATTATCCTGGACAGTGGATTCTAACCTGAATGAGACAATAAATTGGAACATTTTCAAGAACCACCGGAGGAGACCGACGATACGCCCTTTGTTGTTGTTACAACAGAAGAAGTTGATGATGTGATGAAGTCCGTTGAGGTTGGTGATGCAGATTATGGACAAGTAATAATGGACAGGATTCTTAAGTTTATCTGCAAATGTGGCCAGGGGCATAAGAAAATGAAAAGAGGCCCCAAACAGGCTCTCAGAGTGTAGCTGGGGTTGGGTTGGGGTTAGCTTGCATAATAACTCCAAGAATTCTGAAGATATTTGGCATACGCACATTTTTATATTAAATGACACACCGAGGTCAATATACAAAGACTAATATTATTGACAGACTTTACATTCTCCTCAATAATTCCACTTTGATAAAACATTTTATAAACGTATATTCTCACTGTTAAATAAAAGCTTTTTTAAAACAAAGATGTCGTGTGTTGATGACGCTGTTCAACATTCCTTCAAAACACAAGAACAATGCAGATATTGCCCATTCAGCAGGGTGTCAAGAGGCCATATGGCAAGTAGCCATGTGCCTGTGTTGGTCCTCCAACCCATGTGCATTCTGGGAGCTGGCTGAATGAAGCCAAGTGCTGGGAAAACTCTGAGGGTGATTATTTAAGAAACACAGTTTGCCACACCCTCGTCATTAACAAGCCATAGGTTTAAAAATATTTAATATAACAAGTGACACCTTGTTTTAAAGCCCTGATTCTCCACCTTGAAATGACGTGAAAAAAAGTCAAAACGGCACCAGAAGTACCTGAAATCTGCGGTGGGTCACATACAGTATATATCCTATACCTATCCATTCATCCATCTAGCATGGTTACAGTTGTTCCAACCTGTTTACTGTTTAAGCATGAACAGAAATGCAGTAACGCACACAAATACACACACACACACACACACACACACACACACATATATATGTAAGAATTGTTAATAAAATAATACTTACATTTACGTTTTAACCTCAATGCATTGCATTGAGCAATTTCCAAAAATGTTTTTACATCCATGCACTGTTGGTCTAAAGTAGGGGGAAAAATACAGAACAGAAATACACTCCTTGTTCACTTAAATTACATCTCTCCTCCACATCTTTCTGTGATCTCTGGTGCATTTTAGAGGAGGAAAAAAATTCTATTTTTGGCATTCAGGGTTTAGCATTCCAGCGAGAAGTATTTGAAATACAATTAGAGCCGGGTCAGACTCTGGGCTCAGTTCACTTGGGACAGTTGGGCAAATGCTTGAATTTTCAGGCCCGCTGAAAGATCCAATTGAACTCCTCAGCTTTAATGGTACTCTACACTTCCATCTCCGCAGCACATCCTAGGGGTCCTGTTGGAGCAACCATGATGAAAAGCAAAGTAATTATTTCAACAGGGCAGAAGGAAAATGAAACATCACAAAGCCTGCTTAATTACCAAGCGGCTGGAAAATCCAAAGCTCTGCTCAGGGCTCCAGCTGGCCGGGCTCCGGGCAGTTTTCTGGGGTCTGTAGCTGGTTTGACCATGGTGTGCCATGGCCGCTAAAAGGAACTGTCACCCTATCAGTGGACATTTTAACTTGCCGTGGGTTTTGTTGGGGCTAGGACCCGGTGGCCTTTGCCTTGTCCCTGTAGTACACCGACCGACCGAACCGAACAGCTGCCGATGGGCTCGCGGACGGCCGAGGCATCACTGTTTCCCTTCTGTCAACCTCGGCGATCCCCCTCTCTATTCGCTGCCCCCATAGCTGGCTATGGGGGCAGCAATTTGTATCTGGCTGCATCTTAACCGAGCGAAAAATTGAACGTCAAAACCTTTTGGAATTTGTTTTTAACCTCCAAAGGACCCTTTTCCTCTTTCCACCTACTCACAGTTGACCGCCAGCCGCGCCGCCGCGCCTGTCGTCCTGTTAAATCGTCCACCCTCCTCTTGGCTATCCTAGTTGGCCAGAGAACCCTCATCGCTCCCTTTTCTTTCCCCTTCTCTTCCCCTCCATCCTTCCTGCCTCTTGGCGGGACATGGTTCCTGCTGATGTCTGCGGTCTTGGCCACAGCGAGACACGGTTCAGCCATTGGATCAGATGGGGGACTGATCGATAGTCTGCAGGGCGGCCGTCTGATGTTTACCAAAGCACGAGACATTCATCTATGCAGGGGAGCCGCCACTGTGCCATGTTTCCAAAGCCAAAAAAAAAAAAAAGAAAAAGGAAAAAGCGAGCTGTTCTTTTTGGGATCTGCTGGCTCGAGTATGCGACGCTAACAGATCATTTGAAATGCAGAGAGATGTTTTCATCTTAATTATGTATTTAGTTGCAGCAGGAAATGCATAATGTGTGCCGTTAGGAGGAAAATGTGATTCAAATGTATTTACCGCCTTTAACCAAACTAAAAAAATAAAATAAATAAAATACTTGTAGAAAGGAAGTGATTTGCATGTGGATTACATGCGCTCATTTCAGTCACAAGGCTTTGATCCTGAATGTGTAAGACTGCTGGTGAAGATTCCTTTTCAGTGACAAAGGGGATTAATCACATTACATCATCACTCCTCATTTAAGTATCACAACCACTCAATATCAGGGAAAATATATATATATGTATATATATATACATATATATATTTTATTTTTTTAATTTGAGTGTGTATTTCGTGTATTTTTTATATACACTGTATATACAGTATATAGACTGTATATATATGTATATACTCTGTAATGTCAAATATCATGTCAAGTTACAGCGGGAGAGAAGGGTACAGTAAAATATTGGAGAATCCTGGGGGGAATTTGAGGGTTGACAGGTATGTGCCCTTATGCACACACAATAGGCAGATAGACAGATTCTGTCAGACAGAGCCAAAAGCTTCATACTGTAGGTGATAATGTGTGGCTCACAGCGCCTACGATAGGCCAACAACAGCCTTGACAACGACACATTGAGTGATTGACACACATACAGAATGTACATACAGACACGTTGATACACATACAGAGAACTCAATCAGTGTTGAATTCAGACGTGCAGTGCATTATTTATGTTTCTTTGATTGGGTGCGGTAATGAGTGGGACAGGACATGGTAAATGTCTATGTAAGCGGTGAAAACAAGTTTAACAATATTATTAGTGTAATTATTATTATAATTGTGCTGAAAACCGGGATCATTTGGGAGTGAATGTTGAAAACTGGGACATTTTAGTGTTTTACATATATGTTGGGCTTGAGTTTGCCATGTTATGATTTGAGCACATGTTTTTTTATGCTTAATGCAATTCCTTTGATGGTGTCTGGACAATATTTGTCATTGTTTTCAGTTCAGTTCTAAATATCTATATATCTATCTATCTATATACTGTATACTGCTACAGTAGATAGATAGATAGATAGATAGATAGATAGATAGATAGATAGATAGATAGATAGATAGATAGATAGATAGATAGATAGATAGATAACCTAGATAAAAATAGAACATTTTAGACTGCTGTTTAAATAAATATATCTATATACAGCTAAGTGGCTACTGAGATTGAACAATGTGTGTGTGTGTGTGTGTGTGTGTGTGTGTGTGTGTGTGTTTATATATATAGGGATATTCGGCTTTCGAGTGAAATTTCAGGATGAACCTAAAATGCACTATAACCTTTACAGGTGAACTTAATTTGACCTTCTCTAAACTTTTGAATGCACATGTCCAACTGTTCAATGTTTCAGTACTTTTGCACAACTTGCTGTTCTCTAACAAGACGCTGAACGGAAAAATTCACAACAGGTGTTTGAACCATGAATCGACCACTACATTTCCTGGTTCAATTAGAATTGGTATTTAAACAGTCCTCTCCATGCTGTTCACATTTTGACATCATGAGACCAAGACGACACCTAACAACAGATCAACAGTACCTCGCCATTGTGAGGCTTCAAACAGGATGTTCTCAGAGGGAAGTGGCCACTGAGCTTAGAGCGTCACAGAGTGTCATCAGCAGCTTGCAACAGAGATACAGAGACTGGAAGAGTCACAGAAAGGCATAGAAGTGGACGTCCTTTGGCCACATCCCACACTGATGAGCGCTTCATTGTGAACCGTGCCCTGCGGAACCAGATGATGAATGCCACTCAACTCCAGGCACATTTAAGGGAGGTGAGAGGCACCAAGTGTCACGTCAGACCATTCAAAAGCGTTTCCATCAGCGTGGTCTGCGTGCTAGACGACCTGCAAGGGTACCTGACCACACCACCAGGCACAGGCATCATCCTCTTGCACGGATCAGGCAGCGCTGACGCTGGACGAGGGACCAGTGGCCTCAGTGCTGTTCTCTGATGAAAGTTGATTGACGTTGAGCAGAAATGATGGCCGCCAACGATGTTGGAGACGTCAAGGAGAGCGCTACGCATCAGCCACTGTTGTCACCAGATGAGCCTTTGGTGGTGGTGGTGTTACAGTGTGGGCAGGTGTGTCTGGTCAATACAGAACTGCCCTACACTTTGTGAATGGTACAGTGACAAGCCCATACTACCTGAATAACATCATTAATCTAGTCATTGTGCCCCTGCATGAACAACACAGGCCTCATTTCATCTTCATGGACGACAATGTTCCAGCTCATGGAGGTGGCATCATTAGGGAACGGCTGCTGGAGACTGGGGCACCTCAAATGGAGTGGCCTGCACTTTCTCCAGACCTGAATCCCATAGAACATCTATGGGATCAGCTGAGTCACCGTGTAGAGGCTCGTAACTCTGTACCCCAGAACCTCAATGACCTGAGGGCCGCCCTTCAAGAAGAGTGGGGGGCCAGGCCTCAGCAGACAATAAGTCGACTTGTGAACAGCATGAGACGTCGTTGTCAAGCTGTAATTGATGCTCAAGGGCACATGACAAGTTATTAAGATATTTACATTTTTTGTTGTGGTAAACCCACCACTGTTGTTGGCTTTTGTTTCAATAAATTGTTTGACATGATGAAATCACCATTGCATGCTTCTACTTAAATGCTCTACTTTCATGATATTATATCACTGTAGCGTGAACGTTTTACATTTTCCATAAATTTCACCCGAAAGCCAAATATCCTTAACTTCTTGTTGTTTTTTTTTACCCCCATTGCAAACATTTACATTTTTCTCTTAAATTTTTTATGTTATATATATATATTTTATATATTATATAAAATATAAATACAGAAAATATAGACAATTATTTATATATTTTATATTTTAAGTTTTTTGTTTTGGTAATGTAAAAATAAAAGATAAAGCCCTTTGAACTAAAATGAATTGAGAGAGAGAGAGAGAGAGGGGAGGACAGCAGACACACAGGGCAGAGGACGGATGGACACAGTAAAACATCCATAACCCAGATAGCGCAGAGAGCATCGTATCTGTTACTCTGACCCGTGTAATCACAGAGTTTGGGAGACAGATAACCAAGATAAAACAGGACGGGAACGAGGGAGCGCCCTGTGATAAACAAACATGTGGAGAAGAATCGGGCTGAGTGGCTTCTGCTCCCCTACTTACTCACTCACTCACTCGCGCGCCCCCAAAAAACGCCATGTCGTATTAAGCCGCAGAGGTTTACGGGATTTTTTTCTGGGGGTAAGTACACGGCGACATGAGCTGTAACTCTAAGTAAGGCCATCTCTCTCTCACTCTCTCCCTCTCTTCTCTTTCATTGTCTTTGCCCTCGGAAGAGCAAATGCTTGTAAATATGAATAATCTAAAACGAACGAGCGTAACAGCGTATGACCCTCCAGCACGTTAATGCTCACGCAGCGCTGGCTCTTAACGCCACGGCTTGGGATGAGAGGTTAAAAAAAGAGGTTATGAGGAGGATTGGAGAGGGTGGAAGGGGACTTGGGTTTTCTGTCAGCCATTCCTACACTTACTCAGTTCGATGACGAGGCAAGACCTGATGGTTCGCCAACGGTCCGTTGGCAGTGAACGACTCGTTCGTAGCACAACGACTCGTTCATGAGTCGTTCAGCGTGAACGGCTCGTTTGCCACAAACGCCTCTTTTAAACGACTTGGGGCTTTGGGGGTCACTCCTCGGAAAAGGAGATCATTCGCAATCACTGATAGCCGGACACGCAGGCTTTCGCTGAGACCCGGCTCTCGAGTCAATGGAAAGTAGTCGCGTAGCCACGCCCGCACCTGCAGCCCCACAGCCCGACCAGCTCAGTGAGAGATGACAGTAATGACGGAGGAAGCCGTCGAGCCAAATCTCCAAAAAGAGCCCAACTTTTCATCCCTAGTTCCTGCTACGTTCTAGTGTGGCGGATGGACCGCCCCGGCTTGCCTTTCGTGAATGTGTTGTGTGTGTAGGAGAGGGGGTGAATGAATGAGTCGTGTTGGGTGGTGTATTCATGCGAGGCGTGACCCGGCCTTTTTATTTTGCGGCAGACAAAAGGCAATCATTTTTTTAGCACCAGGGCGGATTAGCAGGGCTTAACAGGACTTTTATCACTCTCCCATAATGTGCTGCATGGTATTAGTATAATGCGAAAAATTATTAGACGGCCTTTATCTCCAAATCGCACGGGGCAACTCTGCAAATATTAATGATAGCCGTCCGAAATGTGTCCCATCTACACCCGAGCTTAGATTTGATCTCATAGATAGGAAAGGGGAAAAAAAAAAACCCATATACATATTTATCGTCAGCGAGTCAAAACAGAATAATTTAGCATTTGGGAGAGCCATTAACCCTCATAATGTGGCAGCATCCAGCCGGGCTCCAGCTGTGCTGCTGTCCACGCCTCTCACTTTGTTTCCTGCGTTAAGTAAAAAAACAAAAAGAAAAAAAACAACAGGACACTCAAAACATCAGGGCGTGAAACGCGGCACAAAAAAAAGAAAACACAGGCGACCCTCTCCTTCTGGGATGCTGCCTGTTCTTTCCTCACTGTGAACTGTGTGACCCCAACGGCGCCGGAGCAACAAGCGACAAAAGGCCACTCATTGTTTTTTGTTTTGGTTTTCGCAAGAAATGCACAGAAAGAGGCTCTCCGCTCTCCGAGAGGACATTCCTCTCGGAGAGCGGAGAGCCTCTTTCTGCCGAGTGGAAAGGTCACCGCAAATAATTATCTTTCTATCCGCCCCAGAGATGCTTTGAATTGAATTCTGAACGAATGCTGATTCTGTACCTCCTCCTCTCCCACAGATTCCTGAAGCTTATAGCTTTCATTAGCGGCTGCACTGTCTGCTGTGTGTATGTGTGTGTGAGAGACAGTGTGTGTGTGTGTGCGTGTGTGTGTGTGTGTGTCTGTGTGTGTGTGGGTATGAGAGAGTGTGTGTGTGTGAGATGGTGTGTGTAAGGGTGTGAGAGCAAGTGTGTGTGTGTGTATGTGTGTGTGTGTGTGTGTGTGTGTGTGTGTGTGTGTGTGTGTGTGTGTGTGTGGTGGCCACTTCATTTCTCTTTGTCTCCCCCTTTTGCTCATTTCTTTTTTTCTTCTTCTTCTTCTTATCCTCCTCTCTGGATCCATCTGTCCTTCCTTCCTTTCTCCTCCTCGGCCAGCCAGCACGCTGACTTCTTCCGCTTGTATCTCTCTTCCTCACATCCCTCCTTCTCATTCTCCCCTGGCTTTTCTCTCCCCCTCTCTCGCTCTCTCCCTCTCTCTCTCTCTCTCTCTCCGTATTTTCCATCCATTTCTGGGATATAAGTGCGTTCTCTCTCGGGCTTATCAGCGGCAAGCTCATTTGAGCGTGAAGCTGGCTCTTTTCATGGGAATGTAATAAAATATTGAGGCGCGGGTTTCCACACCCTGCTTCAGCCCCAGACGCTCAATGGACGCCCGTACCAACGGCAGCGGGCACCTATATGGATATCGAAAAAAAAAAAAAACAGAAATGATTCCGCACCTTTCATCCAAAGTGGGGATTACTATTTATTTTTGCTATCTTTCTGTTGCACATCTTTAAAGTGTCTGTCAGTCCATAAAGCATGTGGGGGAAGAAACAATGAAGCTACAGCCTGGTTTGGAGTATACAACTGTATACATACATATATTCCGTATGTATATATATATACATATATACATCTACATATATACATATCCATATACATATACATCTATATCCATATACATAAATATACACATATATATACCGGATATACACATATATATATATGTACAGATACATAAATATACATATATATATATATATATATATATGATAATATCAAAGCATTACATTTAATATGTAAGGATTTTCCTAGATCATTTACTCAGGCACTTACAGTTGCTTCTATCGCTCTGATCTCCAAGCTAAAACACTCCACCTGCTCTCGATGGAACCGTTTTCTTGGCGGCGTAGCCGGGCACTATTTGTACAGTCGGCGGTGGAACACTTATTCCCCTGCTCTCCCCTGTGTGTCTGTGTGTCTGGGTCTCCGGTGTCAACTCTCCAAGCTCTCTACAGCACCAGCACCTGCCGGAAGCTCACCCCTCGTTTTCTCTTTCTGGAGATGGCGTAACGCTGTTGACACCTTCGGCCAAAGCGACCATTCCGGATGCTGATTGTGCCCCGGGCTCTCGCAAAGCCCTTCCCAGTGCAGCGGGCAGTAAGATAAGTGGCCAGAGATATATTTGCATCTGACATGGAGAGCTTGACACAACACACCTAATCAGCCACTGATTGTATTCTCCTATGCCGGTTCCCAAACTGTATTAGCCGCACCCGGGGCAGTCTGCGACGTTCTGCCTCTAAAGTGGACGCGCACTTGATGGCACATTGACCGTGCTGTACAAGCGGTGCTCCATTGATTCGTGTTCAACACAGATTCACTGGAAGGCGGCAGGAGGAGAATTCCACTACCTTTCAAGAGTCTATACAACAACTGAAATCGAGACCATAAACAGACAGTGAGATTTCAATTTCTACACATTGATTCCAGTTACAGCATAATGCTGTAGCATGATGAATGAGGACTAATAGCGAAGAGTTTTTTTTTTTACCTCAGACCTTGTATACAATTGACATATGCGAGGGTCCATGGTCACTGGTCCCGGAAGTCATTTAAGTCAATGGAGGAGCATCAAAGCCCCCTTTTGGACAACACATCCATTGAAAAGGGAGTGGCGGACTTATGTGTTACCTGAAATTACCAATACGACAAGACCGACAAGAATTCAAACACGATTCACATATAAACACAATGTGATTTATAGCAGTCTCTACTAGTGCCGGAAGAGCCACAAAGCCAAAGCAGGAGTCTAAAGATTTTGGATAAGTGACATGTATGGAAGAATTGTGTACAAGGAAATTACACGCTTGCCTTCCAAACAATGTGGCTCCCTTAGAGAAGAGGAAATGGACGTAGAACACCTACTGCTTTTTGTCCACCCCCGCCAGTTAAGACTCAAAGCAAGGCGTGGTGCCTCTGCAGTCCTGAGAGCAACACGCTTCATCACCTTGTAGGACAACATGTAGCTATGTGGAAAAAAAAACAAACCACATGACACTAAAAGCTTCTATTTTCATGTGGATTAATAAAAAAAAAAAAAAAGACCCTTTAGTTTTCCATATTCCTTTTGGGGGGTTTGAGAGAGTGAAGTAGCCGGCGGGAAGCGGGGCGATAGAGGAAAGGAGGCTTTGACAGGGAATATAATTACATCCATTCAATTTACTTATCAACGCACATTGCCCGCAGAAATCACAACACCATAGGTTATGATTGAACAGAGACGCAGGATTAAAGATCACAATCATTCCATTTTTTTTTTTTTTTTTAACTAACAGCTATGAGGCACGCACGCACGCACGCGCACACACATTCGGGAGACTGGGTGACAGTAAATCCATTCCTCGTTCCCAAACAGCCATTTTCAAAATTGGGATGAGTGTGTGCATGTGTGTGCATAGGACGAGGCTTGTCCTCTGGTTTTAGTCCTTCTTGTGCCATTGAATGTAGAAATGAAAGTCAGGGACAACGAAAACAACACACACACACACACGCACGCACGCGCACACACACACACACACACGCGCACGCACACACACACACACACACACACACACACACACACATACTGGAACTTAGCATTCTGGCAAGATAAACAGAGAAAGAAAAAAACGGAGACATCATGAAAAAAAGAAGGGAAACCGCCACAACAACAACGGCAGTGAGGATTAGCCCCCAAATGGATCCACATCATATCTGGATTTTTGGTGTCGGAGAATAAAAAAAGCAAAATACAACAGACAGACACGGCCAAAACACAGGACTGCACATGTTTATCAGCTCTAAAGAAGGAGAGATAACAGCAGGTGGGTGGAAGGGCGGGTGGGGCGGGTGGGGTGGGTGGAGGGAATGTGAGATAGAGGAAGAGAGAGAGAGAGAGAGGGAGCGAGAGACAGAGAGAGAGAGAGAGAGAGAGAGAGAGAGCGATAAGGAAGGCAGAGAGAGAAGGAGGGAGAACAAGCTAAAAAACATGTAAACTTTAAAAGTGCTTGTGCTCGCGGAGGACGAGAAAGTCTCGCAAACAAAGTTATCGACGGCGGCGTGACGAAGGAAGAGACGAGCGGGAAAAGAAAGCGCGGCACGCCCTGCCGCTGGAGAGATCAGCGGCAGACGGAGGGATGCTAAATGGAGTGAGGCAGGCTTTACAGTATGGATCAGGTGATTGATTAGCGTCACTCTGGTGGTATCACGGCGGGATGGATGGGCGAGGGGTCGGCGGCCATTTGGTAGTCAAATGGAGCATGATGGACGCGGCGGAGTGAGGGATGTATCGATACTGTCAGGGAGGAGGAAAGGAAGTCAAATTCAATCGAGGTGGGAATCGGAACCGGGCACGCCTGTCTGCCGTGACCGTTAAAACGGATAACACCTATGGTGGAAGAGGCACTCGGAATTACTGAAGTAAAAGTACATACAGTATACCCCAACGAAACATGACAAGGTGAAAGTACCACTTTGACTTTTGTTTCCAGTAAAATAAGTTCTGCAAGTTCTTCTACTTAACTGCAGCTAAAGTATTAAAAGTGAACATCCTCGTCATATCCTGTGCCCCGTCTTCTACACAAAGTAGCCAACTACGTGTGAATGGCCTTCACACCGTCCCCGCTTGGGCCGTTTCAGTCGAACCATGGTGCGTTGACTTTGTGAGCGCGACTCTTCGGAGAGGCGAGAACGCCAAAACTCTGGTGTGGATCAAACAATCGAACCTTCGGTCCTCCCGAAAAGACGGGACTCGGTCCGGTTCCAAGTCAACCAGGGTTCGGCTTGGTACATGTGAGAAGGTAATCGGACTTAATACAGGAGCTTATATAGGAAGCAAACGAAAAAACAGTGCATTGTGGGTCGAAAAACGGATGTTGACATTTGTGTTTCCACTGTTTTGATTTGGTCGGAGCTCCAAATCATCATACGATCACAATACGCCGCTGTTGTGCCATTGTTGTCCGCAACAATGTGATTTTGTGACCGTGAGGGTGACTTTCCCCCATTCATGTTTTTCTTTTCTTTTTCTGGATGACGCGCTGAAACGATCCCTCCGCACCACCCCAGTGGAGTTACGAGGCTTCCTGTTAGAACCGAGGTATATCCCACTACAGAACTGACACGGATCCCGCACGACTGCAATGATTCAAATGAATGAAAAGCCGAGCGGCTCTACGGACACACGGGACTCCACCCGCCGAACAGACCGGCGCTTGCGAGTAAAGATTCCCAACCACTTGGAGAATGGATGTGTGAACGCGGCGTTATATCACTGCGTAAAGACTAAAAAAATAAAACGTCAGCGCGCCTGGTCATTGTTACTGTACGGAGTCGAACAGCTGTCCCTACCGTTTTCATTCCCAGCGCTGCGCGGACATTTGGAGTGCTGCTTGTGTTATTGCTTTTAAGTGTTTGTGATTCACGCTGTTACGAGGCGAAGACGGCAGCGGGCGCGCGCGGCAAAGCGCAAGCGCTGATCGAATGAATTCTTCCCTCTGAAATTTTCTGTCCGATAGATGAACGACCTGTGCGACCACGCGTCATTTGTGTTCAAATATTGGTTCGCTCAACACAGGACCCTTGGGCACACTAGCCGGACATAATGAAACGTACTCTTGAATCTGACCAAATCCAGGGAACTATCGGAGTGAAAGTGCCTGTGTCAGCATGGTTGCGAGTATGACTGTGGATATCACATATTAATATCGATGGATATTCTGTACAGGATGAATAAATACGTATACAATTGATGAAACGTAATAACTAAATGACCACAGTGTCTACAATGTCATTACAGTATTATTAGTTTAGCAGTAAACTGTGCAGAGGCCATCAGAAGGCGTGGCGTGGTGGTGTCTGGAGCTCCCCTCACATTAAGGCCACGCAGCTCGACCTCCACATGAGCGGCGGAGACAAGCCGTACACACAGCAGCAGCTCCTCAGCTTATTCAGCGCATGCCGCAGCGCATGTCAGGGCCTCCAAATCATTAGTTACACACACACACACACACACACACACACACACACACACACACACACACACACACACACACACACACACACACACACACACACACACACACACACACACACACACACACACACACACACACACAGACACACACACCAGGCTTTCTATTAGAAGAAAATGGTGGCGGTCCACATGTCCTGGAAGATTTCAATGCCTGGACAAATGGGAGAAATTCCTGTCAATGTTTTCTATGTTCATTTAGCTTAAAATCAACTGATAGGCAGGCTATATAAAGAATGACATCATCAAGGCATGTCGATTTATATATATTTTTTGAAAAGTCGGCTACTTTTGCCTATACATTATATTCCAAATCAAGTTCCGTCAATAGACACGCATAACGCTATTTGAAAAAAAAAATACATAATATGCTACCCTAACTACGTTCGTCAGGGCAACACGTAAACACAAAGACTTTCCTTCAGTCCTAGACCTACATATTCTCAGATAAAATAAAACCTAATCAAAATGAGTGTAACTTGGAAACAAACAAAATAAAAATACATGTAGGCCATTCGTAATGTTAGTAAGTGAATAAGAAGTAACGAGTGCACCTGCTTTAATTAACATCACACTTAAATACAATTTTGATCAACTCAAAAACAAAATATGAGGATACAAGTCAGCCTGAACCAAAATAAATAATAACCTTTGTGGTGTTGCCCATCATCGTCAGCACTTCTTGCTGACATATTTTACGCAATGAATATTTGCCATCTGCTTTGGGTCAAATTTAAATATCCCCCCTTAAAAATTAAAAACTATGGACGTATGTGGCCCTTCTCCGAGTTGTATTTTTGGGGGTGGCTGGAGGTGAAAAGTCAGCTTTAGATCATCCAAATTGATTGGCTTTCCATTGTCACTTGCTAATGCTTCTATCTATGAATTAACAAATCTGCAGTCTGACTTTATCGAAATGAGCAAACCTATTTTATTTCGACATTGATGAAAAAAACATGGTGATAATTGTCGTAATTGTTTAATCGCCCAGCACTTATTCAAATTGTGCTTCCCGGAAATTATTTTAAACGGACATTATGAGAGATTTAAACAGACACACACACACTGCCTCGTAAGGATTTCCTTATAACTCAACATTTTCGGTGAACAACTTTAAATGTAAAAAAAACCTACTCTCAGACAAATATTTGAAGTTTTAACTAAATTTATGACTGAAAATTTGAAAAACAGACAAGTGCAGCAGTGGCCTAAATACGCAACGGAGAGGGAGTAATCGATCCACTATCGTTATCCACCCTGTGTGTCAGCTCCTTAGAGCAGAGGTTCCCAACCACCGGGCCACGCACTATCTACGGTAGTTTGCCACTTGATCGTTTTTCAGAAGCAATCTCCTATCTGCGGAGCGGCTCCCGCGGTGGTGTGGGTTGTTCTTGTACGTAGATAGTTAGATAATAGTTATTGTATTTATTGTACTGTGTTTCCTAATTGAATGAAACAAAAAGAGCCCTGTGGAAAACAGGGAGACTTTCTCAGTCACTCTCTAGATAGATAAATAGTGTAGATAGATAGATAGATAGATAGATAGATAGATAGATAGATAGATAGATAGATAGATAGATAGATAGATAGATAGATAGATAGATAGATAGATAGATAGATAGATAGATAGATAGATAGATAGATAGATAGATAGATAGATAGATAGATAGATAGATAGATAGATAGATAGATAGATAGATAAACAGACAGACAGACAGACAGACAGACAGACAGACAGACAGACAGACAGACAGACAGACAGACAGACAGACAGACAGACAGACAGACAGACAGACAGACAGACAGACAGACAGACAGACAGACAGACAGATAGATAGATAGATAGATAGATAGATAGATAGATAGATAGATAGATAGATAGATAAACCAGGCAATGATGTTGCCTGTCAGGATGCTCTCTACTGTGGAGCGGTGGAGAGCATCCTAAAAGGCCACATCGCTGCCTGGTTTGGGAACTGTACTGCTCAGGACAGGCAGGCCCTGCAGAGGGTGGTGCGTTCAGATGAACGTACCACTGGAACTACCCTCCCCTCCCTGCAGGACTTATACACCAGGAGGTGTAGTAGCAGAGCGGAAGACGGATCATGAAGGATCCTCATCACCCCAACAACGGACTGTTCCAGCTGCTGTAGTCGTTAGTGCCTCCACAGTCACACAGCGAGAACAGAGAGAGTGAGACAGAGTTTTTTCCCGCAAGCCATAAGGACTGTCACCGCCAAACTCACCAGGGGTCCTTACAAAAAGCACTGAGACACTCACACAGGCCCCACTGCCTTCTGTACTGTATGTAGCATACTGTACTGTACTGTACTGTACTGCATGCTGTATTACTGTTGTGGGTTACTGCATACTGCGCTGTATTGCTGTTCTGTTCAGTGTTACTGGTTGCTGTGTGGTACTGTTGTATACTGTACTCATTATCTCCATACTCACTTTATTCACATGCACTTTACTGCAAATATCTGTATATACAAATAGCCTATACCATATACATAACTCTATTCCCTTCTATTTTGTATCCCCACTTTGTATTATCCTTTTGAGTCTTATTTTATATTATTTTATTTTCCAATTAATTTTATTTAATATTATTCTGTTTACTAACTGCATTTGATTTTAGGAATCAGTTAGTTTCAGTTAGTTAGCTATGTAGGAATTAGGTTAGCTATTGTGTTCAGTTTAGAACTTATAGTGCATAATCTCCGAGTGCGTTGCAAAGACATTTCACTGCATATTTGTGTGAAAGTATGTATATGTATGTAAAAAATAATGCTCTTGAATCTTGAATCTTGAGATAGATGGATGGATGGATGGATGGATGGATGGATGGATGGATGGATGGATGGATGGATAGACCTATCATAATAATTAAATTAATTATAGATGCATTGAATTGATGCAACTGCTTGTTTTGTTTCAGTGCAGTTTAGTATTTAACCACAACCTCCCAAACAACCCGCCCAAAAAGGCTGACTCCAGTCGATTGGGAGAGCAGGTCCAATAGGCAATCTGGACGGGCAGATTGTTGGAGTGGGGTGATTCTGCCAGCCCCTCACCCCTCCCTCCCCACGCCACGCTGGCAGACCACACTCCGGCTCCAACTCCCCAAAATGGCACACGCTCTGATTCAGAGGCGGGGATTCATCTAACAAAAATGAATATCATTATCATCTGCTCTCCTGATACAGGGCAGATTAAAATACACTTGTACATTGTTTTTTGTTGTTGTTTTCAAATTTAAGAGTCAAGAGATTTGAATTAAAAACCCCAAGGAGAAGAGGGCTGGAAGAGGACTCCATCCAGCTGTGCTCTTTGTTTACACGACATTGAGGTACCAGGGGTCTTGTTAGTCTTTTACTGAACATAAGTTTTTGTTTTTCCAATCTCAATAATTGCCATCCTCCGCCTCTCTCATTTTTTAAATTATAATAATTAAAAAAAAAAAAAAAAAGGGGGGGTCTTACATTCCCCAAAAGGCGGAAGACGCAGCTGAAACTGGGTTTTTACTCGTAATTGACATCAGTTATTCCACGGACAGACAATAGCATCGGGCCAAGGCCATGTGCAGTGTAACATAAATAGCAATAAATACAGGTCTTTTTTTCACCGGGACTTTGTTGGTTAATCACCACTCTGTGAATCTCTCTCTCTCTCTCTCTCTCTCTCTCTCTCACGCTCTACCTCTCGGGCGTCTGTGATCATCTCCCCTCCCTCCCCAGTCTGTCGTACTCTTTCTCTCTCCATCTGGCTCGTCGCCTACAGACAGGTGACGGGGGTAATCTGGGAGACATTGACAGGGTGTCAGTGGCGCCGGCAAAGCCATTTCAACCCGCCACATTTTTGTTAATGGCACACTCTGGAGGGGAGGAAATGGATGGCCGGGGGGGGGGGGCAGGGGGATTCGGGGGAGGGCGATGGGAGGAAGTGTGTTGACAGGCCCAGGCATGACACAGACAGTAGCTCTCGCGTGGCGCTGACTTGACTCCGGCGACCACTACGGCGGCGAGGCGAGAGATTCTTATTCACAAAATTGACAGCCGCAAATTAGCTCGGATCTTTTGCGTTCTTCCCCAAATCGCACGCGACAACACAACAAAAAAAAGGGAAAAAGATGATGATTACTGTCACTGCCGCTCGGGGAATGGGTGAACTGTTGAGAGCAAAATGGGATGAAAAATATATTTTGCTTTACTAAAATGTATTAAAATGGGGAGTGTTTGTAATATACCACTTGAAAAATGTGAATTTTGCAAAATTTGGAATCAGTCAACAACAAGCTGCTTTGGAATCTTGGAGCTGTGTAACAGAAGGCGCAGGTCACACCAAGTCATTCCATTCCGTGCGACTGGGGATGAGAGCCAGCCACAAGTGTTGAATGCCACAAGTAGAACAATAAAGGTAATATACAATTCCATTTACAAAGGCAGAATCTGCGTTGGTTTCGCAAATACAAATTACAAAATCACCCGAAAATAGAGACAATATTAAAAATCGAAAAATGTGAGCTATCATCTGGAAAATGGTCAGGAGGTATGACGTGTGTGCTGACAAACGAAATACAATTCTATTCCCATGTAGGGTGCTTTAAACCTACTCGAGTGCTAATGGATGCAAGGACATTTTGGTTTATTTTTTGAGCCTTGGTCCCCTGAGGTAGCACAGAGCAGCAGGTACAGCAAAATGAAAGCTACGTCTTAAACGGGACCTATCAGGCTTTTCCTGATTTTCTGTAATATATATAATGTTACAGTGTCGGACGTTCGTATTACACGTGGCCAAAGTGTCAAATAATGATATAAACTAATGACAAAGTAATCGCTGTGAGCGAAACACTCTGAACGCTCGTTTTCAACGGTTCTTTCTACTCTCTGCACGAGCTGACGTCAGCTCGTCACGGTTTTCTTCACGTGGTCATCTGCTCCATCCCATCTGCTGTGTGTTTATCCAAACAATACCAATAAAAATAGTGTTTTTGTGGTAGACGTATTTATTTATTGAATTTTAATTTCAGGGTTTACATGAAACAAAAAAAATCCAGAGTCTCAGAGTCCCGATGTATTCCGGTGCCGTATCTCCCACAAGCTTGGGGCACGGCAACCAAATTCGGGACAAACTTTTGAATTACACCTTGTAGATCTAATATGAGTGAAGATTCAGTAACTGGATTGCTTAGTACTCGCCTCAAATTTGAATCAGTGCACTAAAGAAACAGATATTAGTGCACTGATAAGGTGGAATCAATGAAAGTTACATAATAAATAAAACGGAGCCCGGAGTAAAGCTCCCCATTGGCTCACAAAATCCGTAACTTGTGCTCAAACCCCATTGGTTCAGAACGAGGGGATACGCTGCCCATAAACTACACACACTGAAACAGCCCGTTTTGAAACAGCCTGGGTTAAGAGGCATGGAACACTGGTTCTAATGCATAATCTAAGTGGTATTTTCAACCATAGCACTTTTTGGGGACCTCAGAGACCTATATTAATAATATGTGTAAAAAGAAGCATAATACTGTAGGTCCCCTTTAACCCAGAGACCAGGGGTTCGCCACCTTTTGGTTTTTTTTATAGGGTTAGGGTTAGGGGATATTTTCTTGAACTTTCCCTTTTATTATAATTTTGGAGCCAGCACCACGAAGGTCACCCGTTACAGTTCACATTGAGGTCTATAAGCAACAGATTAAGAGTAAACAAGAACCCTTCTTACCGTGCTTTCAAAACTGACCTTTGCTACGATCCCATATTAGGCGACTGTTTCATGTGAGGATGAGTATCAGATTGGCTACTTTTATGAGAGACAGACAGACGGATAGATTGACAGATGGATAGATGGATAGATGGATAGATGGATAGATAGATAGATGGATAGATGGATAGATACTTTATTGATCCCCATCAGGGGCCCAAGGGGAGCCTCAGTTGTTTTATTTATTTATTTTTGCAGGGGGGTGTTAAGCATGGGAAAGATGCAAATGGTGCCCGATCACTCCCTCTCCATGCCCCCCTCGGATGGCACACTACCTATAGGAAACGCCGGCCCTGACCAGATGCCAACATGACAAGCACTGTAACTCTCTAAGCACTCTCTCTCTCTCTCTCTCCTCTCTCTCTCTCTCTCTCTCTCTCTCTCTCTCTCTCTCTCTCTCTCTCTCTTCTCTCTCTCTCTCTCTCTCTCTCTCTCTCTCTCTCTCTCTCTCTCTCTCTCTCTCTCTCTCTCTCCAAAACGTACTTGCGTTTTTGATCAACGATATCATATTATTTTCGAGGGCTTCAATGCATGATCGGACCGATCATGCATTGAATAAAAATAATAATAATTTTTTTGTATTATTATTATTATTATTATTATTTTTTTTTTTAGATCTGGGGCTATTCAATAAAACATCTGATCTCAAACATCTTTCCACTGTTGGATGTAATGTCAGGCACCTTAGAGGTCCTACGCAGGGGCAGTTAGTTTTTTAATTATTCCCAGGTACGTTTCCGTCCGCCATCACCCCTCACAAGGTCAACTAAAGTAAAAACTGTCATCGGTAGGAAAAAGGCCTTCGCAATCACCGGCTCTCCAGAGCGCAGCACACAATGTGCCATGATTGTTTGATTGTCTTTTCACTCAGGATCCTCTTAAATCACGCGTGTGACGGTGTTTAAACAAGTTTTGTCGCAACTGTGGTAACACTAGCTGCCATTGGCTACGTTCAAAACAAAATGTTGTGTTAAAAAGAAAACCCAGACAGTTTGAGGAAACTACTGCTATTGAAAAAAAAACAAAAAAAAACAATGGTCAGGCTATTTCCCAGAAGACCTCAGTATGAGGGGTGATGTTTGACCTTTGGCGTGCACACTGTGAAGGGAGAGTGAAGGAGCATTGAAATAGTTGTGCACAAGCACACACACACACACACACACACACACACACACACAAACACACACACCCACACATACTATTTCAACTGATTTGTCCACATACAAATGTAATAGATATTAGTGCTCACTAGCTCACCTTATATTTTTTGGTCTCCGCATAGTTCCTACCAGCTCCCTGCAGAGAGTAAAAATTTCACACCAACTGTGTGGGGCTATTAGCAAGGGGGTTTGTGAATTGGACGTTTTTTGCAACGAGGTCCATTTGCATTAGGCCAATTTTCAGCAAATTTATGCATAATACCTAATTTAAAAACGCGCAAATAACACTGGCGCACCAAAGCGCTATTTTCATGGCAGCGCAGTTAGAGGTGCATTTCACTGTTTGAAGGTGCTTGGTGAATTAGACGATTGCTTTTTGTGATACTTGCACAGGTTTGAGTGGCTGCAAAAGCCACACAATCCTTTTGTGAAATCGCCCCAAAGAGTTTTTATATCAAATGCACAGCCTAACACGGGGTCATTATGGACGGTAAAATTATTGTTGCATGGAAAATGACAACTACATCGAAGGCATTAGTAAGAACGTTAAATTAAAGAATGTTAAATTGTTCAGAAGAGTCAACAAATAATGGCAAGACTAGTAAAAAATAGGACAAGAATGGCAAAAATACACTGAATAAAATAAAACACTAGCAGCAGTTCAAGAGAATGTACAAATGAGGAGTAAAGCATATGTATCCTGGTGTTTATAGACAAAGGGGAGAATATGACTGGACAATATAATATATAATATATAATATAGTATATATATATTACATAAAGTGAAGGTGTGGGCGATGAATATGTCAATTAAATTTGTTAAGCATTGAAATTGCAAGTGACCAGAGAATATGTTGAATTGCTGTGTCATCAATTTGATCAATAAGCATGGAATAAAACAATTTATCATGGATCTTTATATCTGATGTATCCCCATGATTAGTATGTATGATGTGTGTTTGATCTTTATGTGTGTAGGCATGAGTGTGTGTGTTGACTTCTCAAAAAAACCATAGCAACCCCTCCACACCCCCTTCCCATATCTTCATACCCATCTTGAACAAGTGGGCACAAAGCGTGATGCCTCTTCCCCCCAGGCATTGTGTTTATTTGTATGTTTGTCTACATTCATTCCTCCTGTTCCTGAGGCTGAGGCTGCAGAGGGTAATTACTGGAGTGGAACGGTGGGAGCAGAAGCCAATTTAAGTTTGGGCTGCAGTGAGGTGTGAGGCGAGAAGCCGGCCCCCCAGAGGCTCCCAGCCCCTCACCTGTTCCATTTTAGAGAGGGAGGCGGGAGATGCAGGACACCACGGGAGAGGAAGGTCGGGGGGGGTGGCGACACACACACATACACACACACACACACACGCACACACACACACACACACACACACACACACACGTTCAGTCCCAGAAATCGATATGATAGATGATAAAATGCAGACAAAACGTGGAAGTGAAAATAATAAAATCACAGCTCCCGTGACATTAAAAAAAAAAAAAAAAAAAAAAAAAAAAAGAACAAATAAATAAATATATAAATAAGTGAATAAGTAAATAAATAAATACATAAATAAATACAAATGGTATAAATGTAATATAGGAATAAAAATAATATATATGTAACAGGACATAATAAACAATCCCCAAACAGGTAGGGACTGCAGAAGACTTCTGGAATTCGGGAGTTTTGGAAATGCTCTACTGTACAGTCTGGATAGTAGAGCCTTTTACCGTCAGGGGCTTCGTAGTTTCAATAAAGCCAAGCAGAGGTGGACAGTGCAGAGAGAAAAGAAGGGAAAGAACAAAAAACTGGCCAGAAGAAGGAAAAAAAGAGGGGGCCGGGTTAACTCCTAACTTGTAAAGACCCTTGACATCCTCCCCCAAGAAGTGCAGACAAGATACTGGAAATTGTGTTCCTCTCCAGGGCCCAGCAGAGCGAGCTGCTAAATACAAATCCTATCTGACAGTAATCTGTAAAATCTGATTCCATCACTATTATGGTACCATTCCATCACCCATGGAGGAGGTGTCATCTTCCTCCCGTCTTTTCTTTGGTCCCCGTTGTCTGACCTTCCTTTTGAGGAAGGATAATATCTCACCATCTGTGCTTTTTCTTACGGTGTAGTGGGATGAAATGGAGGGATTCTTCATAAGATTGAAGGATCTCCACATCAGAGATATGAACATAAAGAGACATGGGGGTTTTTGTCCCTTGCTACTAATACTGCTACTAATAATATCTTGCTACTTTGCTGTAATGGCGTCTGGCCATCTGTTAACAATTGGCCTCAATTGTTTCCAGCTGGAATTCAGCACAGAGATGGGGAAGATCTATGTAAGATCTGAAGATAACTTATGCGGGTTTCACCCTTCCATGCATTTCCATCTCATTCAGCTCCTGGCACCGATTAGGGAAAAAAAATAAAAAAGTTCAAGGCTATTAAAAAGTGATGGATCGAGGGGGATTGCTCGAGTCATCTTTGATCACTTTTATTACAGGTGGAATTCAGTTGTTGTGTTCATAGCAAGCAATTTCTTCTGGGATACCTTCGAGCTAAAACAACGTTTTAATCCATATTAATAATAATTTGAAACACATGGTTTGTCATGCAATTGTTAACAGGTCTACCTTCTGCTTTGGACAAGAGTGGAAATCAGCAAGGAATAACGCCGGGCATCTCTAAATCATGAGGACCGTTGCTCCCTTTAGCCAAAAATAATGCATCGGCCATAGCCTGGTGCCTCGTCTGCCTGTCATTCTGTAAACAATCTCAGAGTCCATTGGGGGGGTGGCAGAGCCTGTTGTTGCCTGGGTTACAGTCTGCTGCAGGAGTTCGGGTCCCACCCGGCTCATTAGAGATGCCGGCGTTGTCCACAGGTCGTCCAGGTGCTTACGAAGTAACCTCTCTACAGCGGAAGGAGCCAGCGGGTAAACTGGAACGCAGCCAGGGCCCACACCTCACGCGTTCCCACTAACAAGAACTAAGGACCTGGCCTCCTCCTCTGGAGGATGCCTCTTCAGCACTCCTCCATCAGCACTAATCATTCTCTGGTATATATATATATATATATATATATATATATATATATATTGTAAATCCTAGCTAGAACCTCCATAGTGAGTCTGTTTCACTTAGTATTGCAAGTATTACCTCGACCAACCCTTGCTTCTAGACGATAGAAAATGACCAGCACATCTTAACAATATCCACTTCCTGCTGTTACTATGTGTCATGTCAGAGCTTCAGGCTCTGTCCAGGAAAAAACGTAAACTTGGAAACGCTCTCCCTCTCTCTCTCTCGCTCTGTCTCTCTCCCTCTCTCCCCCTCCCTCCGTCCCTCCCTCTCCACTTCCTCTGCTCTACGGTTGCAGTACGGCTCCAGACAAGGCCCTCCATCACCCTGACTTAGGTAGGACGGCTGGATCTACGGGCTGCAACTACTGCGTTGGCTCAGAGGTGTTGGAGGGGAGTGTGTGGGGGGGTGAGGTGGTGCGGGGGATGGGGCGGCGGGGGGCAGACACATCTCCCTTTAGATCAATCACATCTCCACCTCGCCGTCCTTGAACCTCCTTCCTCCTCCTCGCTGGCTCTCCGTCTCTCCCCCCTGTCCTATTTAAAGGGAGCGGGCGATGTGGTGGGAAAGTTTAATGATTTGGGGAAGCCGCCGCTATACCTGCAGCCACCGACTACAAGTGTTCTTCTGTAGGCCTGAGTGTCCCAGGTCTGTAGGTACCACAGTCTGTGTGTCTGTCTGCCGGGCTGACTATCTGTCTGTCTGCCCCTCTTTTTACTTACTGTACACTGTATTTGTGTGTGAGAGAGAAATAGAGGGAGAGAGCGAGAGAGAGAGAAGGGGGGGAGTGAGAGACAAAGGAAGACAGGGAGACTTCACATGCACCTTCCACACAGCTGCTGTTCTGACACTTTTGTTTTAAATCCCGCTGTGAACAGATATGTGGATAGATTAATTACACTTGACTAACAGATCACCATTTGTACGTGCATGTGTGTGTACGTGCGTGCGTGAATGGGTTCGTCATTACCTAGGCCGCCACATCAGTGGCAGTGTGTGTGTGTGTGTGTGTGTGTGTGTGTGTGTGTGTGTGTGTGTGTGTGTGTGTGTGTGTGTGTGCACGTGCATGAAAATGAGCGAGGCCTCTGGTGTCAGCAGAATGTCGGCGTCTTGAGTGATCATGACCGTGTCAACACAAAAGTAGCCATAAAGCACGGCTGTCTGCCTCAGCTCCATCAATCCATCCATCCATACATCCATCCATCCATCCATCCACCCATCCACCCATCCATCCACCCATCCATCCTCTGATCTCATGCGCAAGAGTACCAGTGCGTGAAATGTTCATGATGGTGTGACAGCAGATGAATATGATATCGCACACGGGGAAGCTCCTGCTGGGTCGGTGCAGTTAGCATGATGACAGGAAAAGTGTGGTGTGTGGTGTGTGGTGTGTGGTGTGTGGTGTGTGTGGTGTGGTGTGTGGTGTGGTGTGTGTGGTGTGTGTGGTGTGTGGTGTGTGTGGTGTGTGGTGTGTGGTGTGTGGTGTGTGTGGTGTGTGTGGTGTGTGGTGTGTGTGGTGTGTGGTGTGTGTGGTGTGTGTGGTGTGTGTGGTGTGTGGTGTGTGTGGTGTGTGGTGTGTGTGGTGTGTGTGGTGTGTGGTGTGGTGTGTGTGGTGTGTGGTGTGTGGTGTGTGTGGTGTGTGGTGTGTGGTGTGTGTGGTGTGGTGTGTGGTGTGGTGTGTGTGGTGTGTGGTGTGTGTGGTGTGTGGTGTGTGGTGTGGAAAGGGAGGGCGGGGGGGTTACTGAGATATTATGAAAGGGGGGTTATTTAGTTATTATGACGCGTACCTTGATTAGTTTGTGGAGCGGAGCACTTTGTGGCACCATCATCCAATTTGTTATTTATGTCGAGGTTTTGACTCTGGGCTTGTCTCGGTGTAGGGCTGCCCAATAAATTGCATTTTCACCGTCATTGAGATATGAACATGCGCGACAAACACATCGCAATAGGCCGCCTAAAAATGCAATGAATAACAAAAATCATTTGATTAAATAACTCTTTTTTTTTAGTCTGTCCGAGAGAGCGACATCCGCGAATGACTGACTAGTGCACTTGTTCTGCGTAGACCCCGGATGGACATGCAGCTCTCCAGTTGAAAGTGTTCCAAAAGAAAGGAGTGAAGGTGCACTCACGGAACTCAAGAAAACTCAGAAGTGATGCTGCATTCAATGGAACTCAGATAACTGTAATTCATGTTGTTTTCCCCCAGATATATATTTTTTTATTTCAAGGGTTTTTGTCAAGTTAAGAGGAAAGCATTTGAAAGGGAGCAGGGGAAATGAACCTTCTGAAAGTTATAATGTCTTATTTCAATTAATGTTCTGTTTAATTGGTTGGGTATTCATGTGCAATTTGTTCAATAAAAGCATTTTCTAAATAATTCATTGAATTTCTTAATTCAGTGGGCATAGGGAATTCAATGTTTAGGGTCTGTGTAGCAGCTTATCTATTAAAGCAGAAAGACATAGGAACTGTAAAGCTAATATTCACACTTCGATATTTGTTAATTTATCACAAGTCAGATGGCCATCGCAATATTGAACAATTGTATTGTATATATCGCATATTTCCCTCATTCCGTGCAGGCCTAGCGCAGTGTAGACTCCACTGGTGTGTAGTGGTTGTGTCGCACAGGATTTGTGCTGGCAGCTGACAGATAGCAGGAGCCAGATTCTGTGTTCAAACTGGAACTATGAAAAATTTTAACTTGTGTTAGCAGTAATGCTGTTATAAGTGGTCTAGCCCGCAGACAATTACAATTACAGACAATTAATTTGGTCATATGTCATGTTAAATTGTATAATTTGGTTATATGTCATCTTAAATTGTAGTTAGTTATAACATTAATCATAATATATTATTGTCGAAGTATTTGTCATTATGTGGAGTCATAATGACATCAATCACAATAGCTATAATAAATTACACAGTGAAAGTATCCTATATTCATTGTTTTTGTGTTATGAAATAATTGTATTGTCTGTATGTTTTCGTGTTTCAGATGCCAAAGAGAAGCCGGATGTCTAAGACAATAAAGAAGCAGTGGGCAGAACGTCCCCCCTGTGTGCCGTGTGAACTTGGAAAATTTGTAATGTCGGCATGAAACGATGCTGCGTTTCACAGGAACTCAGAAAACTGTAATTCTTGACTAACAGCACTAACCTGAACGCTGTGTATTGCTGCCTGCAGCTATATTTATTATTATAATTATTATTATTATTATTTTATTTTTTATTTTTAGGGGTATAAATGTAATCCAAGGAAAAAAGTTACCACTAAAATTACGTAAGTTCGACTACTATTGTGAATCTCTGTAATTACGTAAAGCTACCTACCAAACTCCAGATGTATTTACATACAACAAGGAAAGTTATAAAAATTGAAATATTTGGTTTAAAGGAAAAAATAAACATATTTTTTTCAAAGAAACTTCACGTATAAACACTTTCCTACAACTAAACTTAGCAGATTTAAATGAAAGACAGAAAGTGTTAAGTGTGGACAAATTCTTCCATTATAATTCTAATGCCAAATTAATGTTAACGTTCCATACTGTAAATGTTGTCTGCATTACAATAAAGATCAGTCATCTATTAAACTGAATTTTACAATTTTAGATTATTAACAGAAAAAATACAATGAAGAAGTAATCACAACTAACATGTATTTATAATATTTATAAAATTAAATGTATTCATCATTATTGTTATGCAAAGTAATTACAACGTTTGTTTTTGTTATTGTTCCAGATGCCAGAAAATACCTGAAAATCTAAGACAATGAAGAAGCCATTGTCCAAAAATCCAGTCGTCAAGGACAGTCACAATATTAAAAAAGAAAACACTATGGCAGTAACTCCACAACGTAACTCCATGATGTTTGTAGTTTAGCAAACTGTGATGCATTTCACAGAAACCCAAAAACTGTAACATGTACCTAAAACAAATAAACTGGACCCTGTGTACCGTTGCCTGGAGCTATATTTATTATTATTATTATTATTATTATTATTACTACGACTAGTAGCAGTAGTATTTAGAAATAAAGAAACTTATGAAACTGCCTCCAGGCAAGCTCTGAAAATAGAACCACCCAGAACCCAACTGTGACTTGACTCCAAAGTATCACTCCACAACGGCAGATGAGGCTTGGAATTAAAAAAACAACAACAAAAAAAACCTCAGTATATATGAACATGAAACCATTGCAATCCCCCAACCAAGAGAGACAAAATTATAGAAATAATGTAAATAATGGTTCAACACAAGTGCTACACAAGTTGTTAATTGATAATTGAGTCAATAGTCCCTTAAGGTATTCCCACTGATCTCAGTGGGCATTTCCACTTCCACCCTGTTAATAGGAACCATGATACATAAACAAACAAAATAAAGGCAGTGAGTGAACATCTGCAAGGCAAATTGAGAAGCGGTGAGAGGATATTTAAATGTGAAGATGTGAGGGGTTAAGGAGGAAAGGATATGGTGTGCGTGTGCGTGTGCGCGTGTGTACACTTTGACTGAAGGGCAGAAGGACCCGAACTTCAAAACGTATTCGTTCTCCTTTCTCAGGCCAGCAAATGGAATGTAACTCATCAGCATTGCAGAGTTCAAGGGTTTTGCATCGACTAAAGAAATAAAAGAATAACTGGACTCACCTATAGACGGTGCGCGTGGGAGAACAATGGGATGAGGAGAGAGGAGAAAAGAGAAATGATCAGATTAGTATATATCTTTTTTATATACAGAGATATATAAATATACAGTATATGTACTGAACGATACGGCTAAAATAAAATAAAGTTTAAGTTTTTTTTACTACTACCAATGAAGAGTCATATGTAAGCATGTCCTATGATTTCATACACATTCTGCACATCACAGGAGCAACAGGAAATATATATATATATATATATATATATATATATATATATATATATATATATATATATATATAGAGCCATGGGTTCAAAGAGCTTAAGTCTATGAAATTAACATTAAATTAACATACAACATCTCAACTCACAACTCTCAATTCAACATATGGAATCTTTATGCAAGGAGGCGAACCGAAGCCTGAGCTGCAGAAGCCGGAGCTCAGCTGGAGCGTGGCTTGTGCGTTATAATCATTTAAAGAAAAGGTGCGCAATATATAATTTAATATTCAATAAAATATGATACATTTTACAATATGTCTACTTGATTTGTCCACTTAGGAGGGCGGAGCAGATGCCGGCAGCTTGTGAGAAGTGCCGGTGCGAACCGGTCCGCGCTCCATAAGAGGAGCTGACGTTATGGATATGATTTTGATTGTGATATCTAATATAACATTTCTATTATAAATATATTTTCATACTATTTTTATTTATACATTGTTACATTGGTAATTGTATTGCCGCTAAAAATGTGCACAATGTCTGCAGGCACTGCCACTTGCATTTCACTGCATACCTGTATGCGTGTGACAAAAGAAAATCTTGAATATGAGTTAAACGGAACACTGAAATGATCACTAGAATTAGGAAAAAAGTCAAATTAGAGAAGAATGTTCAGAGCGGACACAGATGTGGAGGAGAAGAGACACTTGCAGTAGTGTTGAAGTTTGTCTTTTTTCAATGAGCCGGATCATATGGCTCCCAGGCATTTATTTTATCCATGAAATTGTACAAAATATTTTGTTTATATTTATTCCAATACAAAAAATGTACAATTTAAAATGATTTAATGTGAATGGACTCAAAGTTACTTCTTGAAAAACAAGTGTTGTCTTTACAAATGAAGAGTTGATAGGGTTAGGATTAGTGCTGGAAAAAAATTGATATGTATAAATCGAATCAAATTTTCGAATAGTTTCCATTTAAGGCCACGGGCAGAAGTTCCCTGCTTTAATTGCTTTACAGAATAAATGGAAAGCAAAGTTATATTTATCCGAAAAATGATCTGATCCGTGACTAAAAACCGTGATACGATCCGAACCGTGAGTTTTGTGATCCATTGCACCCCTGACAGACAGACAGACAGACAGACAGACAGACAGACAGACAGACAGACAGACAGACAGACAGACAGACAGACAGACAGACAGACAGACAGACAGACAGATAGATAGATAGATAGATAGATAGATAGATAGATAGATAGATAGATAGATAGATAGATAGATAGATAGATAGATAGATAGATAGATAGATAGATAGATAGATAGATAGATAGATAGATAGATAGATAGATAGATAGATAGATAGATAGATAGATAGATAGATAGATAGATAGATAGATAGATAGATAGATAGATAGACAGACAGACAGACAGACAGACAGACAGACAGACAGACAGACAGACAGACAGACAGACAGACAGACAGACAGACAGACAGACAGACAGACAGACAGACAGACAGACAGACAGACAGACAGACAGACAGATAGATAGATAGATAGATAGATAGATAGATAGATAGATAGATAGATAGATAGATAGATAGATAGATAGAAACACCACCGTCTGAGCCACACCACATGTGGTGCAGCTTCATTGTTCACTGAATCTATCTTTCAGTCCGTTCCAAACAGGAATGCAGCCAAGTCCACGGTGGTAAAAAGTTAGATTTCGCTCTACGGAGGTGCACATATTGAGGCGTGGGACTATCTGCTGAATTCTGGCAGTGTGAAATGAACAGTGTACAGAGGACGACTGACAGAAAATACTGCTCACTGGTAATGTCACTGTTGGAATCTGAAAACATTCATGTACAAATTCGGCAAATATGTTCATACTACCCACATTACGTTTGGGTATAAATAGTCTTACATGACAGTGATGGTGCATGAGATATATAGATATATATGACGGATACTTGAAACCCACGGTGTTATTCTGAAAGAATCCTGGATTCCCATTGGCCGAGAGCGGTAATCCAGGTCAGAGACAGCAGCTGACCCGACGGCCCACTGGAGCCACCTGAGCGGGGAGCCGGCGAGGTCCGAATCGATCGCGGCGGTCTCTTAAATCAAATAGTGTTCAAAGCCTCTGCTCCGTGCCGCATGCATTTCTTTATTTTTATTTTTTTTTTTCTCACCTCGGTGAAACGAGTGGTGAGCGAGTGAGGGGGGGGGGGGGGGGGGGGGGGTAGCAGAGAGAGCGGTAGCTGCATGAAGGCTCTGTAGATGCCACGCCGCATAGGTCCCTGGATTTTAACGATTTGTTTTCATCAATATCTTCTTCTTTTTTTTTTTTTTTTTTTTTTTTTTATGGCTGCGCTCAATTAAAATGCATTGTGGGAAAAAGAGAGAGAACCCCGACACATCTGATCTCATACATTGTAGAAATCATTATCAAGGTCACGCAGCCACAGTGAGACATGAGGACAGAATCCAACATCAATACACTGAACAGCATGGCGTTGGGTTGCAAAATGTACAAACAAAATATGTGTTTTTACGTATGGATGATAAAGCTATCTTTCACAATCTGAGGGTAAGTAAGAGACTTCCAACGACTCTCACAATTCATGTGGAAGACCATTTAAAAAGGGGACGCCCTCACTCTTAACATTCTACCGCCCAAGGAAAAACCAAGCACAAAATATAGGCGGTCGTCTGTCACCACGAGCCAGAGTGCAATAACACATTGACAGCCATGCACTCACAGATTGCTTTGTTTTACTAAAATAAAATGGAAGGCACTGATTAGTGTTCCGATGCCGTGTTCTCTCAAAAAAAAAGTATGAAAAACACACTCTTGTTTATCCGCTTATCATTAGATAGTTGAAAAAGGAAAAAGGTTTCTTAGCAAATCCAATAATGTGTATTATTTCACAACGGTGGAAAAAAAGGGGGTCGGGGAAAAAAAAATCATAGCAATTTGCTCGGCAGTAGGAGCGCCTGTTTCAATTTCCAGATACGCTGCCTCCCGCTAAACTGTAGTGGCCGTGGAGCGGCTCAGCGGGCGTGGAACCGAGCGTATCTGACGCTCTGCATTTGATCCATCACCTTGGCTCACCAGTGCAGTGTGAGGGAGCTGGTGGAGTAAAGCCCGTCCTTCTGATGGCCCCATGTCCACTGCCACTCTCAAGGAGATCATACAGAACACAGGTCGCACAATCGTCTGTGCGAGGGAAAATGTACGTAATTGCTGTATTCGATTTATGAACGTCACAGTGCATCTTGCTGTACAAGAGACACCGCTTTACTCTACGGGTGCATCGTCTTTAGGCAAGCCTTTGTCAACGAAAAACTGGAAACAGAAATTTCATATACAGTATATATATACGGAATACTGTGTATATATATATACAGTATATATGATGTAAAATTGCTCATAACTGCACCAAATTGCACAAATATCAGAATACAAATTGTTAATACAGAGATATATTGTTTATTGTTATTTTATTGAGGTTAATTGTACAGTGTACATTTATTCTTGTTTAGATGCATTTTTTTGGTGTATCATTGGGTTCATATCTATCTACCTATCTATCTATCTATTGTTTTCCATCAAAAAACTGGTTGGACATATTAAAGCAACAGAAGGTGCTATGTGTCTATATACCAAATCATTGTTTTTTTAACAAATACTATATTCCTGATGAATAAATGACTTTGTTCCTAATTCCAGGTTTTGTATTGATGCTCTTGAATGGATGTCATTGGGCAAGGGTTTGGGGCTTCATTTATCGAAATACACCCATACAACATGAAAACCACGACATGCAAGGTGTGTGTTGTGTGAGGGGAATGATAAAGGGAATAGATAACCAAAAATAAACAAAAAAAACCCAAAACAAAACAATATTGTATCAAGGGTACATGCTGTTAAAATGACATTATCTTAGTCAAAACATTTGTTATCTGCTACGAGAAAGGAATTGATGAGGATATCAACCAAATATGTGTTTGTAGATGAGGGATTCAAACAGAAATGAGGTGTGTCTAAATGATTAGCAATTGAAAAAACCAACTCTATGTGATTTTAATCGAAATGATTAGCTCTCATTAGGTGAACAAAAATAGAAATAAAGCAAAGATAAATAGTGGATAGTGGTTGCAGCTCTATACTAGAACTATCTCTACCTGACCGTTTTATTTTATTTTTTTGGAAATGATTGATAGTTTTCCATGTTCCCACGTGAAAGTGATATTTCCTTTATCCCCATCCCTTGTTTCTCACGAGAAGTTGATTAGATATTGATTGAACCATCAACTTTCTACTTTTTTTCTGCATTGTAGATAAGGGAAAATATGGTACACTTGCTTTGCGATGGTGTTTCTGTCGCTATGAAAGACTGAAAGACAAAACAAAGAAAACATTGAAAGCATTAAAACGTAAAAAGCTCAAAAACCAAGAAGACGGTCTATCCATCCAAAGGCCCATGAATTGGCTGAAGAGAAGGTCACTTCTAATGAGGCTCGATTCACCATAGCAACAACAGTGTAATCGCATCAGGTGTGCATCAGCCATTGTATTATTGTTTTTTATCTGCAGGTTTATCAAGGTTGAAACCCTCTGTAGTGCCGGGGTTCTCTCTGCGGAGCGTCTGAATCACCCCTGGGGTGGAAGAAAATAGAACCAGCTAATGTCACCTTCATGCTTGCCGCAAAATAACAAAATGGCACAAAATGGAAGAACAAAAACTCCAAAGGTATAATAAATGCTGCAGAAATATCACAACCTCAAGCTTTAATTGAAGACAAATAGCTTTAAAGGCAGGAGGCCATCTCACAGTGACAAACAACACAGACCGAATGCTGATGGTGGAGAGTCCTCTTTGTAGACTTTGTGTGACACCATTATGCAACTGTATGCATCTGTTTAGACCAAAGGAAGAAAATGGAAAATGCATATTTATATACGTATAGATTTATGGATTCTTGGTGTTCGTAAACCCCTGTACTAATTTACTTACTTATACTTATTTTTAGGGTTATGGTTTCAAGTAGACATTCCAAATGACTTGACTATCTGTGTTTGTCATCAATTCGGTGCTAATAATAGCCTTTGTGATGTTTACTTCCGCTTTTAAGCGATGGGACTATTATTAAAAGCGAAAAGCACCCTATAGGTTATCTTCAAATGGCCAGCCCCGGGCAGCCTTTCAAGTATCAGCTCAATTGCACCGCTTGTTTTTTATAGATTGGAGAAGAAAAAAAAACAACAAGGTTTGACCTGCGAGGCGACATGAAACGAGGAGCGTGGCTGCCCTCGGTGTGCGTTATTGGAAGATGATGACATCAGTGATTCCTCGCCTTCAGCGCTTTACTGCGTGTTTATTTTAAAGGGGAAAAAAAAAAACCTGTGACATGAATTCCCCCTGAAGGAAGATGTTCTAAAGGATGAACTGAAGGGCAGATGATGATATGAAGGGTGAAGATTGCATTAGAGGAAAAAGACGGCGTCAACGCAATTTATTCAGAACAGATTTCCCCTGTATCTTAATACTCCGACTGACTTTATGGTTGTCTCACAGCGGTTGCAACGCCAAACAAATCTCGGTGTCTCTGTGCCCACAGGGCACAATGATCTGTGCACAATGATTAATTGTGGTGAAAAATGGGACATTTTAGTGTCTTACAGATATTTGTTTGGACACACAGCTTAAACCGGGACAATCCTGGACAAACCAGGACGTCTGGTCACCATAGTTTGATTCCATGTTTGTAAGTCAACCTAGCATGGTTCATCATAACACTGCCGTGCAGACGCGTATAAATACACTGTGCCCATTAGTTCTCAATCCAGCTCTCCGTTTTTTTCCTGTTGAGGCCAGATTAGGACTATGTTATATCATTGCCCAAAAAGGCGACTGCACAATTTTCTCTGTCCTGGTGTCTCTCAAGGTTCCGTCCTGGGGTCTCTGTTGTTCTTGTTATAAACAAAATCCCTTGGTGTTCTTCTTGTACACTAAATCCCTTGTTGGTGTGATACACTCCCATAACTTCCTTCTCCCAGGACGGGACTATAGACATTCTCCAACCAAAACAAATTGTATTTATTGTAAAATAATTATTCCAATCAAGAGACATACACCTCATGAGGCGTTGCATGATGAATACCGAGAGCACGTGTCTTGCCAAATCAAGTGAAAATAACTGCATACAGATTTGAAAATAGCATCTCAAAATCAATGAGCAAGCCCCGTGTTTCCAAATGTGTGGTACGTCTAACTTTGACAAACATAGTATTTTTAATGACTCAGAAGTCACATGAAATGCACAAACACAAGCACTTTATATTGCAGCCATGCCTGCTTAGAAGCATGCACACCATCCATTGCCAGCTGAGAAACTAGGAAGCATTAAGTGAACACATCCATCTCATGATACATCACAAATAGATATCCAGCTAATTTAAATGTTTGATCATTGCATTGCTCTCACAGCCTGTCTCTCATTTTTTTTTTATCACTAAATCAAATAATCCAATTATGTTAGTTTGAGTAGATGAATCAAAGAATGAAATATCAAATGGACATTTTCATTTTCATTCAATATTTATATACTGTATTATACAAGAGGCAGAGAGGGAGGATTATTTCTATCTGCATCTGAGTTTAATTTCTATCCCTGGCATGTTTTATTTACGCTTTTAAATCACATATTCAATGTAAAACTTTTATTAACGATATAACTGTTTGTCTCTCTTTGAGTTTAGTGGAGTGAACGCTTCCCTCAATCTTCACTGTCAGCGAAATGCATCCATTATTCAGTCCGTCAACTCGGTCATTTTAATTCAAAACTGACCAAGAAACAAACACCAAACAATAAATATTTATTGGTTTGTTAAAAGTACATGCGAGAAACTGCTTGATAGGCCATAATTATAAAAGAAAAAACGTAAAGATGTGCTTTCTTGCTGGTACATTCATTTAGATGGATTACGCTGCTTTTTGGCCCTGGTCAGATGAAATGGCCTCGATAATGAAGACAGACATTTCACACTGGTTGGGCGCACTTCAAGTAACAAAAGCTCCTAACAGAGAACAGTCAGTGAGGTCTCTAAATGATATAAGTACTTCAAAGCACTCCCCTGAATATTACTTACTTTTAATTACACTTACTTTTTAATTACAATTAGACTTTTAATAACTTACTTCAGACATACCTGCTTCATGTAATGTATATTATAAATGATATTCAAAGCTATTATTGGCTGATTAGCTTGGAATTGTAGGTTTTGAAATTACTGCTACACCCTTTCTTTAACTTCATGCTTGGATTCACTCCAATTAAGATGTAAATTTATATGCACACATGGGCCATATTTATATTTAGTGCAGGCTTACATTATAATAAGTGAAATAAGTTAATAGCTGGGAAAATAATCAAACAAATTAAAATAGTTTTGATTATTTTAATTATAAAATCACGTTCCAACAACGGGAAACAAGAACAAGAACAGAAACAAGAAATCCCAAAACGTCCAACCTCCCAAATATTAAATGTGATTATTACGGTAAGTTTTTAAATAATTAATATTTAATAATTATATATAATTTGTATTATCAGAAAAAAGCTTTAGACTTGGATTTGAAACTGAAACGGGCAGTGGATTTTTTTGTTATCTTATTTTTGAAATGAAAGAACAATTTGTGTTCTTAGTAATAATAATAGTCAGTTATAGAGCTGCTAATGTAAACATGCCAGAATGGTCTTCGTTTTCTAAATCATGTACCATTTTACACAATGTTTATCTTTCAGGCCATGTTTTTATATTCATATTTATATTATATATATATATATATATATATATATATATATATATATATATAGATTAATATAGATATAAATATAGATTTATAGATATATATGTGATTTAGACTTTTATATACATATTATCTTCATCTGTATATAGTAGTTAAATGTTTATGAACTAATGTTTATTTTGTTGTCTTTGTTTCAGCTGTATGTCTAGTCCACGTATGTACATTGAGAGGGAAAAAAAAAAAGAGTATATTTCCTTGTATGTACTGTATGTGAACATACTTGGCGAATGAAGCTGATTCTGATTCTGATGGTAATGGATATATGTATATACAATATGATTTCCATATCTGGCTGAGGTTTAGTCCGATCACTAAAGGTCAGTATGTGAAGGTGAGATACACAAATGTAAACTGTTATGTTTACATTATGCCAATATGAAATATGGGTGAATCCACAATTTAAGAAATAACAAAAGCCACAAGCAAGATAGGTTTCGGTTTCGGAGCTTTCCCTCTCTTGTCCCTATGGAATCTCGATGGCTCTGCAGCTCTCCTTAGTTCCCCCGGCGTCTCCAGAAGCTACGACCGGATCAAGATGCAGACCCGCGACATGAAGTGAAATCAGAGTAAAGCCAATGGCGTTAAATTATTTTGTAATTCACACTGTCGAGCAATCAATACAAAATATGAAAAAGTAAGAGACAAGCCCAAACAGGCTCATAAAAGACACTCAAAGACTGAAGAAATGTAACTGTACAGCGGCGAGGGTTGAAGTAAGGTGAGGCAAACTATTTATCGGGACTTTTAGTAGGGAATCACTAGATTCATGAAGGCAATAAGGACAGCCATTATGTTCCCTTCATTTTCCAGTTAACATGACTTACCACCGTGTCAAGGACGAGTAAACGAGGCCCCTGTGCTTCATTAACAGCGATGGAACAGGGAATTGTTTTTTTTTTGCTGTTTTTTTTTCTCGGTTAAGTACAGTGAAGATGACACCAAACAATTTGTGAGCATGGAACCAGGAATCTTCTCATGTTCTTTATGTGTTAATGTTTCAACCCAGTGGACTAGGATTTCATTCTCCTTGGATCATAGATGGTTAAAAATTTGGTTCAAAGTTGGCAAAATTATGATTAGTAGGTACTGTGTAGTGGCCGGCTACATGGCTTTTCCAATGATATTTAGAGAGTGGGGTGGCCGACGGCCAATATATAATGCTGATATCGTGCTGTTTTATGTTTGGCTTTTTTTGCGTTTCATGATTAACAAAAATGTAATAATACAGGTACTTCTCACTTAACGACCGAGTTCCGTTCCTAGGAGCAGGTCGTTAAGTGAATTGGTCGATGAGCGAGGACCTGTGATATTTCACGGTAAGGGGGCGTGGCCATTGCAAAAGCTAGTGTAGTAAATACTGACAGACTGCGGGAACTAGAGAACAGTGATGAAATGAGATGTATACAGTGTATATATAGTGTATATAGTGTATATTGCATATATAATGTCAATAGTATATATAGTGTACAGAGTATATAGCGTGTTTATAGTGTATATTGTATATAAAATGTATATAGTATATATAGTGTATATAGTGTATATTGTATATATAATGTATATAGTATATATAGTGTATAGTATATAAAGGGTGATGTGCAATGAGATCCTTGACGCTGAGAGACCGTGCACACAGGGCTCACGCCGCGGTATTGTACTCAATACAGACTGGTTGGAGAGCTGGTTGTAAGTCCTAACAGTCGTTAAGTGAGGAGTACCTGTACTTACAAATGAGACACAAAATTGCTGAACTTAAATGAACAATTATTTAACACAAACGTTATTGTCTGCACTGTTTCTGCAGTGTACTTATTTTAAATAAAGAAAAGGTATCAACTAAATAAATATACACAGGTAATCTAAGAACTACACATTTTAAAAAGAATGTATAAATTATAAATAAATAATAATAAATTATAAGAAAAATAAATAATAATAAACTCTCATAATAAAGTCTAGTCAGGAAATATACAGTCTCCCCGTTAAACAAGTATTTACATAAAAAAATGCAGTTTTTACTAAATTAAGTCCCATAGCAACGGAAAACAACGGGGAGGACGTGTGTCCCCAGTGTACCGACTGTCGGGACACAGGTTTTTTTCGGAAAGGGATAGTCCCTTCGTTCAGTTGACAATTGATATCTGCCCAAGCCTAGTTGCAAGACAAAATATTGTGGCAACACCACAAATATTCGGGCGCATCTCAATCGCCGCCACCCGGAGCTAAGTGCAGACGATGGTAAGACGCAATCGAAAACAACCAGCCAGCCAACAATCGAAGCAGCTTTGCAAAAATAGGCTCCTGGTGCAAGAGCAACCTTATTTTTGTATCCTTTACAAATGGGTCTAGATAAAGGCAACTCAACTTGATAGCACCTTTGATTTCATACTAACATGCAGCCCAAAGTCCTTCACATAGAAAAATGACAAATATAAATCAACAAGTTAAATTAACAATTAACAACAAACAACAAAGTATTGCAATACGTATCAAGTTAGCAGGACTCAATTTACACACCTAATACTAAATCACAATCACAATATTGGTCTAAAACAATCACAATTTGATTATTTTCCCAAATAGTCAGCTCTAGTGAGGAAAAATAAATAGATCCAAAATAAAAACACAGGAAAATCGCCACAGGAACGCACGCACAAGCACAGCACAGCGCAGCGCTGTGCTGTGCTGTGCGTGCATTCCTGGAGGAGAAAGAAAAAATTTAACTCCAATTATCACGGTAGGTTTATGTTTTGGCTCAAATGCAAAAGTATTTCCGAACAACTCTCTTGCTGTTTTCTTTCAAAACCTGTCGCAAAGGCTCTGCCCTGGCCATCTTTAATGGGGCTATGTGGGCACCGCAGCGCTGTGTGTGTCGCTGTCAGAGAGAAGAGAGAGCAAGGAAGCACTCCTATAACTGGTTTACGGATAGTGCAGAAAATGAGTATATGAAATGTTTCAAATATTCAGAATTGATATGTATAGAAAAATCCATATTTTTGAGGCATCGGTCGATGCCGACTTTCTCAAAATACGCAAATATCGGCTCAATTAATTGGCCAACCGATCAATCGGTGGACCATCAGTATTGTGTTTCCTAAAGAAATTTGTATCATACAGTATATGTAACAGCCTCGCCCGTTCCACTAAGTATGTTTTGCAATATGGAAGTATTGGAGAACGCTAATTTTTCATTTCAAAATGCCATACTTTTACAGACTCAGATTTCCAGACTTTTCGGACCATGTTTGACATATGAGTCAAATAGCTACAGTAGGAGCCACATCGAGATGGCAGCTGGAACATGCTAGGGACCAGGCAGGCCCATGGCTGGGGCATGGCTGACCCATGCAGGGTTACTGACCCTGTCCTTGCTCGGATCTTGCCTGTAATGATATCCCCCTCGATGACGTAATACACGCGCCAGCTGCATTTGTGGAAAAGCAGTTGCAATGCTTTATCTGTCCACCGGTGGACATTTCACACGCACACACACACACGCACACACACACACACACACACACACACACACGCACACACACACACACACACACACACAGGCAGTCTCATCACAGGCACACACACACGACCAGCACCTGCTGTGAACACAACCCCAACACCCCCCTGGTTACATCCTTCTTCTTTCCTCCCTCATTTACAGCCGTAACTACGACAGGAAGAGGCCACGTGCCAAATTGCTGCTCAAGTTTTCCTGAATTTAATTAACTCTGTTTTGTTGATACATGTTGTTGTCCAATGTTTCTATGTTTATGTTTTTCCATGTACATGTTGTTGTTTGGTTCTGTTTATTTTTCTCACCCATGGCGATAACATGGTCAATAGTTTTCCAAAGAAGGGGATTGGTGGCATTTAACCCATCCCTTATGTCGTCCAAAGGACAAAGTTATTGCAGCAGTGCTTGATGAATGAATAAAGAGTTGCATTGCAGGTTGAGAAGTTGAACTCCACTTGCAGACTACCTCTGTCCTAGATGCAATGGCATACAAATACTCTGTGTTGTATGGCCAGCATGCTGACAGCACAGGTAAAAAAAAAATTATTGTCATTGCACAGTATACAAGTACTGAGGCACCGAAATTGCATTTCTCTGCATTTTACCCATCCTAGTAACTGAAGTATCTAGGAGCAGTGGGCTGCCATAGAGCAGTCCCCGGGGAGCAGTTAGGGGGTTAAATGTTTGACTCAAGGACACATCAGCACGCTACCAGGAGGGGCCGGGGATCGAACCGGCAATATTCAGTTTACTAGACGACCCGCTCTCCCTCCATGTGTGGCAGTTTGTTTACTGTAATACTGCATGACACCCTATGAAAGAGACACATGCTAGAATTTGGCCAATCGGTACACCCTATGATAGACACATGATACAGTTTGGCCAATCAGCACACATTACCATTTTTTCACCAAAATTAGCGTGTGCAGGTTTTTTAAATGCGGGTAAACCCGCAAAATTAGCCAATTGACTCCGTTCCAATTCCAGTAGACCGTTCCATGAAAGCCATGTTTACGGTGTGATTGAGAAAGAAAAAATCTAACATTTATTATTACATCATCATCATTAAAAGAAGAAAGAGAAGAAGAAGAAACAGTCTTTATTCATCACGCAACACACCACACTTCACGCAACACACCACACTAAATTATTATAATTATACACATTATTATTATTATTATTATTATTATTATCATTATTATTATTTTAATATTCTTCAATATGCATTTGGGGGAGTCTCCAGGCACACGCACAGGAAATGACTGGGCATAGATGACATAGCAGCTACCTCATCGTGGAGCACAGCCCACAGTGGGCAGAGAGCTGAGTGGGGATGTGAGTGCTCGTCTGTCCGCCTGACCTCGTCTGGCACACAAAAGATTGTTTGGCGGTGGTGTTGACTTTTATGCCTATCGGGCATGTGCAATTTTTTTCCCCAAACATTTTCGTTTAACGTTATGTCCGGAATGTCAACGCGCATTGCGTCGTGCTGGAAAAAGGGTGAAAATAGCGGGTCTACCCGAGTGTCAAGTTTCCATCACTATCGATAGGAGCTGGAGCCGTTAAACACCCGTGACTACTGCAGAGTCATTTGTCCCGGGAATGAAGCTGATTGCAACCTTTCCCATTAAAGACAAAAATCAGAACAGCCATCTAGTAGGCAAATCTGTGGGTGTGCGAATGCGTGGATCCACAACTATTTCTGGCCATCAATGTTTTACGTCAAGTTTGGAAACAGTAGGCGGACATCAAAGGTCACAACCTCTATTTAACCTTTTTATATTGATGCCATGTGAACTTAGCTTGCTAGACAGCAATTTTGTTAAACTTATGTTTCCTTATTAATATTAACATTATTAATTAATTATTAAGTGCATGTGGCATATTGATTTTCTTCATTTCTTACTAACATCGACCTCAGAGATACATATATATATATATATACACATATATATATACACACACACACACACACACACACACACACACACACACACACACACACACACACATATATATATATATATATATATATATATATATTATGCAAGCAGATTGCAATCGGTGTGTACATTATTTTTATTTTTTATACGTTTATTAGGTTAACTAGTTTTATTTCCGTTAGATTACAGGAATAAGAATGAGTAGATTAGAGGGACAGCTCAGGTTGAACAGTTTGGTGGAAAAGTGAGAGAGGCCAGATTGAGATGGTTTGGACACGTGTGTAGGAGAGATGAGAGTTACATTGGGAGAAGGATGCTGAGGATGGAGCTGCCAGGCAAGAGGAAAAGAGGAAGGCCAAAGAGAAGCTTTATGGATGTGGTGAGGGAGGACATGCAGGCGGTTGGTGTAAGGGAGGAAGATGCGCAGAACAGAAGGTGTTGGAGGCAGATGATCTGCTGTGGCGACCCCTAACGGGAGGAGCCAAAAGAAGACGAGGAAGTTTTATTTCCGTTAGGTAAGGTAAAGTAAGCTCGTCATGTACTTTGGGCAACCAAAAAAATTGATTTCAAAACATTTTATTGTCCGTACAGCTCTCATTGTTTAATAGTAGTTTTAAAGAGCAAATCGTGTTGCTTCAAAATAAATACAAAATAAGTTCCATGTCTGGATGTCCTCCTTAAATTGATACCATCATCAGAACAGACACTTTCTGCAAAGCTGCATTCTTAATCATTCAGCTTGTGTTTTTCGTCAGATAACGATAATATAAAATCTTATTTGAAATAAGTGAAATAAGATCAAAATGACAAGAAATATTGGTTTTGTAAACTGTAAACAGTTTTCATTGACTAAAACTATACTAAAATACTTGTGTTGTCTTTGAGACTTAAATGCCCAGAATTTTAGTCAACTAAAACTTGACTTCAAAAAAACAGGACCAGGTTGACAAAATATGATAAAAAATGCTGTAAGTGCACGCTTCCTATTAAATCCACGTTAATCCACTGCTGCGGCTCCACCAGCCGTGCCGCATTTATCTATTTTATTTTTCAACCAGCACGGCCACGCGAGCCTTTTACGTAGAAACCCGAGATAGAATTACAGGGAAATCATTTTGCAACGAGTGCATTTTCGAGTCTACATTTTACCGCATGTTTTATTAGACCTAGAGCTGCTGTTGGTTTGCTGTTTTGCAGGCTGTGACGTTCAGGCGTAGAGGCAGCTCAGTGTAGGGGTTCTTGCCTCGCTTTCGACGACATCAAACTCGCTCTGGCCTGCGCTCTCTCACACGGTGGCAAACATTTTGGCTGCGCTGGCTGCCATCTCCAAACACCATGAAAAACACTCTGCTTGTATGAATTCAGGATTTTATATTTCAGAAAGCAGAATCGGGGCAATAGTCTGGAAACGCAAATATTTTTCCATACTCTCTTTTCTTTTTTTCCGTAGTAATCCAGACCGGGACGTTACTAAAATCTAATTCCATAACGCTCCATACCACGTAGGAAGCCTGACTAAATAAATTAGGATACATTTTCTTAAAAAGGGGGTCAGGGACTTATTGGAAGAAGGAACAGCCATATCCATCATTGAGACATGTTACATGCTCTTCCACAAAAGATCATGGCACCATGGGAGGGCATGGAGCAGATGTTCTGCTGGCTCGGGGTGGGAGTCAGACGACGCTGGTGATCAATCTACCTTGAATTTAAGCAGAGCACCATCCCGACCGTCAAGCCGACCAACATATTCAGTAGGATGTGTTAACATCTCGATGTATAAATGAGAAAACATCAATCATTTTGCACATTAATGCAAATATTTTCTGAGCTGCTACCATAACTGAAAATAATGTTGAGCTTGAACTTGTAGCAACACCATTTTAAAGGGAAATAATTTTTTTAACAGAAAAGTAATTCAATGAAGATTTGTATTCATGTGGAGAACTACTGTATATACCTCACTAGTTATAGTAGATGAGAGTAGTAATACTTATATATAATGATAAAGATACAACAGTGCTAGTGGGGATTCATTGGAAAAATGTTCTTTACTTTATTTAAACGCAACTTAAAATAATTTCAATGTTCATTCACAACTACAACGACTGCTACCACTACTCATAATAATAATATAAAAAAATAATCAGAATCATATGTTGGTGTCGCATTAACACAAAGCCTTGTAGATTTTGACTGAGCCAAACATTGAGGATCCTCATTATAATAATTCCATTGCTAATCGCTGAGAGGGCCTTGGAATCTCTCCAGGGCAGACGGATTTATGAAGATGATTAAAAGTTGGCTCTTCATGTGTCAGAAAGAGAGAATGAACTTGAACAGCGAGCACCATAGGCGTGACATTTCTCCTCATTATCCACAACATGCTCACGGAGAGCATGTTGTATTAGAAAAGAGAGCTGGAGAGAATTAACACAATGAACTACGATCTATAGGATTCACTGAGATGCCTTTGGTGCTATGTATGGTCCACAACCATTTCTTTTTTTTTTTTTTTTTTTAACTTAAACAAAGTTTTAAAAACAGACGTTCAAATGGAATGGTTGGAAAGATTACAAAGTAGGGGAAATGTTTTAGCTATGATCAAGATTCAAGATTCAAGATTTTTATTTGTCACATACATATACATACTTCCATACATATATGCAGTGAAATGTAATCATTATGATTATTATGATTATTAGAATCACACAACACAACTCCATTAGTTTCAATGTCAATTGCACCTTCTTTACATTTTGGCACGCCGACCTTCGTGTGAATAATATCACTATAACCTATTAAGCTAGACCAAAGGAGGAAAAATTAAGAAGCATAATCCAAGACATAAAAGGCGAGTTAAAGCTTAATGAGGCCCGGGCTTTGAGTCGTTTCAGCAGAAATCTTTCAAATAGTCCTGTCCGGACAAGCTAGATGAGGTGGCAAGGTCTTTAACATTGATTAATTACCTGAGACTGAAGTCACCCCTCATGCAATTTGATCCCGTTATTTTGTCTTCCTTGTTGTTTGAAGGTGAAAGCATTAGCTCACAGCCTTAACAATTCTCTTTTTCGTGTCATACTTCAATTATGTATGTATTTGTTTCATTGAATTGTTATTAATTTACTGCGGAAGCCAAAGTGAATCCCCTCAGGTCACACCCCCCCGCCCCAATCAAGATTCATGTCAAAAATAATCTGACTGAGATAAAAGAGTATGAGGGAGCCAGGAGCATTTATGAAGTCTGACTGGATTTATAAGCTCTACAAACACCCTGTTTGGCACGGATCTTTAAACATGTCTTCAGCGGTGCAAAGTCTTGACCAAGACTTTGCTACAGGCGCCAGCCAAAGACTAAGTGTTGAGGGACCTAAATTGCTCTTTATAGAGTTTTACTAAAAGCTGCGATATGTATTTTTAATAACGGGTCATTTCCAGGGTACACGGTGTACTGCGGGAAATGCACCCTTGAACGTCTTGTAAATAAATCAAGGCAAAAAGTACTCGAATTAAACAAGAAGTGGCTCTCATAGAAAAAGTATGAAGCATTTCATTATCCCAAAGCCATCTGGGAGAAAATGTGCCTTTAAGTTTAAAACTATTATAGGAAAAAAAAAGTTTTTTGAAAGTGATCAAAACACAGACATGTATTAA
>NC_137191.1:21231046-21253546 GCF_960531495.2 Zeus faber
GAAGAAATAGCTTCCTCAAACCCGGAGGGATGGCATCCCGGGGCCCCTTTCAATTGAATCTATAGTCCGAAGCGTAAGCGGCGGGGTCTATATTTATTTTCCTTTCGACTTGGCAGCGGAGTGGGAGATGGATATCCACCCAGCATTTTAGAGGCAGGATGTTCCATTCAAAGGCCTTGTTAGGATTGTGATGGAGTGCAATAACAAAAGGTAACCAATGGGGATTCATCACAATCTCAGAACTGTGAGACCGACAGCATTGATTCTGAAATAATCTTTCATAAGCAGAATGGGGGATGAACCCAACCCCACTCAGATGGAGGGGTGGAGGGGAGGGGAAAGGCAGCGACGACACACTCACTGCAGTCGATTAAAGAGTCTCCACGGTGTGTCTTTAAGTTAGGAAAGATGATAAGCTAATTTCCACTATTGTTGAAATCCGAGCTGCGTTACAAATTGACAAACATACAGTATGTTCTATGCTGTGTAGTCATTTTGTGTCGTCAAAAACTGCATTACTGAAAATACAAAATTTACCTCTATTCTATTTTTCTCCAACGATGGTGCCCTCTAAATTTTCCAGTAGGTACCAACTGGTGCTCTGGGTACTCATGTCCTGGTTAATTGGTCAAATATCAACCAATCACATTGAGATCACAATCTCACGATTGGTCCTTTCCGATGTTAGAAAGGTCTACTTGAAAGAGGATTGAACTGTACATTCCCCGTAGAATGAATGAATAATAAATGAATCAGTGGAGCAGGTGGAGAACAACGCAGTGTATACGTGTGAATGTATGAATATGTAAGTGTTTCAGTATATTTTATAATTATTTACATATTTGCTATTGAGTACCCACTTCCTGAAAATCAATGTAAACATCACACTCTCTCTACGCACAGAGTATGACGCTGCCATTAGAAATAGGACGAAGCCTAGAAGTGGAAGAACATTAAATCAATTATAAAATACCAAAAACACAACTTTCTCAAATATGTCAACCTCTGGTGAGAGATAGTTAAAAAGTAGACATAAAAACGACTTGCACCATGCTGCCCCCCCCCCCCCCCCGAAAGCTCAATCTGCAGCAGCAGTGAGGTGGACCGAGCGAGAGACTGCGCGAGCTCTGAGGCAGTGGAGGCAGTCGCTCCCTCTCAGGTCTCTAACCCAGTGGGAGTTGGAGGATGGACAGAAGCTCCCAACTAGTAATTACCTGCGACTCCACGGGGAAACAAAATCATGATTAAAATTGAGGGCAGCCACACCGCAGTGGTGGAAGAAAAAGAGAGTTTCAATCAATGAATGAATGACATGGATGCAAAAACGGTTGTTGTACATTTTAAAGTAGGACTGAATAGTTACTTTCCTGTTATGAATAGTGGAGGCATTTTGTACAGCACACGACAGAAAAACAATATGAATATGTCTTAGGAAAAAAAAATTTGTTAATCTGACACTTCTTTCACAAACACAAAGTTATTGCACATAGTAACAAAAACGTATTTCATGCCTTTTTGTGCCTCACTTAAAAAAAACATAATGCATAACGGTACATACATGTATTATTGGAGGTCTATCCTGCAGGGATGTTCCCCGATTGTTATTGTTCAGATTTTTAATATTTTCTTCTGAACTTTTTAGGCGTGTCTGTCTGGAACAGAACAACCTCAAGCTACGGACTTGGTTGTTAAGTGTCGTTAGAACCAGGATGTCGCCGACATCTCGTGGTTCAAGTTTCATCCGAATCGAGCCACATACGGAGCAGAAAATAGTGAAAAAAAACAACCTAATTTGACCAAAAGTAGCCAAACTTCCGTGCATCACCGACACGGCAGTATTCAAAAACCTTGGATCGGGTGGTGGAACAAGATGAGTTTTAGAGTAAGACGCTTTGTGACCTCAGCATCCAATTTGTTATGACTGTGCAGGGTGTGGAAATGAATGTCCATTCGCGTCATGTGCGATGCAGTGAGATTACAAACTAGGCGTGTATGTGTGTGTTTATGTACCGTCTTACATGGTGGATGCAGAGACCGCCATAGAGAGGGCAGTCTCTAGACAGATAACAGAATACCTGTCAAGAAACAACCTTCTCAATACACTTCAATCTGGCTTCAAAAGTGGTCACGCCACCGAAACAGCCCTGTTGTCTGTGACAGAGGCCTTAAAAACTGCTAGAGCTGCTGCCAAATCCTCGGTTCTCATTCTGCGAGACTTATCAGCTGCTTTTGACACTGTCAATCACAGCATACTCCTGTCCATACTCTCAAGTATGGGCATAACGGGCAGTGCACTTTCCTGGTTCGAATCTTACCTTACTGGGCGCTCATTCAGTGTGACATGGCGAGGCCAGCTGTCTGTGCCTCACAACCTCACCACAGGGGTGCCCCAAGGCTCGGTGCTAGGACCCCTCCTCTTTGCCATATACACTACCTCACTGGGCCCGATCATCCGCTCACATGGCTTTTCATATCACTGCTATGCGGATGATACTCAACTCTATCTGTCCTTCCCGCCTGACGACCCCACTGTCTCAACGCGGATCTCAGATTGTCTCGCTGACATATCCACATGGATGAAGGACTACCATCTTTAACTAAACCTGGCGAAAACGGAACTGCTGGTCTTCCCGGCCAAACAAGGTATTTATCACAACATTGATATTCAAATTGACTCTCTATCTCTTGTTCCTACCAAGGCTGCAAGGAATCTTGGTGTCATTATTGATGACCAACTGACATTTTCTCGGACCATGTTGCCGCCGTCTCCCGGTGCTGCCGCTTCGCACTACTCAACATCCGAAAAGTCAGGCCGTACCTGACCCAATATGCCACTCAACTGCTGGTACAAACCTTGGTGATGTCCCGTCTCGACTACTGCAACGCTCTCTTAACAGGCTTGCCGGCCTGTGCGGTGAAGCCACTGCAGATGATACAGAATGCAGCGGCGCGACTGGTGTTCAACCAGCCAAAGAGGGCACATGTCACTCCGCTGCTCATCGAGCTCCACTGGTTACCTGTGGCCGCTCGCATCAAGTTCAAGTCTCTTATGCTGGCCTACAGAGTGATTGCTGGGAATGCTCCCGCCTACTTAAATGCTCTTGTAAAAGCACATGTTACCCCCCCCCGGATGCTGCGCTCATCAAATGAGCTTCGCCTGGCTCTGCCGGCCGTACAGCCACGGCAATCCAGGCTATTCTCATTTGTAGTTCCACGTCGGTGGAACGAGCTGCCAAAAACCACCAGAGCAGGGGCCTCCCTCTCTGTCTTTAAGAAGCACTCGAAGACCCAGCTCTTCAGAGAGCACCTCCTCTCCTAAACTACAATTACTTAGCACTACTTAGCAGTATTTATTGTGACACTAATGTCTCTGTCGCAATGTAGCTTGAATGTTATTCTCCCTTGTAAATCGCTTTGGATTAAAGCGTCTGCTAAATGACTAAATGTAAATGTAAATGTTTACAGGGCTGTCAGATTTACATTTTATCTCTATGGACTTTTTGTAAATGAAGACATTGTATTCATTGACATTGAAAAACCTGGACACAAAACTGAAAAACCTGGACACGAAAAAATATAATCCACAGAGAGACGTCAAGAAGTAACTTCCCCAAGTAACTTAACGACACCGTGCTATACGTTACTTGCACGCGCATGGGAACAAGTGTAAACAAACATGGCAGAATGTGGCGCTTTGGGAAATTACTCATAGAATGGATCATTTGCCTGTCCGTTACCGTACAGTGCAACGTGAGGTGAGATGAATTCAAGTATACATCTTGAACACTGGAAATACCTCTCATTTTGATATACTGTATGCCGCTTATTTTGCCGCTCCTGTGAATTTGAGAGCTCCAACAAGCGCCTTCCCGTGCTGTGCCGCAGGGGCCTAACAATGTGTCTTTCTTTTTTAATATAAACGAACTATCAATTGAACATACAGAAAACAAAGGGAGAAACATTAATAACGTGAAATACCGCTATATTGTGGTAGATATTACGTACTGTCAAATTTCATACCCTAACATATCGAGTGAGCATGTGCGAGTGATTTCCTTCCACAGAGACACGGTGAGACAGGACCCTGTGGACTACAGGTACACGGCCACGTCCGAATTTAAGTCATAACACGCAACAAGTGTATCGACTTGTGGAAGCATTTCTGCGTGTCAACACGACTTGGAAAACTCGCATCACCGAATCATTACATCAGACGATGCTTCAATAGAAACTCAAAAAATTGTCACTCGTTTTAGACGTAATGCTGATGTAAAGAGGAACGACAGCACAAACTGACGCTACGTTCCATGGGAACGCAAATAAATTAATATATGTCGGCGCATGGTGGACATGAACTAATAAAGGCCTGGCTCAAATACAGACAGGGTGAAAAACCAAGGATAGATGAACTTGTGATGCCTGCTATATAATGTGCGTTTCCACCGTTTTAATTAATACACTCAACAATATAATCATGCTATTTTCAACATTTTGTTGTTCTGGATTACTCATTGTGGTTTAACTTAAACAAAACTCAGAGAATTGGAGTGGAGTTTTTCTCCTCCAGACAGCAGTGCACGCCGTCTGTTTACATTTTTCTGTGTTTTCATTTCAGATCTATTTGTTTTCGTTCATTTCTACTTGTGTGAAACAAACATTTTAAACCCAACTAAGGGACCTTCTGCCTTGGATCAGGACAGTGGATTACATAATGGAGAGACAGCGATCTCCGGTCCGCTGTGTGTCCCGGTCGCTCCTGTGTCATGCAAATAATGCGAGTTCTGAGAAATAACAAATAAAGAATGTCCTTAAAATAAAAACAGAGTGTGTTTTTGTTTTATATGTATTTATTTTGAGGAGCATGGCACCCAGACGGAAGTTTGATTTAAAATTGAAAGAGATTCGAGTTTTGGTTTGGTTTGGTTTGAGATATAAAAGCCTGCCTCTCATATAACCCTGCTTCCAATCAAAGCTTGGTACCCTCTGCAGTTGAGGTAAATAAAAGCCCCCCCACTATTTGAGGAAATATGGCATATATACAGTATATATACTGCATATATCCTGTACATATACATATATATATATATATATAAAGAGACAGCGCACCCATTCAACATGGGCTTGTGTAAATGTCCCGAAAGGAGCCTGCAAAGCCTTATGTAAAATAAATGAGTTGCATAAGTTGAAAGCGTGTTTGTTCTCCCCTAGCATGATATGAATAATCAAAGGCAAATCTTCTCTCTGGCAACAATTTAATTATGTTTACAGATCCCACTAGACCAAACGCCTCTTGTTCGCCAACCTGTTAGTCAGGTTGTAAAACACTGAAAAAAATCTGCCTGCTGAAATGGAAAATAATTATTTTGGGGTATTTCTTTCTTCTCCCACTGCCTGTGAAATGTGTATTACCTCTTGTGGCCAGACGCAAAAAAAGTTTTGTTCTTTCTCAGGTTTGTCTGTTGTTAGGACTATTTGCTCAGCCATTCACAGGGGCAGTATTTGTTTACAATTTCGGCAAGGCAACATTCACATGCTAATGTCGTTCTATGCGGGCAAAAAATATTGCTCAGTATAAATCAAGGCCTAAAGTCTTAAGCTTCAACTCTATAGTGTCTCAAAAATTACCGGGACAAACAATATAACTAAATATTTCACCATGAGACATGTTGAAAATAATGAATGAAATATGTTACCAAAAATAATTTCATGACTTAAAACTAAACTTAAAACTGCCTTTGTCTTTGTCCCAGAATTCCAAAGATTTGAGCATTGGTCATAGAATAACAGTGAAAATGATTCCCTTTCAAACATGGGGGCATTTCGTTGGATGTAGATACCTACTCTGCGCTTTAAAACTGTTTGGCATTGAATCCTGATTTTATTTATTTTTTCTCTTTGGCCTCTTTGTGTCATACTGGATTCAAACCACATACTCTTTAAATTTCCACCATTTTAAGCTATTTCAAAATCTCCGAGACTGCTGACTCCGGTCTTCACAGTATTGTATATCATTTATGGAAGCAACATTTGCGAAATTTGATAGAACTTACTATGACACAATAATGATGTTCTTGTTGTTTTTTTTATGAAGGTGCCAAGCTGTCCATCTGCTCCTGGCTTGTTCCTTATTGCTTACTCGCTACAAAAAACTGGTGTGCGTTTGCAACCACATCGCATGTGTCTCTGCGTCGGAAACCCTGAAAACGCCACTCGGCCGGCGGATCTGCCGCAGTGGCACCTGAACAGGGACAGTATGTCATGACAAGGGCTCCTCTCGTGTGTGTGTGTGTGTGGGGGTGGGGGTTTTACCTGTTGCTCATTACAACAACAGCTCGGACAACAGGTGTACATTCACACTGATCCTGGGCCCAATTACCTAGACAGGTGTGGCTGCTTAAACCACACCATCCACACACCACAGAAAAAAAACTCAAATGAAAAGCCCTCTAGCGTTTCATACACGGGTCCCTCCATATACTGTTGGTTTAAAGGTGAATTTTGACAGGGCACAGCTCCTGAATTTAGTGATGGATGAAAATCATTGCGACTAGGACTCCTCTTGTCGACTAATGTTTGGTCGACTATTTGGGGGCAGCCCAAGAAATTTCACAAACAAAAGTCAACTTACAGGAAAGAAAACGTTATTCTACACTTCAGAAAGAGCGGCTGTTAAATGTGCACATTTAGGGACAGAGCATCTGATGTCTCCCGCAATGTGTTTTCATTATTAACCACCGCAATTCATCACAAAATGACATAAAATTGAAAAGTTTAAGCTCCACTGAGGAAGCAGTTGCCATCCAGGCAGGGGTGCATCCTCTGAGAGCAGCACTGTGACTTCCGCCTCCAAATGTGTTCGTTGGAAGAGGAATGGATCCCGGAGGGAGGGCAGGAAAACCCAGCGCTAATACACAACACCTCTCCCTGCCGCCCCCTTGTCTCTCACACCGCCTTCACCCTACGCCTGGAGAAGAAACACCAGAACTCCCATTCTGTCTTTCTTCAAAGCCACGCTATCCACAATTGTGATGACACCAGGTAAACAGGAAAGAAGGAAGGCAGCGCACATTAATATTTCGGTATCTTCTGCGCAAAAAACCTTAAGGGCTTGATAAGGGAAAGAGTGAAGGCACGGAAGGTTGCGGTGGATGCTCCTGTGGAGAGCTCCAACTGTTGAAAATTACAAACGCAAGTCACATTTCCCCTTGAATTCGACAAACTCTGCACTCTCTCATCCAAAGCGTGTCATGGCTGTAATTGTTTTCTAAAAACGTGCTTACTATGGTGAAATAATGTCGGGACTCAAGGAGGGGGGGGGTTGAAGTTCTTCCCAATGCATATTAAAACTCTTCCCACTGTGAAGCCGTACAGCTCTGCAGGTGGGAAGGAGGAATAACTACTTCAACCAGATTTGTTTTAAACGGCTCGCTAATGAATCATGTGGATTCTCATTATGTGACAAAAAAAAAAGCAATGGATGCGAGTGTTCGCAAGGCACCGGCGGCAGGCAAAATAGGCAGACGTGTGATTATTACAAGGAGTATTAACATCTCAGATAAACCAAACAAACCTTAACCTTATGCCTGGCTGTGATTTGTCTCTGAAAAATGTCACACTCATTAGAGTCTGGATAGAATGGATGTGACAGCGGCCGACCGGGGCCTCTCGGTTAATTGGGACGGCCTTGCCCCGTACAAGTGTCGTGGTCTGGCGGCTATTTACAATACTAGTTTGGCTCCCAAGAGCTCTTTCCGAAAGCGGTGGTAACATTGCTGGCCTGTAATCAAAGACCCAAACGGATACACGTTTTAACAAACACAAGAGTTGCAGTGTGGATGTGGTGTGCCTTGCGGCAAGAAAAAGGTCAAACTGAGCCGTGAAGTGCAACCTAGCCTCTTACTTTGCCTTACGTGAAATGTCAATTATTTGAATTGTACTTACTTATCAGTTATATATATATCTATAGACTGCCATAGATAACATATGTTACAACAAATTCTGAACATATTTGTTTTTTATATTTGTTTTTATTTTGGGCTATTTCTGTATATTTAGCAAAAAGATTGTCTGTTGTGCAAATGCACCAATCTTCATCAGGGAAAATTCTTCGTATATGAAAATGTACTTTGCCTGAATTGATTCTGATATCTCAATAGATTATATATGGAAATTTCTTTAATCATTGAAAATGAATATAAAAAAGGTCTGTTAAAGATTACAGTTAAGTATAACTTGTGCCGTATAGTAAAGCTATGTTTAGTTACCATCGATATGGACTTAATAACTAATAGACTTAGAAATAAATAAATCTAATAAATACAGCTGTATCAATATGTGTTCAATCAGTCTAGTGAATGTGAATATATGAATTAAATGGAAAACAAAGAACCAACTCATCCCCATTTATTTTTGTTGCTTGTTTTATGCTAATGCTTATGCAATTCACCATTCCTCAACACGACAAAATTCTTGTATATGAAAATAATGAGCAGATTCTGATTCTGATTTGAAACAGCACCAGCAATGTATATAAGCCCTGCAGAGTATATAAAGTGATTTGTCACTTTTCCAGCGGCGATTTGCAGCAGCCTGGATTCATTACGAGGTTAATCAAGCTTCACCAAACAGCTCGGCAGCCTGGATGCAGCGTCCTGCGTGGCGTAACGCATTAAGGGGGGTTGTCATGGATCAGGTAGAGTCAAGCACTGCGGTTCCTTTCGCATTTAAATCACGGCTGTAGGTCACGTCTACGCCGTCCAAATCTGCATAACCGGGGATGGAAACATGCCCGATGGTATGGCCCTCACTCCTGGCCATCTGCTGAGGGATATCAGGTGACTGGCAGTGCACGCACCGTACATCACGCACGCTCCACTGGCTCCGTCCAAAAAGCCACGCTCCGGTCTTACAATGTCAGTCCTCAGAGTATTAGGAAGCCGTAAATAAATTACAGTAGCACGCGGGAAGGAAGGAGGTGAAACGCTGTCCAAAAAGAGGTTAAGCAGCCATTTTCCACTAGGGGCTCCATCAGGTTCCACCAAGTCGTCCCTTTTTATGATTCTGCTCTCGTCTCTGTGAAAACATCGGATGTGGGGTTTGATAGATGGTGAAGTGCAAATGAATGATCCTACTCAATCATTTCCAACATGATTAATCACGACACTGCTCTATTGGCAGTAAAGCCGATCTGGATGATCTGGACACACACACGCACACACGCATGCAATATAATTTGTTAATCTATCTGATTTATAAGTTATATTGCATTATCTAGCTATTTAAAATTCATTATTTTGTAAAAAATCAAATTAAAATAACTTTAGGCTTTAACCTGTGTGTGTACTCAGAAAACCCCGTGTCCAGGAGCAACCCCCCCGACACACAAAAAAATTAAGTTATGAAAGGTCCACTTATTATTGCTTTGCACGCAACGGCAATCAGACTCCAGTCCAGTCACTCCATAGTTGGACATGGAAAATGGACACGGTGAGTTCCTCTGTGAAAGCCTGTGTGTCCTACACAGAGGCGGCAGAGATCTCCAGGACGAACGTATCTGGGTCCGACGAGCCGTTCAGCGTGCCGATCCACTCGGTCGCACCGCAGACACACACACACACACACACACACACACACACACACACACACACACACACACACACACACACACACACACACACACACACACACACACACACACACACACACACACACACACTTCCTATTTATTAATCTATCTGATTTATAAATGATTTGTCATTACCTGATCTATCTATTTAAAATTCATTAAGATTTTCATTGGGAGTGACAAGGATGGACAGGATTAAGAATGAGTACATTAGAGGGACAGCTCAGGTTGGACAGTTTGGTGGAAAAGTGAGAGAGGCCAGATTGAGATGGTTTGGACACGTGTGTAGGAGAGATGAGAGTTACATTGGGAGAAGGATGCTGAGGATGGAGCTGCCAGGCAAGAGGAAAAGAGGAAGGCCAAAGAGAAGGTTTATGGATGTGGTGAGGGAGGACATGCAGGTGGTTGGTGTAAGGGAGGAAGATGTGCAGAACAGAAGGTATTAGAAGCAGATGATCCCCTGTGGCGACCCCTAATGGGAGCAGCGAAAGTAAAAGAAGAAGAAGAAGATTTTGTAAAAAATATAATTCAAATAAATCCATAAATGCAAGCTTAATATCATGGAGCTCAGTGTGGAAATGCATTTGTCCTTCCACTGAGTTTTATTGAGAATCCTGGTGGCCTAGAGCAGCTGTTCCAAAATGGTGGTCTGTGGACCACTGGTGGTTCCCAAAGGTATTGGAGGTGGTCCGTGGGGAAAAAAATAAAGAAACAAAAATTGACAATAATAGAAAAACAATATAATTGTAATTCAAATAAATAGTAAATAGTAATCTCGCCCTATCATTCTGTCGAATGAGAGTCTAATACCTGCTCATCTTTGGCTTCACCTTGAAACAAAACACAGAGAATTCACATCCAAGCCAATGAGCTTTTTTGCAAAAAAGCTTGCATCATCCTTCTCATTATGGTGACTCATAATGAAGTTATCTGTTGCCACTGGCCTTAGTTGCAGTAGGTACAGTAGTTGTTCATATAGGGCCACTGGCACTTTCTCCCCATCAGCCCTCGGTTTTATTTATGTATTTTTACGGTTTGCATATGAGGTGTTCAACAAAAGCTCTTGATAACAATCTAGTGGTCTGCACAAAGAAAAAGTTTGGAAACCGCTTGCCTAGAGAAGCCTTAGAGCAAAAACAAAAGAAAAAAAATATACACATGGTTTAATTGTGTACTTGAATCTGAAGTTGACATGTAAGGTTGTTACAAGATTGCATTGGCCCAAAACACATTTCATTAAAAATGATCTATACGTGTATAGTAGATTGCGTCATAATACGTCTGAATACATGCTGAACTGTAGACACACATCAAAATATTTGCAGACAAGTGTGTGTGTGTATGTATCCGCAAATACAGAAGACAAACAACTGAGACACATGAACAATACACAAACAGATCAATGCATCATCCAAAAAAAGAGAAAATGCACTGCCAGCAATGATCCTTCTAATCAGAACCAGAGGAGTATAAACAGAGACAGATCCTTCCCCATCCTGGTACTCAGCTCTGTTGCCTGGAAGAGGACATGACAGCCATGGTTGCGACCAGGACGGAAGCTCCATTAAAAGCTGTGTTGCTGTACGGATCCCGCCCCCCACTATCAATGTTAACGTCCAGCCACTGACACTTTCGGCTTTTAGCTCAAGCAGAGCACTGTGTAAGTTTGGGGGCAATGGGGGATGGGGATGGAGGTGAGTGAAAACAGAATGAGAAAGAAAGATAGTTAAAGTTAGTTTAGATGGAAAACCCCCAAAAATACTAAATGAAATAAATAAAACATGTATCCCCATAATAATAAATATCCACGTATCTCTACTGTGTTGTTATTATTATTATTATTATTATTATTATTATTAGTAGTAGTAGTAGTAGTAGTAGTAATAGTAGTATTTCGTTTTTATATTATTATTTCTTAGTATTTCTTATCTTTTTTTTAAATAGTAGTAGTTTTATTGCTAGGTCACCAGTGAACATGTGGATGCCGACTAACTAGCTAGCTGTAGCAGCTATCTTGCAAAGCAGTTTGTTCCATGAATCAAATTAAGGAGGCCACTGTGTAACAATCCAGCATAATGAGACACTGACAGGCCAGGAATTTTTAAAACGTAGGCACTTTTTACGCGGGAACACGTCAAGAACACATCAGCCCACCCCACCCCACCGCTCCATCTCTAATCTGTTACAGAACGTACATCATCATTTTTGATTTTGATTTAGCCTTTCAACCGCATCAATATTTCATAATAAATCAATCCCTTGAAGGTGTCTTGGGAGAGAACCTCAGTTCAAAGAAAAGGATGTCAGGTCCGGTGTGGACAGCTAGTGTAATGGAAAGCACGTGATTTATAGGGGCACGTCGAGCAGACAAATTATCCATGGGATGTCTGGGGCACCTGCATGACCCTCACAACAGTGTATTTTTTTAAAGAGGGGGATGCCAAGTGTGTGTGATGTTCAGAGTAAAAAGAAGGAAGCTGGGAGTTTGTCCAAGGATGGTGTCAATGGGTCAGAGGTGAGCCGGGGCAAGCAGCATGTGATTATTTACTTCTGGTTGTTTACCCGAGGCAAAGTGAATCAGGCGTCGGGGTTAATAACTTGGCCTGACCCCAGATCAAAGTTGATGGACTTTTCTCACTCTCGCACCTCACTTTATCACACCCCACGGTCCCTCGCGCAGTGGTGTGCCCATATTTGAGATGAGTAATTTACCGATAAGAGGGGACAATCACCAGCAACGGTTAATCTAATGAACATACCTCCAAATGCATGCCCAAAGAGTGTTGGCCATGTTTAACGCATCTGACCTTCGGCTTGGCATAGAACAGTGTTTATCAACCACTGTGCGGTTAACACTCATTGGGTGTGCTGAGAAAATATTTCAAATTCCATTTAAAATACAATGCCTTCACTTTTTTTGCCTTTGCCTCTGTAAATATTTTCTTTTTGTGAGTTGAATATTAACTTGCCAAAGTCACTTCTGACTCTCGAGTCATTGAACAGTGTTTGTTATGAACAAATCGTTCATGCATCAAAAACTATTAGTGGGCCAGTAATAAGCACAGTTCTACATGTTTATGACGTTTGTAATGGTTAGCCAGATAGTTTCCTTTCGTTTGGGAGCAAATGAACATGGCATCTAGGAGGGCGTACCTGGACTGCAGAAGCCGCCGGGAGAGGGGAGACCACCACTGCTCCTGCTCGACGAGCCTGGGAAGGCAGCACGGTGAGGAGGTGCTACTGGGAGAACGTGGTGGACGTTGTGCCCAGCCTGCACCCAGCTTCCCCTGGCCACCGCCAGGAGAAGAACGGTGCGCTGGTGGGAGGAGGACTCCGACAAAGGGGCGATGTCGGACGACAAGCCCGATTCCCCGGCTTGCGTTAGGGCAGGAGCTTCAGTGAGCCACCACTCCTCCTAGTGCTAGCCTGGCTCCCATCCCCTGGCAGTTTCCTTCCCGACGTATATATTGAAAGACGCGTAGCAGGGGATATTCTTTGGGGCCCGGACGGAGTCGTTGGAGGCCGAGCTCGTCCAGGTGTTAGCGAGCAGCTAACAGGATGGGCCTCCCCACCACAGCTGCACCTGTCACGGAGGTGTCCATGATGGACCGGGAGTTATACTCCGGATCCCCCTACTGAAGTGGTCCCTCTATCCCACTGTTCTGCAAGGTGCATGCGGAGTTGGTGAAGGGCTGGGCTAACCCCTTTTCAGCGTGCACACCAGTGAGGGGATTTAATGCCTACCGCCCCATGGACCAGGCCTAGGAGTTGGGCTCCCTGTCCTTCCTTCCGGTGGAAGGGCCTGTCGCCAGCTGTCTTGCCCAAGGTGAAGGCATCTGCCCACCCTAACCTTCAAGGTGGCCAAACAGCTAGCGTCGCTGGCAGAGAAGGCCTACTTGGCGATGGGGCAGGTGGCCTGCACCATTTATATGCAGGCCCTGCTCCAGTGCTACCACACCAAGCTGCTGGCGGAGCGGGCCGGCTCTGCCACGGGGAAGGAGGAGACGCCGATGGAGCTACAGAAAGTCACAGACCTCTCCCTCCGCCTCACTTGCTGCACAGCCCAGGCAACCAAGCGTAGCATGGGCGCTAGTGTTGCCCAACACCGGGCCTTCTGGCTAGCTGGGACAAGCTGCCACTGCTGGATGCTCTAATGTGGCCCACTGGTGCCTTTGGGGAGGCGATGGGCCACATGAAAGTTAAGTTTGAAGAGGCGAAGGAAAGCCGAGAGGCCCTCTAGTCCTAAATCCCCCACATGGCTCCCTCCCAACCGCAGGCAGTAAGCACGGGGAAGACACAGAGGACAGGCCAGGACACAGAAACAAGAGAGCGGGTTCTGCCTTCCTCCACCTCCTCGTCCCCTGGGGCAGAAGAAACCCCGGAGTTGGAACCGGAATGCAGTCCGCCCCATGGATCAGATGCAAGGGCAGCAGCCACGACCGCACCCCTTTCAGGACCTGGTCACGAATTTACTGTCTCGGCCGAGTCTGCAGCAGGTTCCTATTGCTACGGCAAGCAGGCCCTGAACCCCGGAAAAATAGGAGGGGGGGGGGGGGGGGGGGGGGGCAGCTGGGTGGCCTGCCCTGTCTATTCAAAGCGTTCCTTTCCCGCCATGTTTAAGGCTGGAAAGCACACGTTTACAGTGGAAGAGCACACTCGAACCATTTGCCCACGTTTGTGCCCAAATGTTTGTCCCATGAATCACACATGCCCCTCCAGGCCTACACCCACCATTTTGAGTGTGCAGCAGATCCCCGTTATGAAAACAAGCTCGCTGCTCACGAAGCCCGACAGCACCAAAGCACCGTTGGACTCCAATCACACACAAGTAAATGTGCAAGACTCATAAACCCCGGAATTGCATTGTGTCATGATATAACAGGGGGGAATTTGTATCTGAATATATCGCCCCTGAGGCAACAATTGGCCATGAGCGGGAGCATGCCGACACAATTAGAGACGTGCCGAGGCACGTGAATAACGAACCCGGGAGTAAGCAGATTGAGTGAGGGCACGAGCCCAACCTATTGTGCACTGCACAGGCACGTCCGTGGGGCGTCCAGGCTTACATATTACAGCGCGTACATATCGGGCCGTGGGTCCGCAGAATAAGCAGGCATGCGCCCACCTGGTGCACACCAGGCCGGCGCTGCCGCAATGCACAATGCCTACCACCCTCGATGTGCTCTGAGTACAGGCTGAGATGGCGTACTTTTGCTCAGTGGTGCGAGCACCAGGGACACGCTCCCTCCAACTGCCCTGTAGGACCAATATTGGAGTTCCAATAGAGACTATTTTGCAGAGGGAAAAGGCCTCTCCACTTAAAATCTATCCAGAAGCAATATCAGCATGTCATGTAGACTTGGATCGCATCACGCCAGGCAGTAACCCACTGGCGTCGCGCTCTATGGCGGCCTTGTGGTGCTTGCGCCAAGCCAGAACGTCCTTGATCCCTACTTGAGATTTATTGGTAGTCTTATTTGAGCACCTGCACACTGCAGACATCAAGACTGTTTCTTTAAAGAGGTCTTTATTACTGCCGCTTACCTCGGCGAAACTAGTGGGCAAGCTGCAGGCACTGTCAGTCCACCCATCCTGCATTGAGGGATTGAGGAGATAAAGTGGTGGAGACGCTTAACACTTTGTGCCCGGTTTGGGCTCTGCAGTGTTATGTGGACTACACAAAAGACTTTAGGCGCAGGAACCAGTTGTTTGCGTGCTTCGGCGCTGATGCAAAGACTAGGCCCCTATCCGAGGCCATAGACCTGGCACACAGGAGCCTGTCATTGGAGGCCCTACAGGCCTATGCACACACTCAACCAGGGGAGTGTCCTCATAGGTTTTACAATTATGCATAGGTATGCAATTGATTGGGGCCTTGTCCCCCAAGGGTTATGGTTACAGTTAGGGGGGTTAGTTCATGTCTTTTTGCTTTATGGTGTTAAGAGAAGTCCAGAGGGGGATGCTCCAAAATAATATTTTAATGCTTTTGTATCTAGGCTTCAACCTGTGTGCGTACTCGCAAAGCCCCGTGATCCAGGAGCAACCCCCCTGACACACAAAAAAAAACAAGTTATGAAAGGTCCACTCATTATTGCTTTGTGCGCAACGGCAATCAGACTCCAGTTCAGTCACTCCATAGTTGGACATGGAAAATGGACACAGATTCTCCGTGAAACCCTATGTGTCCTACACCGAGGCGGCAAAGATCTCCAGGGCGAACGTGTCTGGGTCCGACGAGCCGTTCAGCGTGCCCATCCACTCGGTCGCACCGCAGACACACACACACACACACACACACACACACACACACACACACACACACACACACACACACACACACACACACACACACACACACACACACACGATTTTGGGGGCAGGGGGGCTCAGGGGATACGTGCCCCTCAATATTTAGAACACATGCTTTTGTCCCCCCCAATAAAAACATGAAAGAAGCAGATGACTTTTATTTTGGAGAACCGCTCTAATGTTACTCATGGACGCAACAATGCTTCCGACAGGGGCGTGTTTTTTTTCTTCAGCCCTGGGTCTTTTTTTACTCCCAAAATATGATTATGATTAATATCTTTTCCAGAATTAAAGCTTTAGCAAGGTCTTATTCTCTAATAGGGTTGATCAATGTTTTAATCAGTTATGGCCAAAATGTCTTGTATTCTTGTTTTCAGACAGCTTCAATAACATAGTTGAGATGTACATGATTTCTAAAAATCAACCCAAAACGCATACTGTATGTATGATATGTTTTGAATGTTCAGAAAGTTTTGAACATGAGCAGAAATCTGGCTGAAACACACATGAGCTATTAAAGTCCAGGGGTTTATAGAATGAATTAAAATAAATTACTTTATCATTGACATGAATAGGTGCCATATGCACATTTAAAGAGGTGACTTCCCCAAACAAAAGAGGACAGAAGAGTAAATCATGCCTATAATTTTTGTTGACTGCAGCAGGGATAATATTAAAAGTGAAAACTTGATCTACAGGAGAATACAAATTTGAAAGCAAGACAGAATGTCTAAGAACCTTACTGCATTATATTCCATTATATTTTGAATTGTTACCTGTTGCCTGAATTCTGTGTTTTCCTTTACATAAAAAATACATAAATTGATGGAGAAAAGGCACAGAAATGGCATCCAAAAAAGGCATAAAGATTCACCAGAATACAGGAAATGTGTGTGTCTGACACCTAAAATTTCCTGGGGGACACCCCAAGACCCCCCCACTATATGTGTCTGCCCCATGTTCAAATGAAACATAAGCCACTACACACACACACACACACACACACACACACACACACACACACACACACACACACACACACACACACACACACACACACACACACACACACACACACACACACACACACACACACACACACAGTTGCCGACTTCAGACTTTAACCTCTAGAGAATAGTAGATATTCAAAATTCTTAATCAAAAAGCATGTACTTTACTTTTGTCTTTGAAGAATGAACATTTATATACTTATAATCGTGCCATATTGTTTTCTTCAAACTGCCTGAAGATCATTTAAAGTTCTTCAGTTAGAACAGTTAGAATTCTCATTTGGGTCCATCCTTTAGTTCTGTGGCTTTGATAACTGAAAAGAGCTGTCTCCAAATATTTTTTGTTCACAAGCTATGATTGGGTTGATGGGAAAAGGGCCTCACATTGGTCTTTGCCTGGGGCCTCCAAATCACTAAAACTGCCCCTGGTCCATCTCTTTGGCCCTCTTCCGTGGGGGCATCGGTGGAGGACAAACCGTATGTGGGGTGGCTTCTTGGAGCTCCCTGCACTGGTTTGGGTTGTTTTACATGTTGGACGTTGCTGGGTCTGCATTGCCACATGCCATGTTTGGCGCATAGATTTGAGTATGCAGATGTTACAGAAAGCATCCCACAATTATTTTGCTCACACATCCGCTGGCATGTCGGGGACAGACATCCCAGCGGGGGTTACATTATGATGTGGACTTCCCTCGGGTGCCCTCCATACTGTTGCGTGATGGTACAAGGTCCAGGAGTAATTGATCGCAGTCCCTGTGATAGGGAACATCTAGGTTGTGGAGGCAACCTAGATGGGAGGGGAAGGGACCAGATCTATTACTGCGCTGCGGTGCGGTGCCCCTCCGAGGCGCTCAGCAGCGAAAACAGGAAGAGCGGAAGTGGAGGCTGTTGGTTATATGCGAGAGACGGAAGCGCAGCGTTGTCGCTTCCTCTGCCATTCGGTGGGCCTGCAGGGTCTTTGATTGGATTACCTGATCTGACAATCAGTCCCATGAGTAATACATCTGGTACCTTCTCAGGGAACAATGGTTGCCATCGCAACCAAGATGTTTTCTTTTACTTCTTCATCACAGATAGTGGTGTGCCGTGGGATTATTCAATTGTAAGAAGTGGGCCGTGGTAAAAGAAAGCTTGGAAAACACTGGACTGTAAAGAGTCATCTTTAACACATCTGACTTTAGGCTTGGCATAGAACATCGACATGCATAAAAGCAAATGGCCAATCACGGAAGTGCATGGCCATATACGAGGCCATAAGTTAAAACCTGATATAAAAGTGGCTTCATTTATTTTGCTGTCACCTCACGGTGACTCATGATTTTATCCTGTATACTTATGTTGCTCTGCTCTCTATTTCATCTATCTATATATGGCAGAACACACAAACCTCAAGATACATACATAAAAATGCCAGCACACAAACACACCAGTGGGTAATTTATTCTTCCCTTATTCTGAGTTTTGGGACAGGATTAGTGCGACCCGCTGACTGATCAAGCCAGCTGTTTCTGTTTTTATATTCAGTGCACACACAGCGAGAACAAACCCAGACGATCCCTGACTCCACTGGCTCTAAGCCCTGTAATCTGTTCTCTCCTATCGGGGATAATATCCCACACAGTGCAATCAAAAATGTCTCAATCCCAATATTCGCATTGGCCTCTAGTAATACTGGCACACATAGGGAGAGAGGAATTTAGCCCTGAGTGAGTTTGAAAAGGTAATTTAAGTCTATGATACATACAACAGTACATTACTACATTTACTAATTACTTTGGTAGATTGTAATGCCTACATTCAGTATCTAATGTGAAGAATTTGTCATGTTTTTTTTCTGTTATTTTTTTCATTAACCTCTACTTAGAAAGTAGATGTTCCATATATATATATATATATATATATATATATATATATATATTTTTTTTTTTTTTTTTTTTTCGCTATATGATGCTGCATGAACAGTTTACTGAAATATATAATTTTTTTCTTAAGCACAGCAACAACACCATTTATTTAAAATTTTCTGGCAAAAACTTGGCTACGTAAGTAAATAAATTGATGGTAGGAATTGACATGCAGTTCTATGTATTGGACGGTGAAGTACAAAATTCAGAGATGCAGCTGCTTACATTGGAGAGCAATACTTAAGGGCTTCAACGATGAATCAGACATGTCTCCAGAATTCAAAAAAGGAAAATGAATGTTTTTAATGTTCTCCTTTTAAGATGTGGCGGTAGCACACGTCTTGCCGCTAAAGTATATTGAGAATATCCTGGGAACACTAACTGGTTTTCAAACAGGAGCTGTCACATAGATACATCTCTGAAAGGGCTTAGGCTAATATTGTTACCCTTAGAAGTCCTTAGAATAAAAAATAGAAGTCAATGGTGTGCAACTTTTCATTTTTGCTTTATGAGCGTCAGACTTGCTTGTTCAGTGTGTTGAGTGTGCAATGTATTCCCAGAAGATAGCTTGACATGTGAGCTCTGGGGCCAATGGGATTAGCATGAACTACATATTACACTTGGCACAGGGAAACAGATCACATGGCAAAGGGACTCAGATCACATGCCGCAGGGACACAGATCACAGGGTAGTGTGCAACACCCGCGGCCCAGCAACGCTGAGATGAACATTTTGATCAATATGTATGCAATGACTATTCCTGCATTAATAACCGCATTACCACCATACCGTGGTGCTAATTGGTGTACCGCGGGGCACAGCAACGACTGCCATTACCTTAGCTTACGGCAGAGACTAAGGTAATATTGTATGCTTTCGTTGTTCTCTAGATGGAACTTTTTTTCGTCCGGACATTTGTCCAAGTATAAAGCGAGACTGATACAAGTGGGACCGTTCCCACACACAGAGTTGTTCAATTGCTACATCCTTGGTGCATCTGCTGAGTCAGCTACAGCCTCTTATAAGCTACTTGCTAGCCCGATTTAAAGGGGAGTTTCAGGCAAAATTATATTTTGTATTGAACGGTATATGGTATTGTGTATATGATAACAGATGTGGTAATTTTCCGGATGTAATCGACCACTACACCAGGCCCGGTGCCACGAGGGGGGATGAGGGGTCTTTTGTATTTTCTGCCCCCTGCCCCCAGTTGAAGTTTTGTGTACCCAAAAGAAAAAGTAAAAACAACACAAATATTGGAGATACAGGCGTGATAGCGACAACAGTAATGAAACACCTTATTTATAACTTGTTATCTGATATCCCACTACATAGACAACGTACAACACAGTGCTGTTCAGCGCAGCTCGGGAAGACGGCACTGAATGCTGACACCAATCCCACCAAGACTTGTTTGGACTCGACCAATGACGACGCATTCAGAACGCGTACCATCATGAAAATTCATATCTTGCCCAGAAAATAAATCTGCTACCTGCTAGTCGTCTGGACTTTCTCTTCTCCTTTTTCCTCCCAGCTAAATAAACTCATCTATTCTGGTATCTTCGACTCATTAAAAACACTATAGTTGCTCGTTATTCTCCTGACATGATTATAAAATGTCGGGAAAGGGGTAATTGTCTTATTTTTTCCTACTAAAACCACACAGTGGCGCCCGCTTAAATATGGCTGTTATTTGCGCTTATATATTTCGATTCTATCCAAACCTGAAGATTGATATTCGGGTAAAAAAAAAAAACAAAAAAAAAAACGCAAATAAAAAAATATCTGCTCTGCCTTTACACTTCTAACGGTCTCCCCCTCCAAACGTCCAACTAAAACAGGGGTCTGTCAGCGGTGGATCACTCGGCTGGTACCCCTCTTTTAGTCCATATATGCAGCTGTTCCCAGCAAAATCTCGATGCCCGTTCCTGCTTACATGTTTTTTGGGGATTTTTTTTAAACACGCCTGCATGTGCCTGCACCGCTATATTGCCACCTGCAAAAAAAAATGCAGAAATATGCATAGCAGGATGATAACCTACTGTTTTACCATATAAAAAGCCCTCTCGCCATTTTTAACTGCCACCTCAGTCACCTCATCTTGGTGTCGGGCCTCCACTACACGCACTTCTGTAAGAGAAAGTATGCGTTGTGTAAAAATAGACATGGCAGATTTGCACAGAATTAAAATGACACATCTTGTCTGCAATCAATGGAATCACAGACCTCACTGGGTAAGCACAATGTTGTGGTCGAGATGTGCAGGTCGTGAATAAACGTAAGAACTTACAATTGAGCTATCTTCACACCGAGTGAGTGGGCAACTATTTAGGTGAGGCTGCTGTGTCTCAGCCCCAGCTGTGCCTTCCTGTCCCCTGGTCTCCTCATGTGGCCCTCCTCCCTCTCCCTCTTGCATCTAGTAGGTCCTGGTTCCAGGCCTGGCTGGCACAGCTGATCCTTGTCATGCTCATCACCAGTCCCCAAAAGAAGCCCGGCTCCTCGTCCAGACCTCGACTGATCGTACCGTCATAGTGTGGTATCCTCTGGACTGCGTGCCGCCCAATTCCCATGTGTTTGTTGCTCCATGCCCGACCCTGTCCGCCCCTCGTCTCTAGAAAACCTCCCACGTGCCAGCCAGCCAGCCTGCTTGTCTACGCTGCATCACCAGCCTGTCCGCTCTCCGTGCCCTGTGCCTTCAGTCTGTCTGTCTGGACCCTGAAACACCCACCTGCCCTTCATTCCACTCCCACATCATTTTGTTCCCCGCTTGTAAATAAACATTCATGTGAGATCTCACCATATCTGTTCACGTGAGCCATGATTGTGGATTGCAGCAAAATGAATGGCTGTTATCAATACAAGCTCTCGGTCTGTCAGTAGCAGCATAAGCTGTACACGTTTGTAGTAGTGATAGCATTTTTGAACCGATGGTTACCATTACATTATATCAAAGCTGTTTTGACGGTAAGACTGTTTATTATACTCTATTCATCTTTTTAACTTGATTGATTAAGGCTCAACAGCTCTTTACTGGTATTGTTTATATTTCCCTTCTCTTTTATGTAGTTTTACCAAGGGTTTGTACTTTGTTGGATGGCAGTACACTTATTTTCACCTGTCACCCAGAAACCAACTCACCTTTTTCTTCCCCTTCAACCCATTTGACTCGATTGAAGAACTTGAATGACTGATATCTTGAACCACGAGATGTCAAAGGTGACACTAAAAAGGTGAATCACCACATGGAGCACCGATAGATGCTCCACGTGGGCTGAAAAGAGTGAGAAGCTCTGAACCAGCTTGGACCTGAATTATCTTTCCACTGTAGCAGTGTTTTGAAACCTCTAAAGCGGTTTCTGATTTCTGCCACAGAGTTTGCCACTGGCATGACGGGTTCTGGCAGTTGATAGAAAGCGCAAAGGGAGCCTGTCGGGCTTCAGATCCGGCCCCTGGAAGGCAAAGAGGCCTCAGATTCTACTTCCTGCCTGCACAAACTGGCCGATACTGGTGATCACAGTGAGATAGAAGAAGCATGATTGATTTGTCAATCCTCTTCATTTTTGGCTTGCCTCTCTGTGCGTGTAACCCTAATTTTGCCAACTTAGAACTTGTACAAAAACAAAACCTCTCTTGTCCTGCTTTGCC